>NW_022196900.1:41198281-41216707 GCF_008632895.1 Mastomys coucha | reverse complement strand
TAAAGGCGTGTGCCACCACTGCCTGGCTGGAAGTCCCTTACCTTATGGAAATAAAAATAATAAATGATTTTCTATTGGTGGGGGAAGGCAGGAGACAGAGCTTTCATGGCATTTTCTAGTTATGTTGCTATTCTGAAAGGGTTTCTGATTTCTTGAAGATTATTTTGTCCCAAGGAAGCTATAAATTTTCTTATTTATTTATTTATTTATTCATTTATTTTACTACATTTTAGGATCTTTATGGGTTCTTCAACTAACTGTAAACAATACCTTCTCTGGCTCAGCTCAGCATCTCTGAGCTCAACTGTCTCTTCACTCTGCTCAATGTCTTCCCTAGTCCTACCCAATCTGTTTTCCTGCATCAACTGTCTCTCTAACTCTCTGTCTCTCTGACTCTACATTTCTGCTGCCTAGAGACCCTCCTCTCATCCTCCTCCCATCCTACGTTCTCTGATCCTCCAATCCTACTCAATCTCTCTCAGTCTCTGCTGGCTTTTTCTATCCTCTCCTGTTTCCAGAAGTCCAAGAGGCAACTGACAATAAAGGTCATAGGGTCAAACAGTTCTAACAGCTAAGTCTTCCCAAAGAGTCAGTTGATTAGCCACTGGGATTCCTTAAAAGGGCCAGACACACAAAATTGATCATACTACATTTTCAGTTTCATTTTTATTTGGAAAATCTTTCTTGTTTTTTTGAATATAATTTTGTTCCCAGGAAACCCTAAGATGTGAAGTCTCCCTATGATCTCATAAAAGTAACATCTGGAAAACTTGTATTTTCAGCCAAAATTAAGGTTGCTTCAAAATGCTTTTCTGATGCACCTCTGTGACTGAGATGTGTTTACAGCTGCTGTTCCAAGTGTGCAAATCTTTGCGTTGTTTCCTTTCTAACTAAGGAAGGTCACTTGAATAATAGCACGGGGGTCTATGGCAGAAGCTTGTTTCATTGACAAGGAGAAGATGCTTTCACAATGGGTTACACTGGGGATTTCTATTATCTCAGTCAATAAAAAAATATACATTCTGTGTGTGTGCATGTATCAGTGAAGGCACATGGGTGCCTAGGCATGAAGTGTAGCAGTCAGAGTCCAACCTCTGGTGTTGATCCTTGCTATCCACCTTGTTTGAGACAGGACCTCTGTTATTTTCCTACTGCTCCACACCAAGTTCCCTGGCTTGCAAGCTTATAGGAGTTATCCTAGCTTTGTCTGTTTTAACCCTATATCCCTATAGGATGCTGAAATGTGGGCTCTTATGACTCTGAACTCAGGTTCCTGCGCTTGTGGAGTGATTGCTCTTGGCCACTGAGCTGTCTTCTCAGCCCTCCATCTTTTTTTTTTGTTGTTGTTGTTGTGTTATTTTGTTTTGATTTTTTGTTTTATCGAGACAGGGTTTCTCTGTGTAGCCCTGGCTGTCCTGGAACTCACTCTGTAAACCAGGATGAACTCGAACTCAGAAATCCGATTGCCTCTGCCTCCCAAGTGCTGGGATTAAGGGCATGTGCCACCACTGCCCGGCTCAGCCCTCCATCTTAATCATGACTACTACTTATCACATCACTAAACACTTTCTGAAGAATTTGACTAAGTAAGTGATAGAATGTTGTATTATATGGCAAACAACAAAAGATGGGCTTGTAAGGTAAATAGGATGTCATTTTTATGCATGGCATCCATTTTGATTTCACAGGTGTCCTTCCAAGGCTTTTCCTAATAATCCTGAAATGTTTCATTAATATGGTTATAAGTATAAGGGGTATGTGAAGACCTCAGTTTTTGCCTAAGATAGAGTCTAGTAAGGCTGTTTGAAAACTTTGGGGGCCTGCGTATGAGGATGGTATCTGTGACCACTGAAGTTTCTTCATGCCAACTTTCACTAAGATCAGCAAGGTCTGGTCATTTGTGTAGAACCATTTACTAGGAAATTATCTGAAACTCAGAAATCGTTAGAATTCATTTTATTTTTTTAAAGAATGAACAAATGCTGGAGAGATGGCTCAGCAGTTAAGAGCACTTGATGCCTTTTTAGAGAACTCAAGTTCATTTCCCATCACCCCTGTCTGGCAGTTCACAATCACTTATAATTCCAGATCCAGGGGATCCAATAACATCTGCTGGCCTCTGTGGTTACCACTGCCCCCAACACACACATATACATGTACCCACACAGACACATAATACACATGGAATTATAAAATAAAAGGTTTTAAACAACAAATCAAAATAGCCTAATATTTTTTACTCAGATTTATTTTGTTTCTAGCTGGTTCCAATGTGTTATGTATGCAAACACTGTTCTGCTTTGAACATCTGAAACTTGATTACATGCTACCTTAAGGTTTCTATTGCTGTAGTGAAACACCATAACCAGAAGCAATTTGGGGAAGAAAGGATTTATTTCATAATTTAACTCATGGCTCTCAGTATGTGGGTTGCCACTCCTTTGAGGGTAAATGACCTTTTAGCAGAGGTTGCCTAAGATGTTCAGGAACATATATATTTACACTATAATTCATAATAATAGCAAAATAAGTTATGAGGTCACAATAAAATAATTTTATGGTTGGGAGTCACCACACATGAGAAATCATATTAAAGGGTCACAGCATTAGGAAGGTTGATAACCACTGCTATAGCTTTGTATAGTCTGTCCTCCAGAGAGGTCAGGGCAGGAACTCAAGGCAGGACCCTGGAAGCAGGAACTGATGCAGAAGTTGTGGAGGAATGCTATTTATTGGCTTATTCCTCATGGCTTGCTCAGCTTGCTTTCTCACACCAGACAGAACTAACCCCCCAACCCCCGCCTCAGGAGTTACAAAACACCTTGTGGGATTAATCATCTATTAGTGAAATGTACCACAGGCTTGCCCCCAGTCCATCTTGGTAGAGACATTTTCTCAATTGAGGCTCCCTCTCCTGAAAGGACTTTAGCTTGTGTTGGGTTGACACAAAACTGACTAGAAGATACTTGCAAGGATCTCTCTGAATATTTAGGTATGAGCCAAGAAAAAGAACATCCACAGTATAGTTCTCAATTCATGTAAGGTTTCAGAAGCAAAGGACTACTCCATGTTTATTGCTACTTTATTCACAATAGCCAGGAGAAAGAAAAGACCTAAATATTGTTCAACTGATGAATGGATAATGAAATTTTTGTACATATTCACAATTTAACTCTATTCAGCTGGAGTGAGGTAACCCAGACCCAGACAAAAGACAAATGTTCTCTCTGATTGTGATTTCTAGATTCAAGTCTTTGGATGGTGTATATAACCTGAAGGAATAATAGGAACCAGCAAAGTAAAAAGGAACATAGTGGGTAAGGATGGGGTACTAGAGAAGGAAATAACAAGATGCAGGTTCTACAGAAAGAAAATTGGGGGAAGGCTTTAAACTGAGGAGATGGACAGTAAAAAACCATGATATTTGAAAAGCCCAGAGGGAATCATTATTTTATGTTTACCTACAATTATGTGTACATAGACATAAATATATAGTTTGAATGAAGTTGTACCACTCGGGGTGTTAATGCCATAGACTGGGGTGTTAGTGCCATAGATCCATAGACTAACAAAAATTCCACTACCAGCCATGAGAAACCGCCTTTGAGTTGTTGCTTAGGACAGTCCAGTAAATCTCTTGAACAATGAACTTACCCAGGGATGCCAAGTGCTGAGAACATTTAGCATCACACAGGAACCAGCAAGGGTCATGGATTGTATTTGCCCATAATCTCCATAAGTCTCCTATTATCTAAGGCAGACACAGATTTCTTTTTCTTTCACGACTGACATTTTTGAAGAAAGCAGCTGATGAGCCATTTTATGGTGCTGTTTTCCCATCTGGAAGCAGTTGCCGGAGCTTGTTGTTGCTCAAAATTTGAAGGATATTTCTAGTATTGTAGTGTTTTGTTCAGCTAAGAGAGGAACAGGGGGGCTTTTCTGAGCAGAAACACAGCTGAAGATAGGAAGACTTGAGTACGAACCTGTTGTGGTCTCAATGCTCATGTTCTACCCAAATCTATATGCAGAAATTCTTATATCCATGGTGATTATAAAAAGAGGTAGTTTTCTGTTGAAGGCAAGGCACTCACAATCTGAATTAGTGTTCTCTTGAAAATTCAGACTGATACCATATTCTTCCTCTCTGTGAGAATTCAGTGAGAAGAAACAGCCTTTGAGAAAGCAGTATCCATACAGATACATTCATAAGATACTCTATGATATACATATATATTTCAACTATTGAAAGTATGTAGATGAAATATTAGCTATATGGAAAAACAGTATATACCTTTTTTAAAAATAATATACTGATGTGATTCAAATCATGTCTAGAAATCATGTGCAGGTCTACATGGTTCTAACTTCTCTCTTAAAAAGCTGGGTCTCCAAATCCTGTCCCTGGCTTTCTAGGTGGGGTAGGGAGCTGAGAGGGCTGGCATGCTCTGTGAGAAATAAGGACAGTATGGGACTGTATGGTGGTAGTGATAAAGGGATCTGGGACCTGGTGGTGGTGATAAGAGAGCCATTGGAGCTGAGCACTGTGTGAGTATATGGGATAAGCCTGAGATCCTTAAAGGACTTTGATGGAGAAAAGCCATGTAGAATAGGATGCAAGTTATAGGAGAATGGGCTGTACATCCTGTCTCCCTTCACCCGTGTAGGCTTGTTAAAATCTTGATTCACTAATGCATTTTATAAAAGTGTTACAGAGTTTATGGGCTTGGAAGGAGATTGAGGTGGGTTTGAACAATGACAAAATTATGTATAGAGAAGCTGGAGTAGAGAGGTGAAGGATTTCAAGACCAAATACCTTGGACCATTGATAATCTAATGTAAACTTCAGATTATCATGCCTGAAGATTAACTGTGTCCAAAGCCAAGATCTGCAACACATGAGTCATGTGATATGTTAAATGTTGTACTGGACAATAGTTGAGTCCAGGGAAAGTTTTGGATCACTGGATTTACATCTCTGCCCTTATCTACCAGCCCTCTATGCAGGCTTAGAGCTGCTTGCTGAGGCCCCGCAAGAACTCATGGGATGTGGGCTCAGTGCCTAGGTTTCTGAGGGTGCAGTGTTCTTAAGGTGATGGAAACTGGCTTTTTCCTTCTGGAGTTACATTTGTTCCTTGGAGAAACTAAAATCTGTTTCTTGGGAAGCTGATATGGTGTTCTTCATCCTCTTAAGGTTATGATTCCTTTTTTTTTTAAACCAGCTTTAGGGAAAAAAATCATCAGATCAGGTAAGGACTCCTGGAGTTCAGCGCCCAGAAAAAGAATGAAGTTTTGATTTTTTTTCCTCTTATCCTGCTTTTCTAAAACACCTTTGAGGTGAAAACTCCTAGGAACTGGTACACCACTGTTCAAAGGAAATGACTTGGACAGAAAAGAGAATAAAGTGGGCATAGACTCCCACGCGGACCTCCCAGCCCACCGACCTGCGCTGGGAGAGGTCTCTAAGGCAGATCTCCTCTCTTGCTACTCAGGAGCGCTGCATTAGTTTATGAGGAGTTTCCAGAGAAGTGTTCCAGTGTACAAGTGTGTTTCCTACTCACTGCTTACTGGCAACTATTGTTCATCTTACCTGTCTAGCGCTGACAGCATGAAGATAATGCTCACCCTGTTTAGATGCTGCCCTCTCTGGGTCTAGTGGATGGCATGGATGTGTCCCTAACAGTCCAAGAGTCTTCCCTACTTGAGGAGAAGCCTACCAGTGAGGACCTCATGAAAGGAACATCACCAGGGGTTTTCAAGAGAGGAAATGTAAAAAAAAAAAAATGTTTTATTCTCTTTTATAAGAAGAATAATGGAAATATAAAAGTATTTTAATGTGACCTAGAAAAGCAGATTATTCACAAAAAGCAAAAGTTCTTAGCTTGCCTCGGGAGGGGTGTACAAGCCTAAGGTGCTTAATTTCTTTTTATCCAAGACGGGGGTTTCTCTGTATAGCCCTGGTTGTCCTGGAACTCACTCTGTAGACCAGGCTAGCCTCGAACTCAGAAGTGCTGGGATTAAAGTTGTGTGCCATCACTGCCTGGCTCAAGACACTTCACCCCACCCCCATCTTTTAGTAGCAATGCAGAGGGCCAGGAAGAGAATCAAAGGTGGGATACTAAGAAGCATACTTCTACCAGATCACCCACTGCGAGTCAGAACCCTAAAAGATACATAATCTTGCCCTAATATCAAATGTTGAAGTCGTAAAAGAGCCAAATCCCTACAGGATAAAATGTCTAAAGATCAAAATCCTGATGATCACAATTCCCAAAGAATAAAACCCCAAATGTTGACATTTGGAAAGATAAAATCCCGACTGCAACCCCACTGAAAAACCAAATGGCTGCACAGGAGAGGTGCAGAGCTGAATTCCAGGGACGCCTTTGTTACTGTTCAGATGGCACTGCGAACTGATGCTCAGTTATGTCCCTGTGTTCCGTATCTGTCCCTTCACACCAGCATACCTGACTTCTAAGACCCACCCTGTGTCAGAGAATAAAGTGAGTTCTGTACACCAGCAGCTTTCTAGATAAAAGACATCTACCAGTACAGGGTTCTGCGAGTCAAACACACTGAATGGGGAACTATCTGTTAGGGTAGGGATTTGAATGAGAAGAGGAATTTTTCCATTCAACACGAGATCTGAAATAGATTTCATTCCACAGGCGTCACTTGAGTTCCAGGATGGTGGCTTTCAAACTCTCTCCACTGAGTTTTAAATTTTGTTTTGTGAAATTTTTGTTTTTGTTTTTGTTTGGAAACAGATCTCATATGGTATCCCAGGGTGGCCTAGAATTTACTATGGATGGTCTCAAACTCACAGTAATCCTCCTCCCTCCATCTCCCAAATGCTGGCATTGTAGAAATGTTCCACTCCATGCCCACATTCCACTGACTTTTATGTCCATATATACAATCCCTGCTCCTATTGCATCTAAAAATCCTAAAATGTTTCTGGTTTTGGATTGCTAACTGGAAAGAAAGAGTGAGACTCAATGGTCCTGAAAGAAGAAAATGGATCTCAATCAAATCCGTGAACAATGAGGACAAGTTTATATTTTGATTCAATTAAAGCTTCTAAAACTGACAAAACCTTACCAAGGGTTTTGTTGTTGTGTTTGTTTTTGTTTGTCTTACTTCTACTTCTCCCAGTCCATTCAACTCAATTAACTCTATTGGACTGAAGATAAGACAAATAGGCAAACTTCACTTTCAAAACATTTGATAGAAGGAAGAAGGCAACCATCAACCCCCACCGTGTTTAGATCAGAGAGCCCAGACCACCTGATCTCACCAGGCAAAGCCCCCCAGTACATGATTTCAGGGAAAGCTGAGTAAGATTAAAAGGTGGATAGATAGATACTGGGTGAAATTCAGAAATACTGGACTCTTAAAGAAAGCAGCCCTGACAGGTATGCTGGGCAAAGGACAAGGTATACATCAGAGTGAGCTCTACAGGGGTCAGAATATGGCACTCTGTAAAACAGTATAAATTAAGGTGAGAAATCTGAGATCTGCTCAGCAAGCGGACCCAGGAAAAGGGCCCCCAGCACAACCTAGCTCGCCCATGGATAATGTGGTAAGGATCATTTTAAGAGATGGATCTGATGTTCAGAGTGGTTGCTGCTCTTATAAAAAACTAGAATCCAAGTCAAATGACTCAAAACCACCTTCACCTCCAAGTCCAGATGGATCCACCTTCTCGGTCTGATGAATCATTATAAAGCTCCAAAGATTGACCTGACAGAGTCAGTGAAGGAATAAAGAAATGTCAGACACAGCTGAGATCAGGTAGTCTGGCCTCTCTGATAGAAACCAAAATGTGCCCACCCCATAGAGTTAACTATGTTAATTATATATGGTTGAAAAGGAAGTCTGAAATTTTCATGTAGATAAATAAGAAAGTGGTGCTAATATATACCTGAATCAAGGAGGCAGTTTGAGCACTCCTTAGGAGTGCTGTTTAAGGGGAGCAATCTTCCTCCCCTTAACAGACATCTTGTAGGAGGAAACTATGGTGGATGCTTTTTGTATATACTCTCATTATCTACACATAAACCAGGAAGGAAGACTGTGCCATTTCTCTGAGCCTAACCTAGAGAAGCTTTGATATTCTTATAGGGCTAAGGCATTGGTATTTAGCATGACTGTGCCCATGTTGAATAACACACATTTACTCAAGTCTGCATTTCATTGCTCCATTCATCTATCTTCTGTGGGCACTGTGTACTTATGTGAACATAATCCATATATATCCCTTTCACAAAGTAGGTATTTTACAGTTGAATCTTTCATCTGTGAAAGCAGATGCCTCTGTGTTTTCATGGTTTCACCTCACAGACCTCCCTTCCTGTCTTAGTTAGAGTTTTATTCCTGTGAAGAGACACCATGACCATGGCAACTCTTATTGGGGGTGGTTTACAGTTTCAGAGGTTTAGCCCATTATCCTCATGTTAGGAATCATGGCAGCATACAGGCAGACAGCACACAGCACACATGGTGGTGGAGAAGAAGCAAGAGCTCTACATCTTGATTTGTAGGCAATGAGTGGATGCCACACTAAGCCTAACTTAAGAATCTGAGACTTCAAGGACCACTCCCACAGTGACACATTTCCTTCAACATGGACACACTTTCTAATAGTGATACTCCCTATTAGCCAAGCATTCAAATATATGAGTCTATGCGGGCTATTCCTATTCAAACCACTACACCTCACTACTGGATACGCAAGAGACCAAACAAAGAATCAATCTGGGCACAGGGAATTGATTGTAACTTTTTTTTAATAGAATGCCAATAGATTGGTGCCATGCCCACTCATCTACTGCAGTAAAGTCTGCAATATCAGGGTTAAAAGCCTGATCCCAGACAAGGGGCATTATGACTTCAAAGGGAGTTTGTGCCTCCTGGGTATTCAGTTAATCATTGGCATCTCCTTACTCAGACGTGTTCCAGATTAGTCTTTCCAATTGTCAACATGCCTTCTTGTTCAGGCGTAAAGGTACCCCAAGAAATGATTCGTAAATGGCTAAAACTTTAGATTGGGCATTGTTCCCTGGCCAGCACAACGTTCCAATATATCCTAATTTATTTCCAAGCTTTCATTAGCTTGGAATTTCTCACAAGGAAGCTGCCTTATCAGACAAGGTGTCCTCAGAGTCAGCAACAGAGGTCAGGCACCATTGCTACTGTAAACATAGAATTCTCAGGGTAGTCCTACAGAAGACAGAACTATTTTACATACCAGACAGTAATCAAAGGGCTTTCCTCACTTAAGGGTATTTCCAGAAACTGCTAGATTGGAACTTCCTGGTGCTTGCCTCCAGCAGACCCAGAGAATTAGCATGGGAATACCAATATAGCCCCAACAGGGAGGACACCACTGCTCTTCCACTTCACACCTGGATACCTGATCTTACCGACCTAGATGTAACCATCACTTGCCTATGTGATCTTACTGATCTTGATGTGACTGTCACCTGCTTGTACAGCACCTGTCCAGAAGAGGTGGCTGCTTTAGACCCAATGTGTTTCAGGTGGCCTCAGATGTACCTCGACTACTGAGCTGCCAGATTTCTCATTTCTCTTTTGTAATGACTATAAAAGTCTGATGCCATTTTTGAGAAATACATTCAGATCCTGCACTTCCGTGTGTCGTCTCTGCCTTCATTCTTTGCCTACACCTTGTCCACCTGACTAGGACCCCATTTCTCCTGCAGGTTGAGGGAGGTCCAAACTGGCTAGCCCGCCACACATTGGTAAATAATAGCAAGAACTAACTAGTGGAATTTTATTATATCAAGGAACTTCTACACAGCAAAAAACAAACAAACAAACAAAAAAACAAGGAACAGACTGAAAAGACAGCCTACTGAATGGAAGAAAGTGTTTGCTAAGAACTTATATGACAAAGAATTAATATCCAGAATAAATGAGGATCTCAGAAACCAACATCCAAACAGAAAATATGCCAGTCACCAAACAGCCATATTAACTGAACAGAACAAATAAAGAAGTCAGATGTTCAATAAATACATGAAAAAATAATCAGCATCCTTATCAGACTGGAAAATACAAATCAAAACAACATTCAGAGTCTATTCTACCCCAGTCAGAATGGCAATCATCAAGAAAAATTCAATCAGCAAAACAAACAACCCCTCCAAATATTAATCAGGATGTGGGGAGATGTATAAACAAGAGTTGCCATTATGGAAATAAGTGTAAAAATTTCTCAAAATTAAAAGTAGAGTCAACATATGATACAGCTAGATTACTTCTGTATATTTAATATAAAAATCTAAACACCTTATTAAACTTTTACCTATATATCCATTATAGTGGCTTTTGTAGTGCTTATTATTGTAGTTATTTGAACACTTGGTTTGGGGCATTTGGATACTTTTTTCCTAGTTGGTGGCAAGTTTCAAGGCATCATAGGAGATGTGGACTTGTTGGAAAAAGTATGTCACTGGAGGCTGGCTTTGGGAGCTTAACTGCTCCTTCCATTTTTACTTCACAGATATGCTTTGTGCTCATGATTCAACATGTGAGCCTCAGCTTCAGCCACCATGCCCATTGCTTACTGCTATGCTTGCCTTGCATAATGGACTCTTAGCCCTCTGGAATTATAATCCCAAATAGACTTTTAATTATAAACTTCACTGGCCAGGGTGTTTTATCACAGCAATAGAGAACTAGCTAACAGATTGCTGCACTACTCAAAATAGACACTTTATGAAAACTGCCAAGATATCCATCAATGGATGGGTAGATAAGGAAAATGTGTATTGTGACCAGATCAAGAAAGTTCCTTTTATGAGCATAATTGAGCATTTTTCCTTCATAAGGTAGAACAAGATCTTATCAACTTCAGCCAAATGGAAGGATCTAAACATCATGTTATGTAATATAAACCAGACTCACAAAGTTGTGTATTACATAAGGATATGAGACGGAAAGGGGGTAGGTGTAAAGGAAAAAAAATCAAAAATAAAAGGGAGGATGAATATGATCAAAATATATTATATGTATATGTAGAAATGTCATACTAAAACACATTGATTTACACAATTAACATATGCAATCCAAAATTGGACTCAAACTTTTGTTTCCTGAGCCAAAATAAGTCCTTTCTTCCCTAAATTGTTCATGTCACTAGTAAAAAATCATTCTAAAATGATCCAGATATTTAGTTATGTAAAGACATAGAAAGTTACCAGACATGGTGGTGCATGCCGTTATCCCAACAATCTGAGATGGAGGCAGGAAGATCAGGAATTTAAGGTTCTTGGCTATGTAGAAAATTAGAAACCATCTTGACCTATAGGAGACCTGATCTCATAACAAAACAAAATAAAAACTTTAGTGTTCTAACTTTTACTGAATTTTGATTTTGAAAATGTATTATCACAAACATCTAAAATAACTATATAAAACATTAAAACGTCCCCAATAAATGAAGAGATGTTCTTTTTTGTGCATTTGCATTCATAAAATGTATAGCTTCTTAAGATATAGGTATTTTTTTGAAAACATAGTGATGCCCAACACAGCTTTTAATTGTTAACTTCACTGTCCAACTCAGTATTTCACGTGACTGCAGTGGTAAGACTAGATGCACACAACTGATAACACTAGTGTTTATATTTATACATTTAATATTTTACCTACTTTGAAGAATACTGTTCTTTTTAATTTCTTATAAAAAGAAAGCAGTATTTATTTTATTTGGCATACACACCTTTTGCATCATGTGTTTGTAACTCTAAACGCTCCTTTTCAGGAAGACTTGAATGTACAGTCTTTGGAGGATGATGAAGAGAACACTTTCTAGAGTAAATGATTAGAAGTCCACAGAAAGGAAACTGAAGGCCTGGATATTCTTACAGTCACTACTTTAATCACATTGGATGGCAGAGTAATGGAGAATTCAGTGGGGTTTGTAGTGTAAGATGCAGCATATATCTGTATGCTCCAGAGAAACAAAGCCAATTAGTATAGAACTGGTGCCTGGGCATCTGCAACTGCAGTGCCTATAGGATGAAATTCCAGTTTGGAGGCCTAGGGATAAACTGGCATTTTGGCTTATATCTGAAAACTGGCTAGAAAATTGTGTCTTTATTTTAGAAAAAAAATTAGTCATTTATTTTACTTTGGCTCTTCACCTTATCAATAATGGTTACCTATAAGAAAGAGGTAAAGCTGCTTTATTTAAAGTCCTCTGCATTTTAGAAGTTTTGATTAGTTCCTTGAGAATTTCATGCAATGTGTTTTGACCTTAATCACTCCTTCGCCCAACTCCCCTCTGATTCATCTTCCCTTTCCTTTTTACCCAACCTCAATCCTCTTCTCGTTAAACACACTGAGTTCAATCTATCTGCTCATGTAGTCTTAGATGGGTGGCCTTCCACTTCAGGAGCATGGTTGACCTATTAGTGGCTCTACTCTTAAAGAAAATTGATTTTTTTCTCTCTTGGAAAATATCAATTGACAATAATTATTCATCTAGGAATTAAACTTCATGCCTAGTTCCCTTTTCCATGCTGAGATTTTGTCTGAATTAAGCCTACACAGGTCATCTGCATAATTTCCCAAGTATTGTGAACTCATATATGCAGATGTTCTGTTGTGTCCAGAAAGCACATCTTTTCTTGTATTCATCTATGTTTATGCTTCTTATAGTCATTTTGCTCATCCTCTCCTCAGTAACTCCTGACTCTTGGGAGGAGGGCAGTAGGATGTAGATGTCCCATTTAAGGTTGAACATTACACTGTCTGGCCTAGTCTTTGCATCTTGACATGTTGTGGACCTTTGTTAATAATATCCACTGCAAATAAAAGCTTCATCTATAGGTATAACAGCAATAAGTGATTAACAGTTGATGTACTAGTATATCTAGGAGAATAATAGTTTTAGTTTCTTCCATAGGATCTATGACTTGTCTAGCCATATGTTCTTGACTTGATAATGGTATAAGGTATGGGTTTCATTTTGTAGAGAGGAACTTAAATCCAATAAGAAAGTGGCTATTTATTTTTATAATGCTCATGCCACAACTATACCAATGGGCATGTTTTGCCAAGCCAGACTGCAGGGTTCATATTTGGATAAAACTAATGATTTCTTTTCTATCCTGGTAGTGTGCATAAATCCTGAGTTAGGAAAGAAAGACAGTAAGGATGAAACATTTGTGTCAGGACAAATTTGATTTATCTGTATTTTACAGCTCAAATATGTGGTATCTTACCATCAAATTCTGTGGCATAACCAATTCTATCAGCAATAGGATTGGGGATATATGAGAATCATCCCAACAACTCCACAGGAGAAAAACCATTTGTGTCACGAGGCTCTTTGTTATTCTGTAGTACCCCTATCCTGTGGTTGGGGCATTGTCACTTCTTATAGGGAGTGACTCCATTTAAACTCTTTGTAGAGAGTGTCTGTTTCATGACAGTCTTTCTGGGGAATGTTGTTCAAAAAAAAAAACGGGGGCTGGGCTGTGACCCCGGACTGCCTGGTTGAGGTTCTCTCTCTCTCCCAGGTGGCAGGGGGCCTGCTGCTGAGGCCCAGGTCTCTCTCTCTCCTCCAGGGCTGGCCTGTTTGCTCCGTGCACCTTAACTGAAAAGGAGGCAATGTACCAATGAGTTATTTTATTGTAGGAAGGAGAAATATGCTAGTTAAGTAGAGAGAGAGAAAGGAGAGGAAGAAGAGAGAGGGAGAAAAGAAGGAGAGGGAGAAAGGTAGAGAAGAGAACAGAGCGCAGAGAGGAGAGAGAGAGAGCAAGAGGGTAAGAGTTAGAGAGGAAGGGTAGGTGTAAGAGAGGAGTAGGAGAATAAGAGAACAAGAGAGTGAGAAGGGGCAAACCACCCCTTTTATTGTATGGGGGTGACATGCCTGGCTTGTGGTCAGATGACTGTGTGTAAGGTCCAGCTAGAATGCTGGGAGTTTGAATCAGTGTCTGCCTGATAGAGCACACATCTCCTGCAGGGGAAGCTATGAGGGGTCTGGGCTGAAATCTGAGCCATTGGTGCCAGGAGCAATTCACTGAACGCCTACCATCCCTCATGAGCAGGTGCTCAATGGGTCTCCGGGGTTCCAAGGTGGCTCTGCTCTACTGGACTCCGGCTGTCAGAACTGCTCACTGCCCCACAGGGAAATGTGAAAAAACATCTACTCTATCCAGATAGGGAATCTATGATAGACCAAACTACAAACACCACCAAAGTCCAACTTTGTGAACTAAAGAATTTTATTGTGGTTACTTACAGGAATATGGGTATAGAGTGTGTGCAGAAGCAGAAATGAATGAAAGATACCTGCATCACCAAAGCCCTCCCCAGTATGGGGAAAAAGCTCACAAAGCTATAAAGCTGAAGTGCACTGTGTAGCTTGTAGGCAGATCTACAGGTTGAAGAGTGTTCTGTCCAGGCGGCTGAAACTGACTGAGTCTCTTCCTGGATGCTCAGTTTTCTGGGCATGTCCAGAGCAGTTCTTACTGCTTATATGTTCTTGGGGAAAAAGGGCACTAGTGAATCTGTTCAGTTTGAGGTACTTCTGAAGCTACTTTTAATTATTTACTTCCTGGGCTTAAGGTAGCTTCTCTTTCTTCTTAGAAAGAAATGTTTCATCTCCCCCTTGATCATCTTGTTAGTCATGTTGTAAGCATCCTGTGTCTTCATGAGCTTTCTACCAAGAGTTAAGGTTTTAATCTATAATGAAACTGTTACCTATCCGTGTGTGTGTATATGTATGTATAATGAAATAACTACATACATATACACACATATATATTTAATGTGTATAACTAAATAACTATATATAGTATGTTTAACTAAATAATTTAAGTATAACTATATATGTCTTTCTTCCCACATAATATACATATATATGTATATGTATATACGTGTATGTGTGTGTAAGCATGTAGAGTCATAAGTTCTCACAAGATATCAAAAGATCTTAAGTATTATTTATCTCTTTCTGCCTTCCTTCTTCCACCCACAAATCACATATAAGTCCACCCTCCTTCATCCACTTTATTTTTTTACAAAGAGCCTAACAATGCATGTTGAAGAAAAGCCAGCATCTTCCTCTAATATTACTGGTCAAACTGGATAGCTACATGAAGAATTAAGATGAATTCTTATCCATCGCTCTGCATGAAATTCAATTCAAAATGAATCAACTTCAATGTAAAACCTGATACTTTGATATCTGATAATACTCACAGTAATATTTGAAAAAAAATACTTGCCATTTTGACCCAGCTAAGCAGAATGAATATTTAGAGGCATGTAAGGTGGTACTATTGATCTAGCAACTTGGAGATGTGCTTTACCTTGAGCAGATAGGGCTCTGAAATATATATGCTTTGCTGCAAAGTTAAATAATTTCTATTAAAAAGAATGAACCAGAAACAAGAGAGATAGAGAGACAGATAGAGAGAGAGTTTGAATGATTGCTGTGTAAACCTGAGGACTGGAATTCAGATCCGTAACACCTAGGTGTGGGGGCACACATCTATAATCCCAGTGGATTAGAGAGGATTGATATAGACATCCTGGGGCTTGCTGGGCAGTCCAGTTAAACCGATGAACCCTGGGTTCCAGTAAGAGTCCTTCCTTCAAAAAATTAGATGGACATAGGAAGACACCCAAGGTCAAACTATGGCCTCACATGTCCATGTACTGGCAAGTGCACCTGCACACACACACACACACACACACACACACACACACACACACACACACACTGAGAGAGAGACAGAGAGACAGAGAGACAGAGTCAGAGAGGCAGAGAGGCAGAGAGAAACAGAGACAAAGTGTCAGAGAATGAGCCAGTGTTGTCAGCATAGAGCCTAATGTTAAAGAAAATATATGTTCTAGGACTTGAATCACTTTACAAAAAAGAAAGAACCCCTTTTCTATATTGGAAACAATTTGAGTGCGTGAATCCTCTTTTGATAGTGCATGTTTTAAGAACAAAACTGAAGATTAAGTATTTGGAGTGAAAACTTAGCGCCCAAATTGAGTTATTTTGAAATAAGACATAAATTAAAATTTGAAGACTTAGAACACTTAAAAAACTCATTCTTTATTTATATTGACTACATGTTGTATTTTCCATATATTGAATCGATTGAAATATATTATTAAACTAATTCTACTAATGTACTCTTTAATTTTTAATCACCTTGTGTCTGTTTTACATTTACATATATGGTTCTGACATGTAAAATACATTAGGTTTCTCTCTCTAGGTGAAGCAAAACTCTAGTATTTATTTTTTTACTTTTAAAATTTATTTCTTTTACTTTTGCTTTTATCTTCGTTGGGCATTCTACACCCAAGTGGTACATCTGTGTGTACTTCAGCACCAGGTATTCAAGTGATAACGCTCATCTGGAGTGGACTGATGCCCATAGAGGCCTTGCCTATAGTTTTTGATTCTCTTGCTTCTACCCAACCCCATTTCTACTCTTATTACATTTGGCCCTTTACACTTTTGGGAAATCACAACAGCAAATGACTTCATTCACAGCCTGTTGTTTGTTCTCAGTGTCCAAGCTTTTTGTCTGCTTGCTTGCTTGCTTGCTTGCTTGCTTGAACAAAACATCACCAACCATTTCCATTACTTACTGTTGAGAACTGTCCACAAGTTTTGTTTAGCTTTCTTAATTCCGCCCCTGTGCTCCTGGCCCAAGCACTGCAGCCCTTTGTTAATAGTGCCTTCTCATTTCCTGGGTTTTTTATTTTGTTTCGTTTTCAGTTTGTTTACTTTCTGGCTTTACATGTATTTTCAAATACTATATTTATTCTTTGTAAGTTCCACACAGCTGTACATTATATATCCATAATAACTATCCTTTTCTCACTCTTCTAGTGTCTCTATTACATCTCCCTCCAAACTTCATATTCTTTTTATCTGTTGTTGTTAATACTACCAGATGAGTGCTGCCTATATGCACAGAGACACAAACCAGCCACTTCCCCAAAGGAGAGTGATTTACCCTCTTTCCACTGCCACCAACAACCATAAACTCCTACAATAGGGGAGGGGCCTTGGGAGTTCCTTTTTTACCCTTTCTGGAATTTTGACTAGCTGGTTTTGTGCAGGGTTTCTACAGGTAACCTCAGCTACTGCGAGCTGATGGATGCTGTATCCATGTCATATCCAAAAGCCAGAATTCAGCTTTCCCTCCAGTGTACCAGCTCTTACATTCCTTTCTCTTCATCTTCCATGGACATTTCTGCCTTGGATGGTGGAGGATTGATATAGATGAGCCATCCATAGCAGAGCATTTACAGTTACTTTTATAGAATATGCAAACAACATGCTAGGAGGCATTTAGCAGAAAGGAATCTGCAGGAGAAGGCAAAGAAACACTTGTCATTCAGTTTCAAGGAGGATGGTTACCCGACCTCTCCAGGGTCCTCCCTGCTTTTAATTCAGAGCTGCCTTCTCTCTGAGCAGACCCGAGTGAGCCAGTAGCTGAGAAGGGTGGTACTGTAGGACTTGCCCATGTATCCAGGGCCTGTCTTATGATTACTTCTGTCTGCAGCCCCTGGAGGTTGGCTGCGTTTCACTGATGCTCCCCCACTCTTTCTGTACCTCTGGCTTTCATTCAGGACGTTCAGAGCTGCACTGAGGTCTGATGGCTTTTTCTGCCCAGACTTGCTCCAGGCTCCTCTTAACTTTCTTATGCATCATCAACCCTTTACCTCCCGTAAACTTTCTGCTTTATTAATTTTGTTTTACTCCTGCTTCTAAGTGACATCATTCCTTAATACTTTCTCTTTCTGACTCTTTCCTGATTGCCTGATTTCTCAGTGTCTTCCCACTTTCTTGGGAAATGTTCAGATTCTATAGACTTAGAAACCTATATACCTGTTCTATGGATCTCCTAGAATCTAAATGAAAGATGTGCATGTTACCAAGAACTCTTGAGGTGAACTTTAGAAGTTCTTGTTTTCTACTATGGTTTATAATCACAGATTTAAGATGCAACACAAATAAAGTAATTCAATTTGTAGCTACCGTGCCCAGCCCTGCTCTTTATAGGTTCTCAGAGCCAGCGTGGTGAGGTGACTCACCTTCAGTTGTGAGAGCTGTAAAGTTAACTGCCCTCATATGTTCATCATCTCAACAGCGCTCTTTATTTAGTGGCATTTTTCCATTAGAAAGCCTCAGGGTCTAACTCTGCTCCTCATCTACTAATCTTATTAAATTACTTCCTAATGTTTTTAACTATGATTATTTAACTCATCTAAGGTTGGATAGATTAACTCCATACATATGATGATAGCCCTTTCCTTGAGGGAATATACTCTACCTATTTTTGGGCAAGCCTTTTTCAATGTCAAGATTAATAAGAAAGTAGTCAAAGAAAGCCCTATACATATATATGTACATATATA
>NW_022196900.1:41135999-41198271 GCF_008632895.1 Mastomys coucha | reverse complement strand
TATATATATATATATATATATATGGGATAAACATTAACCCATATATATGATAGCATACATAATTAGCATATATATGCTAATGTTTACTCACCTTAGCTATATCAGCAAGTTAATATGATGGTTTCATATCAAAAGACACAGAATGAAAGTGTTAGTAATAAAAGATGAAGCATTTTCTGGTGTTCTATTGTCCTTACTCTGTTCTTAACTACCAGCCCTCTTTTA
This sequence comes from Mastomys coucha, assembly GCF_008632895.1. NCBI lineage: Eukaryota > Metazoa > Chordata > Mammalia > Rodentia > Muridae > Mastomys > Mastomys coucha. The sequence goes on along the minus strand of NW_022196900.1, from coordinate 41,198,046 downwards.
TCTTCAGCCAAATGGCTATTATTCTCTCAACAATTAACCCTAGGCAACCAAATCTAGAGTTTGCTAGGAGGTATTCTTAACCATCTTTCCTGCATGGAGGTGCGTCTTGGGGAGAGAAACTCAAATTAGCTATGGGAAGGTAAGACAGAGCTGGGGGTGCCTCCTCCGACTTGGGCAGGAGTCAAGTAAGGAGGCAGCGCATAAATATTAGGCTAAGTCTTGAAAGGATTAAACACACACACCCACTTAATTTTGTCCCCAGGAGTCTTGCAAGTCATTTTCTTCCCTATGTAATTCTGTCAAATGTATCCATGTTTTCATTAACTGCTGAAACCATTTTTTCTCTTCAATAAAGAGTTACACTGTACTTTTTTGTGTTAGTGAGCATTTATCCTCTTGCCTTACACTATTACAATCATTAACTGTGGTGTGTAAATGTAGTAGTTATTACTGCCTAACTTTTGTTGAAAACGCACAATAAAAGAGGGAAGGTAGAAAAAAAAAAGGACAAGAAAAACATGCAGCCAGAATTCTCTGCCAAGGAGCAGGGCACTGAATGGGTGACATTTAGCTTCTGTGCCCAGCGGCTATGTCCTGTGGTTTTAATGAAAGAGAATGTGGATCAGCCAAGAAACATAATATTCTTGAGAATTGCACATCATGGCATTGGAGAAAATGAAAAATTACATTGAAAATATCCACGAGTTACTTTTTTTTCTCCTCCTTTCTTTTTAATCTCATGTTTTCATAAATGAAACACATTTCACTCTTGGCCAGGAAGGTGTCAGAGGGAAGATAAGGAGGCTGTGTGCCCCAGGAAGATTGCTCACCCCAAAGAAAAAGACCCACAATGAACCATAAGGAAAAGTACAGTAAAATGTTGGAGACTGGTTTAACACAACAATAACAACAACAACAACAACAACAACAACAGCAACAACAACAACAACAGCAACAGCAGGGAGGACAAATGAATGTGTATTTGGCTCTGATTCTAAAGAGTCCCAGAGCTGTCAAAGCATGTCAGGATGTTGTGAATATGCAGAATCTCCACCATGGCTTCTCTCTGTACACAATATTTCAGATAAAACAAAATCTGGGGAAATGCAGCGGGCAGAGCTTCTCAATTGTGTAGCATGTTCCTGTGCTAGCTTGACTGTGCAGCTCAACAGCTTAAGTGTATGAAAATATGGTAATGATATTATGCATTAACCTGGCCTTTGTGAACAGTCTCCGCTTAACTGAAAGATGTACTGGCCTAACTACACAAAGTGTAATTTCCACAGACATTTTTCTAGGCTTCTTTTGTTTTGTTTTGTTTTGTTTTGTTGTTGTTTTGTTTTGTTTTTAAATTTATTAGCAAAGTAACATTGAAGCCTTCTTTAAGGAGAGATTCGATTTTAGGGAAAGAGGAATATTGATTCTGGATATAAACAGGTACCTGTAGACTTATCATCATTGACATGGATTTGAGTGTTTTTTTAATCTGATATTTTTATATTATAAAAATCAAAACTTAGTTGTTGGCTGAGTTACACATTTGTGAACCAAATCGGGCACTAATAGAGAGTTTAGGAAATGTGCTCACAGCCTTTCTTCTCTCTCTTTTGCTACTCTGGATATCTGTGCACATACACAAAGAAAGGCCAGCTGGGGGCCGAGTTGAAGAGTGCACAGGAAGGACCTGTGACTTGCAGTCATCCCCCTCGTGAAAGAATTCCTTCAAAATCTACGTGTTTATTGCATTGTTTTCTACTTTCCCTCTTTCCACTAACTGACATTTAAAATGCATAAACCATTTACACCAGCTGACTTGACACTACACTGGGAAGCCCAGCTGCAGCCCCACAGATCCTACTAACATGGCCTCCAGAACTGTGATCAGTTTGTCCACTACGATGAATTATGCATAACTGCCAGGCTATTTCTTGGCATGGAAAAATGTGATATGTCAGATTAAAATTAAATATTGAGTAGGCTGTCTCCTAGCAACACAGAATAAAGAAATTCTTATTTTTATTATTTTATTTATTTATTTATTTATTTATTTATTTATTTATTTATTTATTTATTTTTGGTACTAGTGAAGTTTGGGAGCCTCCACCTGAAGTGTGCTTGCATGAAGGAGATTACTGATCCCATTATGGCTCAGAACACTGAATGCATAATGCCTGCTCTCCCACCTCAGCTGCACACTGGCTTCCATAGCGAATCCCACAGGTGTTCAGAAAAGACCCAACCTTTGTGCAAGGCTCCCAGGGTTTAATACATACCACTTAGACTCTCTGGTGGGGTGAGGCCTGCCCTGAACACCAGAGCCATTCTTGAAGCAAAGGACAATCGTGCTGTTGGCCACAAGCTTTCAGAGAACCCACTGTGCGTTCCTCACTCAGAGGTGGACAGCAAGCAGGCATTTAACAGGACCAGCCTCGGAATGGACTTCGTAATCAAGATGCAAGCCTCTTTGGAAAGCTTGGGAAGGGATGGAAGGATACATATTCATACCCAAGGCACTAACAGACCTTTCAGAAGACCTCAATTTAGCTTTCCTTTTTGGCCTATTTTCTTACTGGTTTCACATTTTTAGTAACATTAGAAGACAGTTAAGTCAGAATCCCAATTTTTCGAGTGAAATAAGCCAAACACCAAGAAAGGGATTATTATTTTTTTTTTTAGAATAGGCCAATTGCAAATAACTGCAGCAAAGACTCAGTCTTTTCTAGACACTGGGTGATAACATCAGCGTGTGTATATTAACAATGTTTTTTTCTGTTGCAGGGAGGTTTGTGTAACTGAGTGCTTACTTCTAAGCTAAAAGTTCCTTTGTGGGTACATAATGCTATCTCTAAAAGTGTTCTGGTTCCCTCACATGTAATAAAAGTGAGCGAAGTGAAGCTCCCTTTGAACTAATTCACTGTATGGGCATAAAGCTGGACCTGTGACTCAAAGGATATCTGACATGGAGCTGATATGCTAATCATCACAAAACCTGAAGTCATTTCAAGGAAGATGTGCTACAGCCAGAAGATAGAAGCCATAAATGTATGTAATATTAATAAAGCAATTACTGTAAGTGGTAGGACATCCTGCTTTGCAAATCTCTTGCCACTTTAAGAAACATCTGTCCCTGCCATTAGGAGTTACTGTTGGAAATGAACAGACAAACAAACAAACAAAACAAGCTGTGCTTCATGTTTTTAGTTTTGCATGCAGTAGCCCTATCAGTGAGTTTGCTGCCAAAGCTTCAACACCAATTTTGTAGCCTAGTCCCTTAGTTGGTTTTCTTACCAATGTAGCCAACTGTGCTGATAGTAGGCAAAGGAGCAATTCGCACATCCACTGCATTGTGCGAGGTGCCCAGATGCAATCACACATAAAGAATGGCAAAGATAAGCATTCAATGGACCACATGAATCTTCATCTAATAGAAACTGGCTTAGGCCTTAATATGAGCATTTTCCAAAAAGCATATATTCCTTAATTTTTAAAAAAGTGACTGTTCATGCTTTGTTACAGAGCACCTCAGGTCTTTTCATGGACTCCCAGGAGTCCATTGTCTCTAACTGTTAAGTGTCAAAACTGTAATCTCTTTGAGATACTGATTTTCTTCATTTTGAAAACAGGACTTGATTCTCTGTCTCCATGCTTCAAAGAAAATCAGCTAAAATTGCTTATGGAAATGCTTACGTCTGAGGAGAGCTAAGTCAGACAAGAGTTTCTCATCTGGGTCATCTTACCTGGGATAACACTGACTTCTTAATGTAGAATCCAAATCTACACTCACTCACTGAGCTCCTCCAAGGAGAATATATAAAGTCCTTCAGGGAAGAGGGATAGTATTAGAAACTGATTGGGGGTTTCTACCCTACCTGGATCATTTAGTTCCCAGATAAAAGACACAAAACCTTTATATTTATAATAAGCCTTAATAGTGCTATACATGAGCAGATATCAACCTTCTAAGTTATTACATCTACTTCCCTGTCATTAACCCTGAGATATAACTTGCCATGTTCCGCCTGCGTGGCTCTTACTCTGACTGGCCAGCCCTTATGACCAGTTCTCATGATCCATAGAGCCCATGGCATCATCCCCCTCTCTTCACTCTCCGCTCTCCTCCTCATGGTCTCTCCTCAGACCCCAAGCCCTGGGAACCAATGCTCCACCTACCTCTCCTCTGCCCAATTATTGGCTGTAGGCAGGAGCAGGGTTACATAGCATCACTTGGTGTACATGAGGGTTTCCTCACCCCTGAGGTAATTAGATCTTGCTGGCCAGTATTTAGCATTATAACTCATAGCAACAGATCAAACCTCAACAAGGGATCAAAGCTTACATTAGCCATTGTGGTAGTTTGAGTATGCTTGGCCCATGGGAGATGGCACTATTAGGATGTGTGGCCTGACTGGAGTGGGTGTGGCCTTTTTGGAGCAAGTGTGTCCTTGATAGGTTAGGCTGTGAGGATAGGCTTTGAGGTTCTATGCTTAGGCTCCACTCAGCACAGAAGAGAACCTTTTTATAGTTGCCTGCAGAAGACAGCTTCTCCCTGGCTGTCTTCAGGTCAAGTTGCAGAACTCTCAGATCTTTCTCCAGCACCATGTCTGCCTGGACAATGCCATGCTTCCTGCTACAATGATGATAATGGACTGAAAGCTGTAAACCACCCCTAATTAAATGTTTACCTTTATAATGGTTGTCTTCCTCATGGTGTCTCTTCACAGCAATGAAACCCTTACAAAGATAGTCGTGAAGAAAAATATATAGAAAACCCATAAGGGTGTCTTCTGAAATGGAAAATCACAACAGAAGAAAATGGTAAAGGGCCATCCTTTTAGATTTGTCACTTTGTAGATCTTAGTGGGTAACTGAATTCAAGAGCCATTGCCCCTAGGTACGCACAGTGATTCATTGTATGAGACACATCTACTACAAAATCACAACTGATTAGTTACCACATTTCTGTTACTGTGTAGGACGGCACTTACTGTTTTCATGCTTCCTTCATTTTAAAAAACCATTTCCTATGATGCTTTTCTTGATTCTGGTTTTTCTTCTGGGATGTGTTCTCCACATTGGTTCTTTAAAGAAATCCAAATCTTAATTTAAAATTCAGATATGATCCATGATTTCCCATTTAACTTTCACCAGTGACCCCAAACCATTCACTGAGCAAAGCTGAAAATCTTCAAATGGTTGACAGAGCTAACAAGATGGTCTTTTGTGTACCTTTCTGGTTACATATGTTACAATCCCTTACATTATGATCCTTAAGAACATTTTGAAAATCTGACATTCATTGGCATGTGCCAATGAAAGACCCCCCAGAACTGGGGAGATCCTTACTCAAGTCTCGGGATGACGCAACCACCCAATGACTCACAAGAGACCGAACTTGCTGCAATCACATGAGGTTTATTGGGGATACCAGTATCGGGGTCGATCTCGTGACCTTGTCGGCCAGAGGAGTTTGACCCCCCCCTCGAACACAAGGAGTGAGGGGTATTTAAGGGAAAAACCACAAGCTGGGGGCGGAGAGAGGGTTACCAAGGAAACAGAACATAAAAACAGTGGAAAATTTCAGAGGGACCCAAGCCAAAGTATTCAGTTAGGGAGGGAAACCTATTCATTTTAAGAATGTAATCTTCATCTACCGGTCGACAGGGTGGAGAGTCTCATAAACCAGTAGACCTTCATTCCTAGTTCCATCCCTCATTGTGGATCATTCAGGAGGGGCAGGTATCAGGAACCAGAGCCCTGAGGCTCTGAGTTAGCCAAGTTCCTGGAACTGCCTACTTCTCATTTTTGGCTTGATACAGAGGTTTTCCATGCCCCCTTTTAGGTAAAAGTTACACATTATACATACATTTCTATTAAATGCCCTCATTTTAAATTCTAAGATTCTCCAGCCTTTCACCAAAACATCACCTCATGCTCCTGACCCATCAGAAAAATCAGTTCTTACTTTCTTCCAGTCTATAGTAGTCAGTCTCAGTTAAAATTATATGGCCACTTGTGCATACTTGATTTATAGCATCATCCTCAGAATATACAGGTCAGAACACCACAGCATTGTAATAGGAACAGAGCTTTAGAAACAAAAAAATTTTGACTGAAATCCTATTGTATGAACTACATCCTACACTCAGTTCCTTATGCTCATAGTCTCAGGTTTTCTATTTATCAAATAAGAATACAAATGGTAAAATTTAATAAAGATTGGAATTATGATATATGATTCATACCGTGTTGTACTTGACTTGATAACATGTTTGCTATGGACTATACTCAAACTTCCTTATGATCATATTTTTCTTCTGCTTGAATGTAAGGCCCATTCATGGCTATAGCGACTATGCAAGAAACAGACATACTTGTGTGTTGCGTCCCACACCTAGTTCAGCCTCAGGCCTTTGGGGGCCTCCACCCGAGGTGGTCACCTAGGGAATTAAGCAGAAAGACCTTCAGCAGACTACTGGCTTATCTCTGAAAGAAGTTCCCCTAGAAGTTCAGCTGAAATACAGCTATGCCCCGCGACAACGCCTATTGCTTGAAGACGTCTGCAGACATCCAATTACCATCGTAGCCATTGGTGATCTTCCCTCATAACTCCCTTGTGACTCCTTCCTGACTCTTCCCTAACTTCTCAAAGTTTATGTTATGCAAATGTCATTGTAACAGTTTGGCTTTCATGTATAAATGCTGAGACCCAAAAGTAAAGTGGCGAGCCTTGATTGAAAACCCTCAACTTGGCTTTGTGTCCTTTTGTTCTCGAACTCTGTGTTTCAGGTTCTCCTTTTCTCCCTTCGGTCGAGACAGAACCTGGTTCATGAAACTGCGGGACAGTTTCACATGTGTACAATCAAGATCTCTCCCAAGGATCATAAAACAAAGATGACATAGATGAATAAATCCCTACATTTCAGGACATTTACAGTCACTAGTATAGCACTATTAGAAATAATGACATTGAAAATGGCTTCAAAATTCAACCACATTTAAACATCCTTCTATGCTTGACATTTGAACTTGCTGCTCTGTGAAACTGACATGTGTTTCCTAAAGGGCAGACCATCACCAACACGCAAAAGCCTTGGTGAAGAGCATTGTCCAACCTTGTCTTCGTGTCTTTGGTTGTTTGTGGATTGAACCCGTGATAAAAAAAATGGCATGGCATTTATCACTTGGGGTTAGCATAGCCTAGGAGACAGACAATGGGAAGAAAAGGAGGTGACTAATCAAGACCATATCTAGAAAGACCTTAAGATTCATGTTTGAACTTAGACATGGCCTTTTAGGAGTTTAATTGGGGGGATAATTAGGAAGTTGAGAAGACTATTTCTTATAGAGTTTATGCAGAGCAATACTGAAGGGAGAGAAATTTAATAAAGGTACCTTACTTTTGAGGCTGTTGAATAACACTCAAGGGACAAGGTATAAACCATGACAGGTGTCACCCACCTCCTAGAGGATGTGGGCTGGAACTTTGCATGTGGTCTGATACTTAGAGTGACTTCTGTTGATTTAATGCAATGTGGTTACCTTCCTGAAACTCTTAGTAATTATTAAAAACAGGGTCCCACATTTTTGTCAAATATATGCATTTATTTGTTTTACTTTAAACACCTCTCTTTATTAATGCCACAAGAAACAGGATTGGAATTTTCCTACATGAAGAATTGAATTGGGGCTGGAAAGATGGCTCAGTGTGTGAGAGCACTGTCGGATTTTGCAGAGGTCCTGAGTTCAATTCCCAGCAACCACATGGTGGCTCACAACCCCCCATAACGTGATGTGTTCTGGTGTCTGAAGATAGCTACAGTGTACTCATGTACATACAATAAATAAATCTTTTTTAAAAAGAAGAGTTGAATTCATTTTTCTGTTTCCTTTTCAGTTCTTTGTTAGCTATTGGTAAGATAGGGGGACACCAGTTGGCAATATGACTCAGCAGATTAAAGGTACTGACTGTGCAAAGCTGGAGATTTGAGTTCAATCCCCATAACTTAACTAAAGGTGGAAGGGAAGAGATGACTCCATGAAGCTGTGATGTCCACATGGTCTTTGTGGCAAACACCTCACCCCCACCATACACACGCACACACACACACACAGAGAGAGAGAAAGAGAGAGAGAGAGAGAGAGAGAGAGAGAGAGAGAGAGAGAGAGAATAAATGTTCATAATAAAAAGATACAGCAGCATTTTCATGAAAAGAAAACAAAACGCAAATCACAGCACACCTTTTGATTTAAACAGTCTTCAGTTTGGGGCCCTGCATTTTCATTGTGTGCTTTGCTTTGTGAATTACTTTGTTCCAGCAAAGGTCATTGAAGAGTAATTATGCATCACACAGTGAGACATAAGACGATCCATGTTCTGTTCTACTTTCCTCTTTCATAAGTCCCCAGGGCTATTCAAGCTACCTTATCTGGGTGAAGTGGGCATTGAGTTTTGTTTTACTAAAATACAAATAAAAAGTAGATGTGTTTGTTTCAGTTTTATAAATATAAAGTTGAGCTCTTATTCAGGAAGTAGGAAGTCAGGGTTTATAGAAAGACAAAAGTACTATTTGTGTTATTTTATCTTTCCTTAGCTAAAACAAAAAATTGTATTCGATGCTCTAAATAAAAGAAAAATAATATCAAAGAACTAGAAAATCCGGAAATATCTCCCAGATTGTCACGGGGGGCGGGGGGAGGTCTGAGTGTCAGATGGTCTGAAGACTCTGAGGTTTCAAAAGGGAAAAAATTTTCTGTGGCCAGTCTAAATCTTGAATTCTTAGCTAGTGTAAGAAGGAACATTTACATGAGTGTAAATGATCTGTAGGTTTTACTGCCTGTTTTTGGCTGTTTACAATATAAATACTTCCACTTGTCTCCAGCTATTTTCACAAACATTTAATAACCTTGAATTATTCATATTATAGATTTTAAATAAATAATGTAATTGCTCTCTTTTCAGTGTGTTTCTGATACCCTAAACAAGTCTATTCTCGCCAACCTTGTTTTCTTGGTTTCACTATGATCATCTCTGTTAGGAATTGCTCTGATTTGAGTGATAAACATTTATGTGAAATTGTAGTTTGGATTTATTTATATATCCTAATTTCAGAATACTATAGTAAGGTGGAAAATACACCTTGCGATGGAAAGAGTATGGCAATTGTACTACAGGAAATGAATTTTTTTTTTTTTTATTTTATGTTACTTAATTTGTTGCTGTTGATCTCTAACAGGCCGAGCAGCAAGCATCTCCAAATCTGACAGATTCTGAAGCATAGTGAAGGCTGTGTTTATTTTCGAATGGCTGTGACGTTGTGTGCCACTGTGCCTTAGTCTGAAGCTCTGTCACTTTGGGTATGGAAGGATAAGCGTTGTACCCTACAGCTCAGATGCTCCTATCTGTGAAGCGGGAGAAGTTAGCAGACACAGTGAGTGACTAGAGAGATGGTTGACAGAAGACTCCTGCTCCCTCAGCACACTGTTATGGAACAAGATTTTGAGCAAAATATAAGACAATAATTAAGAGTTTGAAGTGGTTCAAGACATTGAGAGAAGACGGAACCAGACTGAAAAACCTACAACTGATATTACTTGAACAGTGAGCTGGGTCACTTGGTTTCTTCTGTGTGGCTAATTTTTCATGATTCTGTACTCACGAGTCATGAATATGTAACTGAATAGATATCAGGTTGAAAAACTTGAGCACCAATTTTGTTTTTAATTTTTAATAATTTGAATATAATTAATGAATCAGGATTATTTTCCCATCACTTAGAATCTACACAGAAGTTATTTTTTAAGCTAATAGTTAAATGACATGAGTATTAGTGTTTTTTAAAAGCACGTGAAATATTTTTGAAGTTAGGAACTTGTCATAATTATATACCTTTTTTTTTTTAATGTCAGAAAAATCCTTTTCCAGACTTGAATCATCGGGAAGAAGTTTCTTTTTTCCAGGCAGAGTAGCTCAAAATAGACTGGATGGCTTCCAAGATCTTCAAAATGAGTTTTGATCTGGTTTAAGACAGTTTTAAATATTTTTTCAAAGACAAGAACATTTTGAGAAATTTTTCAAAAGTTAGAAAATGAAGCTTTCTTAACAAGAAATAGATCTTAGAAATTAACTATTTAAAAACCTAGTAGAGTCTATTTAATGAGAAAAAATCCAATCATTCTCTTTCTAACCCCCACCCTCCACCGTGTGTGTGTGTGTGTGTGTGTGTGTGTGTGTGTGTGTGTGCTGGAAACTGAGAAGTTAACTTTGAAACTTATTTGGGAAACACAACTCCTGAATAAGGTCATAAGGTCAAAGGGATCTCTTCAAAGAGCAGAGTGGGGGCATCCTGAAGATGTGATACCTGAAGATGAACAGTTGCACAGACAACATTATGAGAATGGACCAGGCATCAACTAGAACTAAGCATGTACCATCAATTGACTTTCAAAGCAACCCAGTACAGGTGTACTGAGTCAAGGCTGCTCCCTGGAGAAAGAGGCTCTTCAACAAGTTGAGACTGGAGAATTAGACCCATACATCAGTAACTTGTTTTATATCCCTAAACATGAAGGAAGTTGTAAATGATGCTTTCATCTAAATTTAATTTCTGCTTATCAAAACACACTGCAGGGAACACCAAGTGAAGTCACTGGCTGAAGACTGTAATTCTCTAACCTAGATTAATAACTGAAAACTTAACACCCACATTACAGGAGTAGCTTACTATAAATGGATTTTTGGAAAGCTCTGTTTCTAAATGGACATGTCATAGAAGAAGACCCATAACTCCTTGCAAGTATTTGTAAGAATGCTCAACAGCACTCCATAACAGAGAACTGAAAATTAAAATCCAAAAATGATACCAGTTCACATATATACTATATAGTCACTAAATTAAAATAAACAAATAATGGCTAATAATAATCTCTCTCCAGTATCATACATACTGGCTGAAGTTGCAAGAATTTCTGTCTATATGTGGGTTTCATCTCCAAGCTACCTCATTTCATATATGAAACTATTACAAGCTGTGAAAACAACAGAAATCTAGACTATTTCTGCTCCCGAACATTTTGGACTAAGAATTCTTTCCTAGCATGTCTTAATTGTGATAGAGCTTGCACTAATGAATGTACATATGTTGGGATTCAATGGACTGCTTACTTATACGCATTCATTTTACTTACTAGATATAAATTATTCATAGCATTGCCATACATAAGAACAACTTTGGATTATTTCATCTTAAGTAATAGAAGACTTAGCTAAATAAAAGAAGAGGGGCAATAGGAAGATGGCTTGGTGGATAAGGTGGTTTCTAGGGCCTGAACTTGTGTATCTACGGAAATGCTGGGTACGATGGAGGTACCATCCCACAAGAGGTGTCTCTGAGAGCTCAGCGCTCAGTTTGTCTAGAGAATCCGTGAGCTCTAGGTTAAATGAAAGACCATGCTTCAAACAGTAAGGTGGACAGTAAAGACACCAGGGTAGTCCTTACGCACAGACAAGCACATCCTGCGCGCGCGCGCACACACACACACACACACACACACACACACACAGAGACACACACACAGAGACACACACATGTACAAGGATGTGTATACTAAACAATGTAGAGAAAAGAATAGATCTAATCTATTTAAAAGTATTTTCACTTCTGATAGCTGCTGAAGTTTCTGAGCTTAGCTGTCATTCATAGTGAGTAAGTGATTTTCAAATAATTTATCTCTGCTTTCTTGTTCTCCAGTCACCTGTGAATGTGCACGTCCCCATGCCTTATGCTAGGGCTAGGGAACAGGCCCTTCCACCACATTCTAGCTGTGAGCATCATAAGAACATATCAGGATATTTGCTTTGTAGGTGATTTTACTTAGGCAGAGCTGGGTCACTTGTAGGGGCTAATCAAGTGCAGAATAAAAATACCTACATCTCAAACTGGGAAAGCATGCTTTTTAAAAGGATTAAAAGTGTGGTCGAGACTATTTTTTTTTTCTTTTTAACTAGGAGCAATACAGTGAATTGTGTCTGTTGAAGAACAAAGGAAATTCCAGCTTCAGGTGGGCAGTACCTCAGCTCCCAGCTCTGGTCTGACAGCTTCTTGGCAAGAGCCATGGCATCAAGCTTGACTGGATGGGAAGGAAGTCCTGAGGGGAAGCGCAGGGCGGGGGGGCCGGAAGAACAGCAGGCGGGACTGGAGCCTCAGCTGCAGCCTGAGCTCCATGTCTACGGTGCAGCGCCAGCGCCACCATGTGGCCATCTGTGACGCATCAGCGGGAGAAACCGATTCTCAACCCATTTGCAGAGCACAGAATTGTTCAAAGGCCTGGGAAATCCTTGAGAAAGAGCATCTTCCAGCTCTTCTCCATCTAAAGGTGTCAGAGATTTCCCAACAGCTCAATTAGTAAGCCATCTGGAATGTTCGCTGTCTAGGCACTTAGTATTTGTTTCTGCACTTATCAAATATTGCTCAACACCATGTGCCACACACTGAACTGAAGCAGGTAGGCAGCACACACGGAGGTCCACTGGGGCATATGAACTGTGAGATGATCAGCATAAGACAAGGACTTCAGTGTGGCAAGGAAAGGCACATCTTAGCCCGCGGGGGAGCAGTCAGCATTTACATAGATGTCCGAACTCCTCCCACCCACGAGTCTGTTCTCTATCTGCCACTGCTGCTGGCTTTCACAAACAGACCATGAAAACTTCCTGTTGTTAAGTGTGACTTCTGTGTGCAGGAAGAGAACCATCAAGGAGAAAACAGTGTTACAATCCGCTGTTACTCAGTTGAGTTCCTGCACCTTGCCTGGTTTTGTTGCTTTTGTTTCCCTTATCCAGAGTGCTTGTATATTCTCCAGTTAGCACAATATAAACAACTGTTCTAAAAGTGGTTCAAGTTTAGTTTGAAAAGTTAAATAAACATTGCTTCTTCAAGGGCTTAGGGAATGTGTATGATGTCCCCTTGTGCCCAGGGCCACTTGTGTTCTCTTAAGCCATAAGGGTCATCTTTTGAGCTCTACCATCTTTTCATTTGTAGGGTTACTCCTCCTCAGTGTCTCTGCTACTTCGGGGTCATGGCCACAATAAGGACAATCGCCCAGAAGTTTAGATTCCAAAGAGCAGACAATAGGAGGCTGGAAAGACACCCGCTCACACCCAGCTTCCAGACCTGGCAGTTTGACCTCTGGCAGAGAACAGACCAGAGCTCCCAAATGCACACAGGAAGTCACTCTCTGTGCCTGTACCCAGCACGGTGGCGCTGGAGTGGGAGACAACAGCTCTAACAACCCCCAAACAAGGAAAAGGCAGGTAATTAGATGAGCCATGTAACAAGCTGCAAGACGTGATCTTAATGAACGCAGCAGATTTGTTAACAATTACTGGAAACCAAACTGTCACCATAATTTATGGTTATGCCCTTCAGGAGCTGAGACTCTTCACTAATCATTTTTGCCTCATCCTGTTAGTGTATGCCCTTCTTGTTTACATGTGTGGTCAGTCTACAGGTTGATGTCTAGGCTGAGGTCATCTGCTAAGTCCATTGAGGATATACTTTCTAGTCATCAGGCTTCATTGTAAACGTGACTGGATTTATAGTAAAAAGAAATGCTATCAGCTTAGGACCCTGAAGACCAAGTTTTCAGCTCAAAGGAGATGTATTTGGCCCACAGGGACAACGGTCAGGAAATAAGAAATAAAAACAGGTGATAGAGGACCAAGAGAAGGGGAGACGAGCAAGACAGAGGGGGCAGGGGTATCAGTCTAGGTATGGGCCAAAGGACTGCCTCTAGATAGAGAGGAGAGAGGTAAAGGGGGAAAACCTGGGTTTGAGTGAGGTATTGAATTTTAATTGCATATGTTAGTTAAGGAAGCCAAGGGAGGGCGAGTGATTGCTGGGCTTCAGTACTCTGATAGCTGGACCTTGGCAGTCAGCCTCAGGAGGAGAAAGTGGTCAAATAGGAATAGACCTTGGTGGTTAGCTTTAGGAATATAATCTGTTTGTAACAAGGCAACCAGGATGGGAAAGAAGGGCAACACCTGCCAGAGTCATGCTCACATGCTTGAGCCCCTTCAAGAACCCACTAGAAGATTGGGATTGTCTGCGAGAGTATTTCCCTGAGAGGACTGACTGAGGCTAAAAACTCAACCTGGATGTGGGCAGCGGCATTTATTCCATTGGCTGGGACTCCAACCAGAATAAAAAGGAAGAGAGGAGAAAGTCAGTTTGTAGCAACATCCCCCCTTTTTCAACTATTTTTGTCTGCTGAGCTGGAAGCTTCTCTGCCCTGATACCCTCCTGTCCTGTTACTGACTGAAACCCTTGAAACTGAGCCGAACTGCAATCCCACACTTATGCTGGGCCATTGGACTAATATTCATAGATATAAGAGAAGTCACTTGAGTATATATTTTCCATTCAGCTTGTGTCACATTGTGGATGTCAAGGTCTAGTAGATAGGGGCAAGCTGTGCTTCTAGGACCATAGTCCTTTTTGAGAGTTGCCTCCTTCTTTGGTGGATCAACCCACAGTATAGCCCCCTATACTTGTGACCACATCAGAGGCCAGCTCATCTTCTCTGGGAGAGTCCTTTCATTTTGAACCCAAAATATTCAGGAAAAATGAGATAAAACTGAAGCCAAATTGAGTTGGCATGCTATTGCTTGTAAAATGTAATTTCAAGTTCTACACTGTGGGACCCACTTCCTTTATTGATTGATTATCATGAGTCTTATCCTCTTTGTGGATTGATGACAATGTCTTTCTATTCACACAAACATTTGATAGAAAGAAAGAACTCTACTTAGAACACACCAAGTTTGCAGTCATCGAATCTCCTCTGCCTAGATTTCAATATATTTGAGAAACCTGTTTTTTAAAAAACTGAGAATCTACATTTGAATATGGATCTGACAAAACAAATGATATGTGAAAGATGTCTATAATTCTGTGAATCAAATTTTAAAAGATGTTAACCAAACCTGTACCTGTTTCTACATAAGATACAACAGTGAAAGTTTTGTAAAATTTTAGATTATGGATATTGTTGGGACAAGAGGAAGTTAAATGAATCCTCATATAAAATAATGTGAATGTATTTTTCAGACTCTAGCAACTCATGAAAAAGTATGCTTTGCTCTGATATTATTGAGTGTTTGTGGCTATGAACAAATGTTTTTGTTTTTTCCTTTGCAAGTTTCATTTTGGTCAGCTCCCAGAAAGACATCATTGGCCAGAGAGGCAGAGCCTCCTCACTGCAGAGTAGCACAGGATGTCCTGTGACCTAATTCCTTCCTTCTCAATGTACTGCTTGCACAGAGATGCAGGATAAAGGGCCTGAGTCTGCGGCAGTGACTCATATTAGCTTCCTTCAAGTGCAGTGATGATTTTTGTATTTCTAGACCGTAAGCATTCACATGCAATATAAACAATGCTCCTCATTAAAATGCTTAATATTTTTATGGTCATTTTTTCTAGAAACTTGATGCCTCCAAATCTTCCCAGCCCCAAGCCCTCTCCCACTAACCCTGGTATGTCTGTGCTCAATGTGAGGAAGGCTAATAGTCATGTGAATGGCCAGGACAAAACCTTTGATGACAATGGGACATTTCCTCAGACAGCCTCTAAGATCATTCCAGTTTAAATAAATTTGAATCAGTAACAGCCTGAAAATCATTTGAAATCTGATTATCACTCTTTCAATCTCATTAGTTAGCCTTTACAAAGAAATTAAGAACATTTCAGACACAAAGTTATAGTAGATTGTGTCTTTAACACGCTATCTCTCTGGGTGTAGATTTGAAATTCAGTGTATCAACTGCATGGCAATGTGCACCGAGTCCTCATTCTCATAAAGGATAAAAGGCTTGCACTGTTAAAGATGAAGGTATAAGACTGTACTGAAGATTTTGTTTGGCCCATCTCCCCAAAGTCCCTCATGCATTAACAGCAGCCTGAAAACACGACTTCATTGTGGCCCTGGAAAACTCTGTGTGCAGATGCTGAGGAGTCCTCAGTAGACGAACTTATTTACCCTCCGCAACAGTGCTCTGAGGTGATTCTGTCACCTCTCCCGGACCTCTGTTGACAGGAGTAAACACTTTGAAAGTTGAAGTGCTTTCACAGAGCCTTGTAGAGAAGTCAAGGTGAGGGTGGGATGATCTGGCAGACACTCAACCTCTTCCATCAATGAAATCCTCTAAATCCTTTACCTGGAGACCCCAAACCATCCTTAGCTTGCTATCTCTTCCTGACTCCACCTGTCGGCATGTTCCAAAGGGCACAGAGAATTTGCCTGCATGCTGAACACTATCTCCCTACCTCGACTTCCCAACTCATACAACCGTTCATCTCTCCAACAGTGTAGGCTTTGTTCTCTCCCACCTACAACAGCTCCAGCCATCCCCTCTGGATCCCCCCAGTCATTCCAGTCTTTCTCTTTTCTCCAGTTAATCCCTGAGAAAGTTACCAGATCATTCCTCAAATCATCTTTTGTCCAATTACGACTTTGGCAGCTTTCTTATAAAATGAATAAAACCCTAACATGTTCACCCAGAATCTTTACTTTCATTTCAGCCCTTGGATGCCCCAGCTTCTGTCCCTGCATGCATTTACTGTCTTTTGTGGTTTAATTTCCATTTTCTCTTATCATTCCCAAGCCTAATATGACCTTACTGCTTCCCACTGGCTCACGTGTCTCCAATGTTTCTAGTAAACTTTCATGATTTCTTTCTTCCCTTTATTCACCTCTTCTGTTATTTCATGGTTCATGTGTACTAAGATCTAAAATAAGCCTTACCCATTTTGTCTCTCTTTTTAATGATCTCTTTCATTAATGTACTCAGCTCATCACTGTTAAGGTAACAGTACCAACACACTTGTGTTTATCCAGCAAATTTATCCTGCTCAAAATCTGAAATAAATTCTAACTTACTATAGATTGGCTTTCCCACAGCTTCGGCATGTCCATGACACCAATGATAGGGGATCTGTACATATTCCATCCAGTGGAGTCTTTGTTTTTCATAGTTTGCCATCAAACAGTGTTTTGAAACCCAGTCATGGAGCAATTGTAATAACCTCACATGGTCAATCTCTGCTTCCCACTAGGAAATACATTACCATCAGACATACATTCATCATGTTCAGGCATGTTGAGGAAGCAGGGATAGATAGCCTCACCTCTGTAGAGCTCTATGAAAAAGATATTCCTATATTCTACTCACAATTCTTTCTTCACATTCTCAAGGCATCAGACTTCATAAGGAAATCCCTCACTAGGTTAAGGGCACCACAGAAAACCCACATTGTCAAGTAACCTTCAACCATGAGGAATAACAGATCCTGGGTCACCAACCAAGGAGGGTACAGGAGCTGTACCTAGAACCCTTACACACTGGCTGCAAATGTGCAGCTTGCTCCTCATGGGGGTGCAGTAAGTGGAGCAGGACTGTCTCAGTCTCTGTTCCCAGCCATTGGATCCTTTTCCCCTACTTGGACTTCCTCGTTGGGCCTCAGTGGGAGAGGATGTGTCTAGTCTTGCAGGGACAAGAAACCACAGGGTGAGGTGGTACCCAAGGGGAGGGAGCAATGGGTGGAAGGATTTGTAAGCGTGGGACTGGGAAGAGAGGAGCATGGTACTATGATTGGGATGTAAAGTGAATAAGAATATACATACAAAGGAAATCTGCCCTGTATGGTCTCTTCTTTGTCTCTGTCTTGAGCCTATTGTCACCTGTCCAGGAAGGCCTCCCTCATCACCTTGGTTAGAATACAAATTTTTTTTTTTTTTTTTTTTTTTTTTTTTTTTTTTTTTGGTTTTTCGAGACAGAGTTTCTCTGTATAGCCCTGGCTGTCCTGGAACTCACTCTGTAGACCAGGCATCCAATGCTACCACAAATGCCTGAGGTAACAGACCTACAGAGAAGAAAAGTTTCTTTTGTCCCATGGTTTCAGAAGCATCTCTTCATGATGGGTTAGCTCTGGTGCTCTGGGCCTGTGGGGAAGGCAAAATCCTGACTGGGTCAGGAGGTCATGATGCTTGCTACCAGGCCAGGAAGAGAAGCATAGAAAGAAGGGACCTGAGCCATGGTTGGAAGGCAAGAGTGTCCCAGCAGTCTTGCTTCTGTGTCTCTTCTGCAGGTCACACATTTGCCCACTGTGAAACAGAAGCAGGAAAGAAGTCCCCTAGCTTGACATCCGAAAGGAATGAAGGGAATTGGATCAGACCTTGTAGGAGACTAAAGGAAAATTTGCCTTAGTTTCCAGAAATATAATCTTGCATATTTAACCATCTAGAAATTTGTGTGAGAGGAAGGAGAGTTAGCCCAGATGTTAAGAACTCTAGCTGCTTCTCCAGAGGACCTGGGTTGAACTCTCAGCTTCCACATGGTAGCTGACAACCATTTTTAATTCCATTTCCAGGGGCTCCAATGCCCTCTATGAGCACATAATACATAAATATACATGCAAGGAAAACTCTGATGCACATAAACTAAAAAAAAATTGTATAATACAAGCTGCTTAGGGAGCATGCTCTTTTCTGAAATACATAATCTACATTAATTCAAAAATGTTTCCATACATGTCATTTTATGTACCATATAACAGAGAAAAAATATGCAACACATTTATGATCAAGCTTGTCCATCATGGCCAAGAGACTTAAAATATAGAATTAACACACATAGTGAGTTCTGCTATCTGGACAGGCTCTGAATCCTAATCTCCAGGTTCTTTCCTCTTCTAAGAATGAGGCAGTTATAGCTGAAATTTCATAAGGAAGTGTTAAGGGAAAGGGGGTTTGTGGCAAATAGTAAGAGGAGATTGGAGACTCTTGTCTTCTGTGTTTATCGTGTGAACATGGGGGCAGCTCTGACATTTACTGAGATGCATTATGGGTATTCCAAGTAAGTAACTTAAACAGTAATCTAGTTGAAAATTGTCACAGAAATTGCATTTCTTGAGTTCATTTCAAAATGAGATGTTTGTTCCTGAGACAAGTTAAAGCATTTTTGTTCTTTCAATGTTCTGGATTCAGACCATCTGGAGACTCTTAGACTCTTCCCTGGTATTTTTTTGGGGGGGGGGGCAGGGGGTGTGGTTTGGAGCAGGGCAGCCAGAAAGGGTTAGAGATTTATAGCTTCTGTGGGTTTCAACACACAATTCAAGTTCTCCCCCCCGAGAGAATTTTATTTCATTTGGAACATTTGTGCAATGATGTAGCACGTCACATATGAAGCATTCCTCATGATAAAAACCAATTTATCCTCTGCATGTCCAGTCACATAGCTGAGTGGGGTGTGATCTGGAGCAGAATTCACTGAAGAGCCAGGATCGTGAGGAATGCAGTGATGGGCTCGTTGTAGCCTGTCTCAGAGCATCCAAACTCTGCTGAGCTGGAGCCAGAAGACAACAAGCATCCACTTCTCTGTGGTCACTCATCAGGCGTCCTTCAGAGGGGGGGTTTACAGAGCTCCAGTGCTTTGAGATACTCTGAAAAAGGTGTCCTGGAGTAACTTTGGTGCCAGAAAAGTAAAAAGGGACCATGAAAGGGGGCTCTAGGTAGGGTAAAACAAAGCTGCTATGAAGTGGAGGAATGGGGAAATAAAGGAGGGTAGTTGGGGAGCAGGGAAAGGGGAAGGATAGAGGACACTGAGAATGCCTGAAAAAGTCATAGGGAATCATATCATCTTATGTTTACTTCAATTGTATATTTGAGGATTAGAGTGTCTTCTTTGAGAGTGTCTTCTACATATAACAGGAAAGATACACTCATGAAACCTTACTAATATGGCTGCTTAAATAAGACTCTATATGTCAATTGTAGTAAAGATACTGCCCCCTGAAGCCATAAACTATCAAACAAAATCCCCTTTTTTCAGACATGGGGAACTTCCTCTCTTGTTCTTGGTCATGGAAATTCAAGTGACTCCCCAAACAATATAGATTGTTGCTGTTGTCCTTAGATGCCTCCCAGAAATTAAGAGCCCATCCATATTGTTTAAGAGTCTTTTTTGCAACTTAATTTCCTTTTATCTAAGAGTGATTCTCAGGCTTTATTGTTTACTCTGTCAAAAAGGGGTCTAGTGAATATGGTCAGTTTCAGGAACTTCCTGAAGCATTTTGAATTAAACCTTTCTGTTTAAGGAGCTTCACTGTAGAATAAAGCATTTCAATCTTGGAGGAATCTATTATACAACAAAAAATACAACAAAAACAAAAAACAAAACCTCAAACAACAACAACACAAAACAGTAAGCAAGCAAACAAAAAAACTTAGACACCAAGAATAATGAGAACACTTACCAGGACACCCTATCTAGTGATTCTGAGAACCTATAATTATTCTGCCTACCTCAGGATATCTCTGAAAAATAAAAAGCAAGTCTGATAAGCTGGGCTTGAGAGCTAGGTTATGCTCTGTTATATTGTTAAACACAAAGGGAGAAACACTGAGTACTGATGAGGTGATCATCCTACTTTCGACCTCTGTATTTACTTAAACTGATAAAGCTACTCTACCGTACCATACTTATCTAATATCTCAACCTTTAGTCTTTCAGCCTACACACACATTGACCTTTATCTTTTGTTCATTCCAAACCAGACCCACCCTTCAAAAGAATTTCTGAGAGTTTTCTCTGATTCATTGAACCCAGCACCCACTGTCAGTATGTTCACATGTGTTGCTTGGAAACTCCCACTGCTTGCATAAAGGAGCTTCCTCATTATTAATATTTACATGTGTATGTATGAATTTGTATCTTTCCAAAGAGCAGTCATCTTTAGGGTAAAGAGTTTCTAAGAGTAATGATTGCCATGGTAGGTATTAAAGTAATATACCAACAGCCTGAAAGAAAGCAGAAAAGATTAACCTGATATGCTGACTTGTTTTAAGTCAACTTGACCCAAGCTAGAATTATTAGAGAGGGTAAGCTTCATTTGAGAAAATGCCTCCATAAAATGGCAAATCTGTGGCATATTTTCTTAATTAGTGATTGGTGGGGGGAGGGGAGTCCAGCTTATTGTGAGTGACGTCCCCCTTGGCTGATGGTCTTGGGTTCTATAAGAAGTTAGACTCAACAAACTACAAGGAGCAAGCCAGTAAGCAGCACACCTCTATAGCCTTTGCATCAGCTCCTACCTCTAGATTCCTGTCCTGTTTGGGTTCCTGTTTTGATTTTTTTGATGATAGATGGTGATGTGGGAGCATTAGCCACATAAGCTCTTCTTGAAAGCACATTCCATCAGCCAGTGCACATGCTGAGTTGCTGAGGAGAAGGGAGAGGCCTCCATTTAGTCCTAATGTTTATGTGAAACTGGAACTGTATGGGGAGCTAGCAGCTACTTTGCTGAAAACTGTGACTGTAAGCCAACAATCACAACAGATTAAAACCAAACTTAAAAAAGTTTAAACATGTTTGGAACTAAGTAAAAGAGTATAATAATGAGTCTAACTGTGGCTGCACAGGATTGGAGAGATTTTTCTCCATTAACAATGATGTTAAAAAATGAATGGGGAAAAAAGAAAACCCTAAAGATAAGTTATCTGCTGTTCTGCTATTCCAGGGCTAGACTGCAGAGCATTTATTATCGTCAATTAGTGCTGCAGGATCTACACACCTGAATATTCTGCCCATCAGCTACATAGACACATCTTTTGGGATAAATTCAGCAAGCCTGAAGATCTCATCACTAATAAGCCAATTCCTTTTGCTCATAAAGACTCTGAATCTTATATTTGCCTTGAATACCTTCCAAAAAAGCAAAAAGATTCATCACTTATCCCAAGTATTTGCTGATATAAAAACAATGAAACAACTCGTGAAGGCAATGGTAAGAGATTGGCATCTTCTAGCCACCCAGTCTTCAGAATTAAATCATAGTAACCCACTGAGCCCTTTTAAATAAGGACGGTGTCTTTCAATACATTTATCAGGAGCTAAGGCACAGACTAGTTGAAACACCTTTTTATGTCTTAGTTATACAGTAAGGAACTCCTTGTTCTATGTTCATTCTGGTTTGTGATCTCACAGTAGTGAGGCGGTACTCACAAAGAAAGGAATTTAGTAAGCTGTGTCATTGGCATTCATACACCAATTTGCCTTGGCATTTGTCTTGTCAGTATCTTCCTGGGGAGATATAAACAAAAGTCTGCTCTACCCCATAGAGCACTGACAACAGACCTAAGAACCAACTGTAATCAAGTCTAGATTGAAGTAATGAGTTTGTTGTGCTTTTGCACAGTGCATGGGTGTAGGGTTACTTATAGGAGCATGGATGAGTCAAAGGCAGCCGCATCCTCTAACACCCACCCCAGGATGGGTGGAGATGATGAAAGCTGCATCTCTGGAGCTCCTGACAAGCCTGTAGGCTGCACCTCAGAGTCTTTCCTGCCAAATGTTTACTGCTTATGTCATCTTGAGAAAGAGCCTTTTGAATGTTGTAAGCTTCATGTGCTTCCTAAGCCTTGGAAATTGTTTGTCTTTCTCAATCTTTATGATGTCCCTCATCCCTCCAGGAGTGAATGTCCATTCAGAGGAAATAGACAAGCTTGTCTTTAAGCTTTAATCTGAAAGTAGGAATACCCCATAAGGAAGGCAAGTTTGCCTTAAGCCATGCCGAAGAGATAGGCAGGATAATTATTGTTTTAATCAGATACTGGTAATTTTCTTTTCCAGAATTCACACGCATAGCATGGTTCCTACAAGGTGGGCAGTATCTGATTAAAATGACAATTATTTTGCCTATCTCTTCAGCATGGCTTAAGGCAAACTTGCCTTCCTTACATCTATTACTTCATTATTACCATTTTTGATGTGGGGGAAAACAGTTACGATCTAGTCTCAGAAAATAGCAACTATACAATACAGTATTATTTGTTTTAGTTAACTATATTATACGTCAGATATTAAGAATTAATTGACACTTTAATTGACCATTAA
Source organism: Mastomys coucha (assembly GCF_008632895.1). Lineage (NCBI taxonomy): Eukaryota > Metazoa > Chordata > Mammalia > Rodentia > Muridae > Mastomys > Mastomys coucha. Next base: position 41,175,101 of record NW_022196900.1, on the reverse strand, counting down.
TATTTTGACTGACATCTCTATGTTTCTATTACCTACCAGCCAGTGGCAACCACTGTGATAGTATCTCCTTTGTGGCCTTCAATTTTTTTTTTAGGTTATAGTTTTAAGATAGATCATGTAGCATTTTTTCTTTTTGTTTCAAGCTTATTTTACTTGATGTAATAGTGCCCATATTTACTCATACTGTGATAAATAGCAGAATTTCTCTTAAAGGTTGAGTCATATCCTATCTATACCACATTTTTCCATCTAGTTATAGCCCTTCCTATAATACAACTGTAGTGAATAGTGTTACTATACACACAGGAGTATTATAGGGAACCTTGGAGGGCAGAGTGATTGTCTAAGGGACACCATGTTCATTCTGTGAGACAAAGAATTATACTGCCCAAAGAGGCTGAAGACTGAGAGGCCAAGGAAGTAAATAACTTTTTAAAAAGTAGAAGAAGGGCTGCCATCAGGATTGGAGAATCTCCAGAGTTGAGAGGCCAGAGAATGGGCTCTCAATCAGGATGCTTTATAGAGATGCAGGGTCCTGCACTTTTCTGACCACCCATCCTTTCTTCTTGATTGGTCCCGCCCAGCTATCCCCCCTAAGCCTGGTTTCTTCTTTCCATTGTTCATGATTCTCAGTCTAGGACAAGAATAGGCTATTTTAAAGGGGCTTGTCCTTGCAATCCCTATCCACCTGTGTTCCCTGGGAGGTAAGTGTTTCTGCAGAGGACTAACAAGTCCATTTGGACATGGAGCAATAAGTAAAATTGATGTTGTTGTGTCTGTTCTATGTTGCAAGTTTTGAAAAAAAACCTTCAATGATTGCACCAATTCACATTCTCAGCAATATTCTCCAGTGGCAAATACTTTTCTTCACTATTTTCTTCAACAACTTATATTCAAATAAGTTTTGCGATTGTGAGGAAGTAATGGAGAGAAGAAGTGTACAACTTCAGGCCTCTGCTATGTTACTGTTCATTCTTCCTAGACAAAACAATTTAGGGGCAAAAGTTTTTATTTTAGCTTATAATTCCAGATTATCCTCTGTTATTTTGGGAAAATGAGGCAACAGGAACTTGACATAACTGGTCACATCCAAAGTCAAGAGAGGAGGAATGAAAGTGTGCTTATGCTCAGCTTGCACAGTTCAGAATCTCCTTTCTAGGGAATTATGCCACCCATGGTGGGTAGGTCTTCTCACATCAATTAACAACATTTGTCATAGGGCATCCTAATTTAGATAATTCCTATTGAGATTCTGAGGGGATTCTACTTTGTTTCAAGTTGATGTTTAAAAGTTACAACTACATCGTCTCCTGCTTCTGCCATTCTATTCCCGCTCTCACCTCTCTCTTTCTTTCCCTTCCCCCATCTCCCATCTTCTTTTCTAAATGCTAAAATATAAAAGACATGTAAAGACTAAAGTTTAATGTAGAAATTTTTGTTTATTTGACACTAATAAAAGATGACTATGCATACAGAAACTTATTTTCTGGATTTCTTCATCTTGCAAGTTGCCAAGAAATTCAACTCTAAAGTTATCCTGCTTGTATATTTTTAGTTTATGAGATTGTCAAGTTTCTTGCATAAACCACTAGTGGGAATTCAAGGGAAATGTGGTCTGTTTAATTTGGTAAGGATGTTTGCATCTTATGGAGGGTCATTCACACATCATTTGCCCAATTGAACTTTTACAGATTTACTTTAGCTTTTCTTTGTTTTGTTTTGTTTTGTTTTGTTTTTTTTGAGACAGGGTTTCTCTGTATAACCCTGGCTGTCCCTAAACTCACTCTTTAACAAGGCTGACCTCAAACTCAGAAATCTGCCTGCTTCTGCCTCCCAAGTGCTGGGATTAAAGGTGTGCACCACTACTGCCCAGCTTTACTTTAGCTTTTTATGAACACTACTACACAGAAACAAATAAAATTGTCATTGAATTATTTTGCCTCATCATAAACTGAATGTGGCTGGGGAGTGAGGCACTGGGATACTACTAAAGAGTCTTAGAGAATGTGAAGTGCACTATTGCAACCACTGTGAATATGAAGGACCTCAGCAACAAAAATAGACATCACCTCAGAGTAAAGACCTGGGAAAAGGCTTTCCAAGCAAACAGACCAAAGAAGCAAGCTGGAGTAGCCATTCTAATATCTAATAAAATATAATCTCAACCAAAAGTAACCAAAGAATATGTGGAAGGACACTTCATATGCATAAAAGGAAAAATTCACCAAGATGACTTCTCAGTTCTGAATATCTATATTTCAAATGTAAAAGCAACTACATACATTCATTAAATAAATATTAATAAACCTTAAATCACAAATTAAATCCCATGCATTAAGAATGCATCACCCCACCCTCATCAATGGACAGATCATTGTAACAGAAGCTAAATAGAGAAATAATAAAACTAACAGGCATTACGAATCAAATGGACCTGTTACTGTAAATATTTAATCTTGATTGGGAGCTTCTACCCTACCAATATAAAAGACACAAAACTTTTATATTTATAATTAACCTTTAATGCACTAGAACTAGCCAAATATCTACCCTCTATGCTATTATGCCTACTTCCTTATCAATAATCCTGAATTATATTTGCTATGTTACATCTAGACTGCTCTTAACTCCAGTTGGCCAGCACTCATGGCCATGATTTCAAGATTCTTATCCCACTTCTTTACCTCTCTTAACCTTCTTCTCCCTCTATATGGTATAGTTCTCCTCAGCACCTAAGCCTAGAAATCAAAGCTTTGCTTATCTCTCTTCTGCCTAGCTATAGGCTGTAGACATCTTCATTCACCAATCAGGGATACCTTGAGGGGCAAGGTTTCATAGCATCACTTGAGTCTATGTAGATTCTCCTGTCCCTGGGGGCGACCATGCCTTTGGGGCCAGTATTTAGCACTACAATACACAGCAAAGGACCAAACCTCAAGAATTCTCCCTTTTTGTCTAAATGAAAAGGCTCTTTCACTTATATTAGTAAACAATATACAATAGAAACAATAATGAAATAATTATGAAAATCAAGTAAGAGTTACATGTTCAGTCCATTTATTTTTGGTAACTTAGATAATGTTTTTCTACCATCTATCCTATCTTGGTAAGTTCAGTGTTCTGTATCTAAATCATTTTCTATCTTAACTTGTATTACCATCTTAAAAACATCCTTTTAGACTTAAAACCTCTTTTTACATCCTAACAATTTAAGCTTATAGTGAGACTATGATTATTTAATCTTCAACTTCATTGGAGACATGAAAAGAAATATTACCTGAATATATCGGAAGTACTGGTATGGCTGCCTGCAGCCACGCATGAACAGGTCTTTTAGAATGGGAGTAAGAGACTGTGAAAAATTAAGGGAACCAGAATGCGGGAAGGGGTTAAAAAATGAGACCAGGGCATGGTGTGCTTTCAGTCCTCCATCAATGTTGAACTCTCCTTGTTTCAAGCAAGTAGGTAGAGAAAAACCCCTCCCCTAGTCTGTCACAACTCATGGCCCAATCAGTATCTTCATCTTCAGTCTCTGGAGGCGGAACTTCTGGCATAACAGAAACTTGGAGAGAGGCGTGGCTATTAGCAGGAGCTTAGAGAAAGGCGTGGCTATTTGTGGCAAGGCAAGGTCTGAAAGAACCAGCTCATAGTTGGACGAGGGTCACATGCTGGGATGCAGCTTCCAAAAAAAGAGTAGAGATAGCTGACTACCTGGACAGTCCCCAATATTTTTTTATAACACTGTAACACCTATCTTCAATCTTCTGGCCCAGAATATCTGTCAGACCTTATGTGAAGCAGAAATTATGAAGGACTTGCTTACACTGTGTTTGCAAAGCTTGGCAATCCACTCTCCAGCATCCATTTGTTCTTTTAGGACAGCATTTAGTCTGCAGATGAAATTAGGGCATTTTCTTTGCCTAGTGGCTAGCTTGCCATAATTGAAACAACTCTATATGGAGGTTAATGATGCTTAACAACTTTTTAAAAGTGGAATATTGGTACATTCAGGAGCAGACCTGTCTCATAGTCAAAAGATCTTTTAAAAATGATATAAATGTCATATTCTGTAAATCTCTGAGGTTTTTGAAGAACAACTATATATTTGTAGTATATCTGAATTGTTAAACTGTTTATTCTTAGATATTTATTATCTGAATAACCTTGGAAACATTGTGTCATAATCAACTAAATTAGTATCTAAAATGACTATGAGTTTGATTGGCTGACTATTAACTTGCATTATTTAATTATCTTAAAGATTTTGTAATACTAGATTTAAAAGGACTGGGACTAAATCTTGTATTTTTAAATGAGTTGCATAGGAATAATAATTATACAAGAGTTGAAATATACATATATTATGTTGTAACAAAAATAACCTTAAATTTTGTATCAAAATACAAAAATCCATTCCAATGAAAATCTTAAACCTGTATCAATATATAAAATTCTGTACCATTGTAACAAAATATTACCTCAATTTTTCATCAAAATATAAAGATCTTTCCCAATATGGTTATGATTATGGTTATAAAATGTATTTTTGGTTTAAAAGTAGATTCAATAATCTACCCCTTCTTGTCTAATTTTCTATAATATTTCTATATCATCTCTTTTCTTTTTAACCCCCTTTATCTAAGAAGGAAAGAAGGATAGTGAAAAGGAAAAGAAAGATCGGCATCCTTGAGTCTAAGCTCCCTATTTGGTTTCCTTCCTGTCCAATACTCCTTTAAAATGACCACATATGTATAATCTCTAAAATGATCCATCCACTCCAACTTAAGGGACTAGGATGATGGTCTTCTTATAGTTTCCTCTTGCTGAATTGAGGTGAAGTATTCCTGTCAGAAGAAAACTAGCTGTAGCATTTGTTGTCTAGGTTCTGTATGTTGAGGTCTAAAAGGCTGGACCAAGTGAGATAGCTATTCTGAATATATCTCAGAAGCAAGTCTTAAGAGGTAATATCAAGCAGGGAGCTGGAATAGCAGGTCTAAGTATCTCAGCATCTCCAAGGGTGAATCCTGTCAGGGATGCCCTCTTGCTCTTGAATTCTGCAATAAACAAACCTTACAAGCAATATATAGTTCTATAAAGACATATGTATGGACTGTGCAAGTTGTACAGATCAATTAAGGATGATTTTTTTGCTCTTTATTTGAGCAGGTAAAAGACCACTGTCTTTCTTGAGAAGTTACTTCGGTCATAAATTAAAACTGCAATATAAATCTTCATTCTTGCCATGTGAAAAGATATGAAAATCTTATAGCCAATAAGATTTATGGGCCATGCAAGCTGAAGTTATGTCTAGGAGTGTGTGTGTGTGTGTGTGTGTGTGTGTATCAGTAAACTTCAGAATTGTTTCAATAGAACGTTTGGCATTGTACATTATTGGTTTGCTTGACCCTTTTGATTTCCTTCTTGTCTGTCATTGAGGACTTCAGGAGGTCTTCCCTGTCATGTCTGATTTTAATCAATTTTGAAGGAACCCATAGCTTTTCTTTTTCTGTGGAAATATAGACATAACATCTTCCCAGCATAACACATTGCCTGTTTTCCATTCTGAGGTTAGGGCATCTTTAAAATAAATAGATTGGTTTAGTTCAGCAGTTTTTTTCTATAATCCAAGGTCTCTCAGCAGCTGTAGTGTTTTGTTTGTTAGCATTCAAAAATTTTAAAGTTAATAATTCACTATATAATCTATCTCTGGGTGTCTTTGTTACCCATTATTGTTTGTTGATAATCTCTTTTAAAATACAATTGTATCTCTCTATGATTGCTTGTCCTATGGGAGTGTGTGGAATACTTGTAATATGTTTTATAGCATAATTTGCAAAAATCCTTTGATTTTATTAGAAACATATGCTGGAGCATTATCAGTCTTAATTTGTCTGGGTATTCCCATACTGGCCATAATTCCTAATAAATGTATAATTACAGAATTAGTCTTTTCAGAAGTTAAAGCAGTTGCCCATTGAAATCTAGGATATGTATCTATAGTATGATGTACACTTTTCACTTTACCCAATTCTGTAAAATAAAATACATCCATTTGCCAAATTTCATTTCTTTGGGTATGTTTATGGTTGGTTCCTGTATGTAATAGGGTTTCGTTATATATAGAACAAGTAGGAAATGTCATTACTTTTCCTTGGCTAGTTGCCAAATGATTGAAAATTCTTTTTTTAAACCTTTGTTGTTAACATGGTGAATTTTTAAATGAAACTCTGAAGCCTCTAGCATATTTCCTATCAAAAGCTGATCAATTTCATCATTACCTTGTGCTAGAGGGCCTGGTATATCCATATGAGCTCTGATACTTTATGTATAATAGATGATTTCTATTTCTGATCACTTATTATAATTGAATAAACAATGAAGTCAATTTGGAATTTTCCTGAATAAGTTCAACAGTTTCTATATGCAAAACATTTCTTTATGTATAATGAGAGTCAGTTACTATATTAAGAGATTCTTAAACATCTAATAATACCATAAAATTTGCATGTAACTCTGATTTTTAACTGAACTATAATAATTCTCAACCACCTTAATTATGTTTTCTGACTTTTATCCTGTCTTTCATAATTTATTTGCATCAGTATAAAGTGTAGGGGCTCCAAACATTTGTCCTTTTTATTGTACAAGAGAGAATTATATATATATAATATATAATATGTAATATATATATATTACACACATATATCCATATGTATGTATATATATGTGTGTGTATATATACATATATATGCATACACACATACATATATATGTATATATACATATACATACATATATATACATACACACACACACACACACGCACACACATACACACACACACATATATATATATATATATATATATATATATATATATATATATATGCTGCTTGCTTTTTTGGGTATTTAATGTTAATTTCTCCCCAAAATTACTCCAGTTTCTTTTAAATTTTCTTTGCCAATATTTAATTTTCTGTCCATAACAAAGCAATCACAGAAATAGTAAAAAGGTCCCACAATCTCAGATGAGTCTATTCCAGCTAATTGGCGAAGTCTTGTTTATCCATTTAGAATCAGTTTAGAGACCTTACCTATTTAGGTCTTTATTATTTTTTACTCTGTTTGTGTTCTACAATACCCATTCTAAGATATAATCTTCCCTCTGCATAAGAATCCCTAAGGGAGAATGAGTAGAAAGCAATATACCTAAAATACTAGTCATCTTTGGGTCAATATGATCTATATATACGGGCATTTTGTAATTTTGTTCTATGAGAGCCAATTTCTTTTCAGCTTATCTAATAATCTTCTTGCACTATTCTTTATCACTGTGAAAGGTTTGAAATAAACTACTCAGATCTTGAGTAGTCAAATGAATTGTAGACCAAAGTCAGTTAATATCTCCTAGTAATTTTTGAAAATCATTAAACGCATTTAGCTGGTCTCTTCTGATTTGTAACATTTGTGGCTTGATTTTCTCTAGATTTATCTTATATCCTAGGTAATTAACAGAATCTTCTCTTTGTAATTTTTGTCAGGAGCAATTTGTAATTGTCAATGATGCACTTTTTTCTTTTCTTTTTCTGTTCCTTATTTTTCTTCATGAAACACTTGTTCTAAGATATCTCTATTTGAATCAGCCAGCAAAATATCATCCATATATTGATAAATTATGCATTGAAGAAATTGCTTACAAATTATTTCTAATGGCTCTTGTACAAAATATTGTCACAATATAGGCCTACTCTATATTCTTGTAGCAGCATTTTCCATTGCTACCTTTTGGTTGGTATTGAGTTGGTAAATGTTGGTACACTGAAGGCAAATCTCTCTATCTTGTTATTTTAAAGGGATTGTGAAAAAGCAGTCCTTTAGATCAGTCACTATGATAGGCCATTACTTAGGTTACAAGGAAGATAATGAAATTCCAGGCTGTAAGGAAGCCATTGGCTGAATAATTTTATTAATTGCATTATAATAAATTACAAAAGCCCAAACCTAAACAAGACCTACCAGGTGCTTACAGAACATTTCATTCAAAGACAAAATAATACACTTTTTCCTCAGCATCTCATGGAACTATCTCCAAAACTGACCATATACTCAGTCACAAAGGAAGCCTCAACATATATAAGACAATTGAATAACCCCTTGCATCATACCAGATCACCATGAACTTAAGCTTGACTTCAACAACAAAAGAAACAGCAGAAAGCCTACAAACTCATGGAAACTGAACAGCTCTGTACTCAATGACTACTGGGTCAAAGAAGAAATGAAGAAAGAAATTAAAGACTTTCTAGAATTCAATGAAAATAAAGGCATAATATACCAAAACTTATGGGGCACAATGAAAGTAGTGCTTGAAGGAAAGATCATATGACTAAGTGCAGTCATAAAGAAATTAGAGAGTTTATATACTAGCAATTTAAAAGTACATCTGAAAGCTCTAGAAAAAAAATCAAACACAACTGAGAGGAGTAGAAGGTAAGAAATAATCAAATTGAGGGCTGAACTCAATAAATTAGAAACAAATAGAAAAATACAAAGAATCAAGGAAACCAAGAGCTGGATCTTTCAGAAAATCAGCAAGATAGACAAACCCTTAGCCAAAATAACTAAAGGCAGAGAGACAGTATCCAAATTAACAAAATCAGAAACAAAAAGGGAGCCCTAACAATAGACATTTCAAAGGCTTTAGTTCAAAAGGCTGTCAACAATATTGGAAAATCTAAATAAAAGATGATTTTCTAGATAAATATATCACTTACCAAAGTTAAATAAAGATCAGCCAAATTATCTAAATAGTCCTATAACCCCTAAGGAAATAGAAGCAGTCACTAAAGGTCTCCCAAGCCCTACCCCACACATACCCCCACCTTGTTCAAAAAGGCAGGGCCAGATGATTTTAACACTAAATTCTACTTGGCCTTCAAAGAAAAGTTAATACTAATACTCCTCAAATTATTCCACAGAAAAGAATCAGAACGAACATTGCCAAACTCATTCTATGAGACCACAATCATCCTGATACCTAAACTACACAAAGACTCAAAAAAGAAAGAGAATTTCAGACCAATTTCCCTTATGAACATTGATGAAAAAATACTCAGTAAAATACTTGGAAACAAAATTCAAGAGCACATCAAAGACATTAACTACCATGATCAAGTAAGCTTTATCCCAGGGATATAGGAATAGATCAATATATGAAAATCCATCAATATAAACAAACTGAAAAGAAAAACACATGATCATCTCATTATGGGCTAAAAAAGCCTTTGACAAAATCAAATCAACAACTATTCATATTAAAAGTCATGGAGAGAACAGGGATACAAGACACATACCTAAACACAATAAAGGCAATATGCAGCAAGCCAATAGTCAACATGAAATTCAATGGAAAGAAACTTAAAGCAATTCCACTAAAATCAGATACACGATAAGTATGTCCACTCCTTCCCTATCTCTTCAATATAGTACTTGAAGTCCTACCTAGAGCAACAAGACAACTAAAGGAATTCAAGGGGATACAGATTTAAAAGGAAGAAGCCAAAGTATCGCTATTCACAAGTGATATGATAGTATATACAAATTCTACCAGAGAATGCCTACAAATGATCAACACCTTCAGCTAAGTGGCTGGATATAAAATTAACTAAAAAATCAGTTTCTCTCTTTTATACAAATAATAAATAGACTGAGAAAGGAATTAGGGAAACAATAGCTTTCAAAATAGTCACAAATAATATGATATATCTTGGTGTAGCTCTAGTCAAGCTGTGAAAGACCTGTATGGGATAAAAGTTCCACATCCTTTAAAAAAGAAATTGAAGACAATATCAGAAAATGGAAAGATCTCACATGCTCATGGATCAATAGGTTTAACATAGTAAAAATATCCATCTTTCTAAAAGCAATCTACATATTCAACACAATTTCTATCAAAATTCCATCACAATTCTTTATAGACCTGAAAAAATAATTCTCAATGGAAAGATAAAAACCCAGGATAGATAAAATAATCCTATACAATAAAAGATCCCCGTTCCTGACTTCAAGGTGTATTACAAAGCAATAGTAACAAAAACTACATGGTATTGGTACAGAAGTAGACAAGTTGATTGATGGAACTGAATTGAATTTACAGAACTAATCACACATACACACACACACACACACACACACACACACATACCTATGGAAACCTGATTTTTGACAAAGAAGCCAAAACCACAAAATGGGAAAGGGAGAGCAAGTGGTGCTATCTAACTGGATGTCTGCATGTAGAAGAATGCAAAGAGAGCCATATTTATCACCTGCACAAAGCTCAAGTTGAAGTGGATCAAAGACCTCAATGTCCCACTGGATACACTAAATGTACCAGAAGACAAAGTGAGAAATATGCTTGAATGTGTTGGTACAGAAGACAATTTCCTGAACAGAGCACCAATAGTTCAGGCACTAAGATCAACAATTAATAAACAAGACTTCATGAAACTTAAATGCTTCTATAAGGCAAAGGACTGTCAACAGGACAAAATGAAAGATAGCCTTCAGAATAGGAAAAGATCTTTACTAATTCTATATTTGATAGAGCATTAATATCCACAATACATAAGGAACTCAAGAAGTTAGACAACCACAAACCAAGTAACCCAATTTAAAATTAGAGTACAGAGCTAAGCAGAGTATTCTCAACAGAGGAATCTCTAATGGCCAAGAAGTTCTTAAAGAAATGTTCAACATCGATTAGTTGTTAGGGAACTGCAAATCAAAACAATTCTGAGATCCACTTTACACTCATAAGAATGTCTAAGAGCAAAAACACAAGTGACAGCACATGCTGGTGAGGATGTGGTCCAAGGGGAACACTCCTTCTTTGCTAGCAAGACTACAAACTTTTACAACCACTTTGAAAGACAGTTTGGCAGTTTGTGAGAACACTGGGAATAGTTCTACCTCAATACCCAGCAATACCACTTCTGGACATATACCCAAATGAAGCTCCACCACACTTGTTCCAAAGGGACACTGCCTCAACTATGTTCACAGTACCTTTATTCATAATAGCCACAAACTAGAAATAGCCCAGGTATTCCTTTCCTGAATAATGGATAAAGAAAATGTGTTCCAGTTATTAAAAACAAGGACATCGTGAAATTTGTAGGAAATGGATGGAACTAAAAATATCATCCTGAGCAAGGTAACCCAAGCCCAAGAGACATGCATGTTTGTATTCACTTACAAGTGGACATTAGCTTTAATGTACAGTATAACCAAGCTACCATCCACAGACCCAAAGAAGCCAAATGCCAAGCAAAGCCCAAGGGATGATGTTTGACTCTTACTCAGAAGGGAAAATGAAATAAACATCAGAGGTGGATGGAAAGAGGGAACTGAGTAGGAGAGGGGCTGGGGAGGAGAACAGGGCAGGAGGATCATGTATAGTGAAAGCATGGGAAAGAGGATGGAAATTGGGAGGGGACAGGGCATCTCTAAGACTTGCCAGTGACCCAGAGTGGAGGAGGCTTCAGGGAGTCTATGGAGGCCCCTCTAGCTGATACATCTAGCAGTAAGAGATATGGAGCATAAAGTGGACAGCTTCTGTAGCCAGGCAGGATTCTTAGAGAAATGACAAGGATACCAACCCACCCACACAAATTTTCACCCAAAATGTGTCCTACCCACAAGCTGTGCAAGGACAAAGATGGAGCAAAGACTTAGAGAATGGCCTACCAATGACTGCCCCAACTTGAAACCCATCCCATGGGCAGGACCCAATGTCTTACACTTAATGATATTCTGTTATATTTGCTGGTCATATGCATGCTAGGTCAGGAACCTAGCATGACTGTCCTCTGAGAGTTTCCACCTAGTATCCAATGGAAACAGAAGCAGAGATTCAGAGCCAAACATTAGAGAAAGCTCTAGAAATCTTTTGGAAGAGTTGGACTGAAGGACCCACAAGGGATAAGGACTCCACAAGAAGACTAAAAGCCAACTAATCTGAACTCTTTGGGTGATTCACAGAGTTTGAATCAACAACCAAAGAGCAAACATGGGCTGGACCTAGACCCCCTGTACATATGTAACATATATGTAGTTTGGCCTTCGTGTGGGTCCCCTGACAACAACAGCACAGCTGTCCCTGACTCCATTGCCTACCTGTGGAACCTGTTCACCTAACTGGGCTGCCTTGTCTGGCCTCAGTGGAAGATAGTGTGCCTAGTCCTGCATTGACTTGATATACCATGGTGGGTTGATACCCAGGAGGTCCTTCCTCTTCTCACAAGAGAGGGGGACGGAGGTATGGGAAAGATGTTGCATGAGGTGGAGACCAGGAAGAGAGGGGGACTGCAATTGTCATGTAATGGGAATAAATAAAAAAATTAAAAATAAAGTCCAAACTATAAAAAAGGCAGAAAAAAATACACATAAGATGTTGAAAAGAAACACCACAAAAGTTTTTACTTAATTATTGGTTCAATATATGTGGGAAGAAAACCTTTCCTTATACTCTGTACCCCTTTTAAAATAGGAGTGTGGAATAGAAAGCATCAGATAGGAATCTGAAAGACTCAGAAGACAAGGGCTGTGTAAAGGCATAGAATTGTGTCATTTCTGCTTTGATTATAAATTAGAAAAACGCTTTCTAGAACTCTGTTTACTGATAAATCTGCTCATTTTAAAGCATGTGATTTTAAATCCTCTTAAAATGACAGTCTACAAGGAATGTTGAAATGTGTTGGAGAATCTAAATGCTCCCAGCTGCTTTCTTAATTTTAAAATATTTTCTTAAAGGGAATTTCCAGTCTGTTGGCAGGATCCAGATAGAATTTCTGTTTTATCCCTTGTTTCTTTTTTTTTTTACTTTTGGACTTCATAATGTGGTTTTTCTATGGAGAGGCAGTTAAAATATATTCATTTATAAGTTTATATTATTTCTTAATTACTTACTAAAATACATTTTTACATTAGCTTCAAATTGTCCTTGTTAGTAGTAAATAAAGATTATGCAAGGATCCATATGTTCTCGAATCATAGTAAATGTTTGCTCAAAAGTAGGTTCTATCAGGTCTTTTTGCTCAAATTTATCCAATAAATTTATGTCAAAATAATTTCTCTAGTGATGCCACTCTTCCACAGGTAACTGTCAGAGACTTCTTCTACTTTCCGTCTTTATTTGCTCATGTTTCCCCACTACTGGTAATCTTTTCATGGTGTTAACGTTTACTCTCCTGTCTCTAAGGCAGGAGAGACACAGAACCAACTGGAAAAAAATGATTCTAAATAAAACCTTGAGAAAAAACTCAGTGATCAATGGCAGAGTATGTTTAGATATGATATAATATTATGTTAGATGTTATCAAACCTGAAAACTTCTGTTTAAAGATGAAATTAACACAAGAAAAATTAACTCACTAAGATAATTTATAAATTATGTTCTTGACAAAGACTAAATCCAGAATGTAGAAAGAAATCTCAAAAGTTAATAAAAAATATCAAAATAACTAAGTTAAATTAGGCATGTTGTTTGTAAAGATACGTTACTAATTGAAATATATAGAGGTCAAATACTACATGAAAATATATTCAACATTATTAGAAAATACATAATTTAGGACCACACAGACAATACTGCATCTATAGTAAGTTTAATACTAAAAAGGTTAGTTAAATGTTGGCAAAAATGAAGTGTCCCAAACACATCTAGTAATAATAGAAAATAGAACTTGAGTTTTAGAAAATGATTTGGCAATTTCTTTCAAAGTTAAACACACCCTACTATTTGATCCAGTCATCTATTTCTAAGTATCTATTCAAGTGATTTCAAAGTATATGTTTGTATAAGAACACAGAAACACAAAAACATCTGTGTTAATATTATTTATAAAATAGAAACAGTTCAAATTCAAACAAGAGATAAATGGGTCAACAAATACCTGTCCAGCCTGGGCTATAGGCGATCACTTCAAATATCAAAAAACCATATCCTAAATAACCAAACGAAAACTCAGAAAAGTGTTTGGTATGATAAAGATTTTTTTTTTACTTGTTCAGGAATTCATGGCATGTACTGTCTTACTGAATTTTTGCTTAACTGTCTTTCATCATTGTACTATAAATTTTGTTGTACAATTTCCTTTTTGTTTATGAGACAAGCAAAGTATGTAGTAAGTAATCAAGGAGTAAATGAAAAGAGGCTTCGTAAGCTTCTATTTCTGTTAGGAGCTTTCTAATTGGTTGGTACTGTATCCCTGCTCACAATACAGTTTTATCAACACATCTTGAGTTCTATGTGGCTCTTGTCCATAGTGGTCTGGCTGCCTTTGGATTGTACACACTAGTTCAAGAGATTTATGCACCTTTTCTTGTATGAGGCTACAAGATACAAACCTTGAATTTTTGTTAGTCCTGGTAACAACAACAACAACTTATTCTTCTTAGTCATCATCTCCTTCTCCTCCTCCTTCTTCTGTACATTGAGAAAAAATTAATTATATTTTAAAAGAAGAATAAAGCCTGCAATGGTGATACTGGTGAGACCCCAGTTCTCGCACTAGCCAAGGCTGGACAATCTGGCAAGTTAGAGGAGGTAGGCTTGGGCAGTGGTTCTTCCTGGTAACTCATTTCCCATAGTTATAGATGATAGGGTCTGAAGGCATTTGGATGACAAGCATTGGGCTTATAGTGATGCAGCTGTCCATGACTCATTTGTGCTCCTGTAAGCAACCCCTCTCCCATAGTCTTCTAAGAAGACCCAATAAAACTTAATTGGTTTACCAAGTTGGACTTTGGTGCTTTTCAAATGTTGATCTGCTATTGATTCCCTCTATGGAATGAGGATGTGATTTTACACATTATTGTAGGAATAGTTTCTAAACCAACAAAAACCTGGTTTTTAAACCAAGTGTAAGAGATTGTTGACAGCACTGGTGTATTAAAAAATAAGCAATTCTTCATAACCCACTACCACATATAAAAAAGAAATAATGCCATAGTTATCTATGGGAGGCACGCTACTTAGCTTGCAATATGGAAATGATAGTTAAAGCTTTTTCTACTTTTATGGAGAGGAAAAGTATCCTAAAAGAATCCTATTAATAAAGCTAACACAGAGTTGTCTGATTCAAGGCTAATACAATTAGTAAAATTGGCAACAGGCTAGAAAAACTTTCTAAGAAGCTCACAGCTCAGGTGATCACCTGATATTGCCTCTAGGGTTGACATTAAATATTAATGATCTTCATTACTTCTGTCTTATGTATTTTGAAAGTCTCTGGGTCCCTGACCTAAATCTTTGAAGATTCCCCTGTGTCCAGGATTATCAACTCTTGTAAAGAAATGCCTGAGGGCCATCGTATAACCAGTCACCAGTCATCCAGTCTTAGCATTTCAAAGTGAGTTGAGACTTAGCTGGGAACAACTATTCTTACTCAAAATAAGATGATATGGCTTGAGAAGAATGTTTCCAATGTCATTCAGGATAAATTCAAATATGGTCTCTCCAAAATAGTATTAAAGGACACATTTATTGAGAGATGTAGGTCATATCACAGAAAGTACAAACCACCATCTATTCAGTTAGTTTTGTATTCTTTGGAGAGAAAAGTTGCATATAGAATTCAGAAAACTAGACTAAAATTATGATTTAAAAGTTCTTGACTTGTAATCTATTAGTATTCCATCTTTCTTTTTATCTCTACCTCCCTCTCACAGGCCTCTGATGCTTTTCTGTCTCTTGTCTCTGCCAGTTCTTCCATTTATGCTTCCTCTTGTCTTGTCTCCTTTCTCTTTCTTTCTTTCTTTCTTTCTTTCTTTCTTTCTTTCTTTCTTTCTTTCTTTCTTCCTTCCTTCCTTCCTTTCTTTCTTTCTTTCTCTTTCTTTCCTTCTTTCTGTTTCTTTTTTCTTTCATTGTTTTCTTCCTTCTCATCTATTTCATCCATGCTTGTCTCAATCATGTGATTTACCCAACTTGGCATTCCTGTGCTCATGGATTATAGATGTGGTCCACCATGGCAGATATTTAGTCAAGGTGAAAGTGTGAGGATACAATTAAAGAAACATTACACAAAAGTAGGAACCCAAAACTAAGAACAACATTTATGCCTATTTTTATTTTGTTGTCTAAATAAAACTTCCTCTTTAGCAAAAGAGAAAGCCAAAATTATCCCATGGATTCTTATAGTATATAGTACCACCTGGGGAATTAATAGTTGGCATCTCAACTCAGATTTCAGAGAAATGAAGTTCATAGTGTATAACAGAATATGAAATGAAATTTTTCTTCTACCTTGAATTTCAGCTAAATTTCAGATTTGGTTAATACATGTGTTATCTTATGTTTCCTGTTGCTTAATCCCCCAAACTGCATAATTTATGTAGGAAATAAATTTACTTTGGATTATGACTCCAGATGCTGGGAAAGCCACAGACACAATGCTGGATCTTATTCAATATCAGATAAGGGTCTTTTGTTTGCAATTTAACTTAGCAAAAGGAGTTTTATGGTGGAAAAAGGCCAGGCTCTTGCTCTTCATCTATAGCAATCATGTTATCATGAGGTTACTATATTGGTGACTTCATCTAATCCTAATTACTCCCCCAAAATTCCATCTTCAAATAACATTAGCATATGACACCAAGAACCAATTTTCCAAGAAAAAATTCCAGAAGGCTCTTTTCTCTGAATTTGAAATATTCTCTTCTGGAGGAAGGATCACTGAAACATGGGAAATAAAATAAATTTACAATATCAGTATGTAAACAAAACAGTTTCAGAAGCTCCTCACACTTACAAGATCCACAAAGCCCTTCCCTCAGATTATGTGAGTAGAACAATTCCTAAGGATAGGAGACTTTTCAGACAGGTAGAGCTACCTGCATATCAGTTGTAGCTTTTGCTTATGCTGGGGCAGGCTTTTCAGTGATGTATGTACCTTTGAATTATTTATACTTTTGTAAGTAACCCCTCAGCCATACTATTGAAGACACCCCCAATAAACTCACTAGTTCACTAAGCTGGACTTGGGTGGAATTTCTTCTTTGGTCTGTTGCTCCTGCCCCATCTATGTGACTACATGTTTGTTTGCATCTTTCCAGGAAAAGTCACACAATACAGACAAATGCATAACACAGCAACATGTTAGCTTGTCCAGTGTACATTTTTTTAGAAGCTACCTGGAAGTCAGTCTTCGCCTAGTAGCCTTCAGATGAAGATGTAGAACTTGCAGCTCCTCCTGCACCATTTCTGCCTGGATGCAGCCATACTTCCATCTTGATGATAATGGACTGAACCTATGAACCTATAAGCCCAAATAATGTTGTCCTTCTAAGAGTTGCCTTGGTCATGGTATCTGTTCACAGCAGTAAAACTCCAACTAAGACAAGACTCATATGTCTATATAATTGGTCCTCAGCTGGTGGCATTGTTTAGCTAAGTTTAGAATGCATAGCCTTAGTGGAGGAAGTATGCCACTGGGGTGGGCTTTGAGATTTGAAAGTCATCACACCATTCCCAGCTCACTCTTTCTGCTTCATCTTTGTGGTTTAGGATGTGATCTCTCAGCTTGCTGCTCCAGCTGCTAAGCCTTTCTGCTGCCACGATTTCTCACCATGATGGGTAATAACTCCTACCCTCTGGAATCATAAGCCCAAGTAAACACATCTAATAAGGTACCCTTGTGGTGGTATTTTATCATAGCAATAGAAAAGTGACTGATGCATCTGCAGATCCTGCAGTCTCCATGGTTGGAGACGTATGGAAGCTGAGAAACATTTGAAATCCTAGGAGGGGCTCCTTTGCCACAGCATTAATTTGTACCACACTCTTTTTACCTTGAAACCCCAGAAAAACAAAGGAGCAAAACTGTATGCAAAGACTACACCTTGAATGAAGTTGACTGGAATTTCATATTTAAATATGGCCAGAAATCTAGGGGCCAGCATTAAGGTGGAAGAGATGTGTATAAGGGTTTCAGATCTGAGAGGAAAATTTCCCCAATGCAAGTGCTGCAGCTCTGAGGGGAAATGTATCCTGACAGTTGGGAGCCAAGGAATACCACAAAGTCACACTGTATGACAAACATCACACAAGAGATTTATTGGGAAGACACAAGAGGGTGCGGTCTCTGCTTGGGAGAAAAGCAGCAGAACTGAGAACTGGGCAGGTTTTATATTAGGTTTCTTGGGGGCAGAGTTTTCCAGAGTGGAGATTTCTAATGTGGAGATTTGAAGGATTTCACATCCAGAGCTTGGGGCAAAGTCAGGGATTAGTGGGTTTTTAAACACAGAAGTGAGCACAGAATTTTTTTACACTAGAGTGTATACCTTTCCAACTCTGGACATTGTGGTAGCATAGATACCTGTGTTCCCTGCAGAGTGCCCTGAGCAGGCTTGTGGAGTGTTATGTTCTTGCAGGCACTGAGTACTACGGCAAAAATCCAAAGGTTTGGGCTTCAAGGGAACATTCCTATGATAGAAATGAATGAAAATTAATTGTGACTTGTGAGCTCATTTGAATATATAGAAATCACAATGAAAAGCTCTCTATCTATATGACAGAGCACACAAAACACTGAGGGAACTTGCACCCATGTGATAACTGGGGTCTTACATGTCCTGAAGTAAAATGTACATCACTTTTTGGTCAGTGCAGCTTCTCTGTTTCCACTGTGTCTCTCATCCCAATGACTAACCCTTTAGAGAGTCACTGGAGTGAGGTGTAGCAGAGACCATGCCACTTCTGTCCCACAAACTCATGTTTCAGTGCTTTTCACAGTTTCACACACTAGGCCTATCCCAAACCTAAGTGTTGCACAGTCTGATGTCTGCGTGCCGGATCACTGCCCCTCTGGCAGGAAAGTAACAGACTCTTAGGCTTGATTCCACTCCAGGCACTAGGCTTAAGGCAGAGAGACTCCTGTGTGTGGGAATGCTTTTCTTTCCCTTGGAATGGGAGGATGTTCATGAGAGTGTGACTTTATTAAATAGAAAGTAGCTATTGATAAACCCTTTGCAATGAATGAATAGTTTCTTCATTGTTAAGTAGAACATAATCACACCCATCATGTGACTACCTACTATACTTTGTATTTCAGGCACTGTTAGGTACTTTACAGGCAGGACTATATTTGATTCACATAATTCTGTTTATATTGTACTCTGGTTTTAGCTGAGAAAAGTAGGGATCAGCATGAATATATAATCTGCCTAAATCAAATAGCTAGAAAAGAGAGTAATTGGATAAACTGGGCTTTCTTACCGGCCTACTATTTTTGCATTGTGAAGAACATCTTGTTCATTTGTTTTCATGGTAAAAACAAAACTGCTGAGAGTTTAGCGGCTGTAAACAACTGATGAATGGTCGGAGGCTCTTGCAATGCTTTAGAGTTACAGGTCATATGTCACACACTAGATGGATTGTTAACAATACTATGCCAATATTCTTATTCATATTTTAATTTCCCGCTTTAAGATTTAATGGAATCCATTTCCTCAGTGTGAGTTTGCCCAAGATGAATCCAGAGTTTGAGTCTTACTAACATAACAAAGGATTCCATTTCTTCATTTAAAGGACTTTAGTAACTTACTGCTCTTCTCGAGGACCTGATTTCAGTTCACAACTACCTGCAACTTCTATTCCAGGCAATCTAGCACTGTCTCTTGGCTCCACAGGCTACTATAATGCATGTTACACATAAATGCATACAGGAATACACACAGTTACATAAAAATTATAAATAAGTCTTTAAAGACTGTAATGCATGAACTTGATATGAATTTGCAATTTTGTGCACAGCATTGAGTGTTTTAATTATTAAATAGTGGATTTATTCCCCTAAAGCAGTTCTCTAAGTGAGAGCAGGCTTAGACCTTTAGCTCTGTACAAAATGTGGCAGCTCAATAAGTTAATATTTAATAACTTTACAAGAAGAAACACTTTCTCAAGCTTCCAGAAATCAGAAATGTGTGGTAGAGAAGGACAATAATTATACACGTGAAGCAATCAGGTATAATATTTCCCTGTGTGCTATGTGTGGTGGGTGAGGGTATCAAATCTGTATGTCAGGTCTGTTTATACATTATGCATATCAGATAATAAGACTAGTCCCTTTATTTTTTTGAAAAAGGACTTATCTTAAGAAATCCAATTTTGCTTCCACATAGCTCATTTGACCAATGTCTTTCATGAAGCCATAGTTTCTATAGATGATGAATAGAAAAGTCTGAAGTATATTTAATCTTTGCTTTTCCAGAATCATTGTTTATACCTTAAGAGAGATACTTGATAGACACAGTCTTCTTATGCCTTTTAATAGTCAAAGAAAAATCAAGAACAATGAGAAGGAAAACTGGGAGACATAGTGTCTCAGAGCAGTCAGAAGACTTAGGCAAACAGAATTTCTAGCAAACTAGAGTGTGGGGGTTGAGCTGAAGTGGATGGAAGACATGTAGTAAAAAGTTCTTTGAATTTGAGCCATTCTGTGTATCTTTAATTAATATCACTCTTCCAGATTCTTTTAAGGGCATTTACCTGCAATCAAAATAAATTGATGATTAATTTAAAACAACAACAACAACAATAAAAAAAAAAGCTGTATTCTTGAAGAATGAAAAATAAACATGGGGCTTCTTGGCAAAAAGCAAAAACTACCCAAGATCCCCTGCTGCCTCACTGGCAATCAACTGCTATCCAAGGTCCCCTGCTGCTTCACTGGCAATCAACTCCTTGGCCAGTTTTGGTCATTGTTTTGGAGCTTCTGAAGGTTTTTCTTTTAAACCTGAGATCACACTTAAACTGTGTGGGTGTTTGAGGATGTCACATGTTGTTTAAAATTATTTTACTTTAAGACTAAACTTCCTGTGTAGAGGTTAAATGGTGTGAGGAAGTTACACTGCCTTTGTGTGCAGTCAGTGCTAGAATAAACATGGAAATCATTTTTCTACTAGAATTAAATAACACAAATTTAAAGTCAAGTCCACCAAACCTTGTGTGTTTATTAATTGGCAAGCTCACTGTGAAATACAGGTCTGGACAAATGCCATCCCATATTAAGGCAACATTTTTATAGTAACACAATATTACAAGGACTGGATTTTATAAAATGTCAGCTTGACTTGTGTTCAAAGCACAACAGATTAGTCATCAGACAATGCAACACTCCCTGGGTTGAAGAGCATGATCTTAGGAGACCATAATTCACAAAAATAATGTTGTTATTAAATATGAGAAAAGTGTCAAGAAATCTGGGGTTTGATGTTTATGTCATTTTTCTGGTGAAAAAACATTGCTTCTCACTGACTCAGAGATGGATCCAAGCATCACACATGACACAGAGATATCTGGAATGTGACTCCAACCTACCTTTTGTCTTACACTCAAGTCCTATGTCAGATCACATTTTCCAGTAATAGCTGTTATGTGGTCTCAGATTACAGCAAACCTTAATCTGCCCCTTACACATGGCACCACTCTCTTCTGCAATGACTAGATCTTTGTAATGACCTTGGCCTTTAGAACATGTCAGAGATGGTACAGGTCACTTTGGGTTAGATTTTAAAAATAGAGCAAAATATAATGCCACATATAACTGTCATCTTGGAGGCTTATAGCTGAATAAATTCACCCTTTCTAGCCATTTCTGAACTCTGGATGGCTGGTTTAACTCAGCTTTTCTGACCTAAACTCCCTTCCAAGCTGACTGATTCAAACTGGCTTCTTTTGGCTCTTCAATGAATTGCTCTGCTTGGCCTCAAACTAACTCTGACAATCTTCTGGGTCCTTCTTATTAACTGGCTAGTTTTGTCTTCATCTGTGTCTAGCTTGTTCTCTCTGAAACTTGCCTCCATAAAAAGTGTCCCAGTTTCAACTTCATGAACTGGCTGCACAAACTGCTTAAGGAACCCAGCATCCACTGACTCTGATACTGACTGAGCTGAACTCAGCTGCATTCTACTGACTAACTCTGTCCTGCTCTTAAGTAGCCTCTCTTCCCTCTCTGTTCTCATGAGAGTTGGGTGTATCCTATTTCTGACTCATTCTGTCAGATCTCTCTTTGATTCATCACTTTGTCTGCCCCTTAATTAGATGTCACCTTCAAACATGGCTGCTTCCTTCAACTACCTTTACTAAGGCGTGTACTAAAAGTGTGGTTTTATTCTATCCAGAGGGATTAAATATGTGTCTGTATTACAGCTAGAGGGATCAAAGATGTGTACTAAGGGCAGGCCTATATACCTGCAAGATTACTCAGACCTAGAAGGTTTGTTTTTTTTGTTTGTTTGTTAGTTTGTTTGTTTTTTCTTATGTGATTCTTTGCCAGAGCATCTATGTTGTTGGATTAAAATTCTTCTACAACATGAGACGTCCATTGAGCCAAGTGGAGAGATTATAGAGAAACACTACTTAGATGTAGTGCAGTCTAGGCCAATTATCAGCCTTTCCCTCTGACATATGAGTTGTGAAACTCTAGTTGATTGCATTTTGAGCTGCTGATTCCCCTCTAATGTTTAGGTCTCCTTCCTGGAAGAAACTAAAACAACTGCTTCCCACCAGTCTTCCACAACTTCTCCCAGCATGGAATCTGTCTGTTTCATGAGAGGGTTTTTGTGTCACCTTCATTGGGAAGGTATGTTGTAAAGTCATAACTGAACAGTGTCCCTTTTTTGTTACAAATGCAAAGTTTCAGGTCAAATTAGCTCAATTAAAAGAGAAAGAACACAAATATTGCTTACCCTAAAAGAATGAAAGAGATACTTAGTAAAGGCACTTGTGTGGGGTCTGTCATCCATCTTACTGATATCTCATAGTTCTCCATTTCTTCTCAAGTCTGACTTCATTTTCTGTTATGGCAACCTCTCTGCTTTTCCATGTGTACAATGAGAGGCAGCACCTCACCTTGCTGTGAGATATATGATTCTCTGATTTTTGGTATTTGCCCTGTCCTTTTTCCAAGAACAGAATCAGAAGGATAACAATGAGAATTTCATTTGCCAGGAAGAACCAGTTTAAATGGAAAAGTTAAATGTCTGAATAAAAAAGTAGGAACTCTGAGCCTCTTTGGAGGCAGCAGCATGGTAGCTAAGGGAGACTGCGGGTTACAGCCTGGACACTCAGGAGACCTCTGACTTCCAGCTAAAAGTTTGTTGGCAAGTGTCACAGTTCAAAAGTTCTTGGGGAGATTTTGGGGTGTGGATTGAACACAATCAGTTGCAGAGAAAGTCTGCAGGATTAATGTCACTGGAAGAAATCACCATTAATTTGGAATTTTGGTGTTGCTAATTCTCATTGGTCTCCAGGAATAACACATCCCTACAGTGGAACAAGGATGCACTGAGCATGGTTGTACCTTGTCCTTAAGGGAGCCCCCCCCCCAGCTGTTTGTCCACCCAGATCTCCTCTTCATTGAATTCCAGGCCACAGACGGTACAGAATGAAGCACTGAGAATAGCCCTCGGTCCTGAAGGATAATGCCCTTTACCTTTCTCAAGAGTCTCACACTGCTACTCTGCATCTCATCAACCCTCCCATGAAACTCTGGCCCAGCTTCATATGACCATTGCCCTCCTGCATACTCCTGACGGGAAACAAAAGGCAGACATCACCTCATACCTCTATATTCCCTGGCATTCTGTAACAGGTACTCACTGCAAACTTGTTGGGGTTGATAACAGCACAGCAACTTGTACTTGGTAGGCTCACTATTCATGGCATAACAGCCTCCATCTCAAAGAGAGTATGGTCAAATGGTACTTGTTCAAGTATGGCGAATATGAAAAATTTTTTTACCTGATACCCTGCTTAGCAGGCAAGCAGTAACCAGGTTTGGTCAAGAAGCCTTCCAGTAAATTTAGGGAGTTTCCCCTGCCAGAAACCTTCGGTTTCTTTAGGACTGTACTTCAGATCCTTATAATGGGCAGATTTCTAAGATAAGAAACTGAGCTGAAACAGAACAGTGGGGAGCAGATGAGTGAATGTATATTATCGACATGAGTGCAACCATGTCAAGGATCCTGATGCTTCAGACCCATGAGAATAACAAGGCCTTCCCTGGGTCAGGCTCAGCGGATTGGCAAGATCTTTCCTGGTATGAGTACAAATGCTGACTGTGTGTAAAAAGCATCAACAGCAGCTTCCTATTTCCTCTTCAGCATGATTTCAGCCTGAGACCACTCCCTTATAGACACATCCTACTGAGATCAAATACCCCCCTCCTCCTCATTCCTCATATGCCAAAAGTAATTTTATACACACTGAGTTTCTGCACTGCAGGTAAATCTCCATCAGAGCATATGGCCCACACAGTCCCAGCTTCTCTTTGTGTGCCTGTTGTTTCTTTTTCTCTTGTCATCCCGGTCAGGCCAATCCCAAAGCAATGCAGGTCACGGCATGTCTTTGTAGCAAGAATAGAGCATCAAGTTTGTCTCAGCAAGCCTGACTTCTCAGACTGTAGAATAGAAGCTGTGCTTATCAATTTGAACTAGTTGACAGTCTTTGACATCAATGTTTGCCAGACAAGACTATGGTGGAGCATAAAGCCTCCTGAAGATAGAAGCAAGGGAAAGTTCATTTCTCTAAACTTTCCCATGAAATTCCTGCAACTTCCAATGATTCCTGTTGATTGTTTATTGAATGTGCAAACAGCAAAAAGTAACTTTGTTTGTCACTTATCAGTAACAATTTAAACGGGAAAGCAAAACTTCAGATAGGAAAGCAGAAACTCCAAGATGCTTAAAGGAAGCTTTATATCTCGGAACTCTCATCAGACTTCATGATGTTAGCTGAGAGATTGTTGGCAGTGTTAGAGCCCCAAAACTCTTAGGGATGCTTTGAGATGTCAATGGAAAGCAGTCTCTTGTAAAGCAAGTCTGTAGAAAGCTGGTCACCTGG
Organism: Mastomys coucha; assembly: GCF_008632895.1. Taxonomy (NCBI): domain Eukaryota; kingdom Metazoa; phylum Chordata; class Mammalia; order Rodentia; family Muridae; genus Mastomys; species Mastomys coucha. The sequence goes on along the minus strand of NW_022196900.1, from coordinate 41,150,200 downwards.
GCTGGAGAGATGGCTCAGTGGTTAAGATCACTGGCTGCTCTTCCAGAGAAAACAAATTAATTAATAAAATTAAATTAAATTAAAATTAATAAAAGAAAAAGAAAGCTGATCACCTACAGGAAGAACCTGTAAAGCAGATCTTCTGTCTCTGGCAAGTCTTGGAGCCCGGAATCACAAGACTATGGTGGCAAATCCTAGAAGCTGGGGACAGTTGCAGGAATGAGTCCTATTCTGCCGCTGAAGAATGTCTTCTTGGAGGCTGTGGCTAGAATGAATCTCCCTTCCTGCCTCTGCAGTCACGTCCTGGAGGCTAGCCCCTAGAAGGTTCTCTCCTCAAGTCAGAAGACTCGGGCACCATGAGACTCCAGTGAGCTGCTCTCCAACACTCTTTGAAACAGTCTTCTCTCTCTATCTTCTGGTGGCTAGGCCCCTGGCCAGGACCAGCTGAGAGCTGAACTTTGAATTCTTTCTTTTCTTTCTCGTCCAACCAGTGCTCTGATGAGACTACTTCTCTGTAGCTCATCACCTCAGATACACAGAACAGGTGGGACTCTGACTTCCTGAATGTGCATGCCTGCAAATAAAGTAAAAATGGAACAATCAGAGAAAGGCTGTTAAACTTGGGAGAGGAGGGGCAAAGACAAATTAGGGAGGCTTTTGGAAGAGGATATAAAATAAATATGAAGCAGAGCCCCATCATACCATGCTGCTGCTACTTCTTAGAAAAGAACATTGGTGCAGACTGCTAAATTAACAGTTAATCATTGCAAAAGCATTGGAGAATCAATACAACACATAAGGATTAGACCACCAGATTTCTTGACACTTTTCCCATATTTAATATCTTCACATGTTTTTTGTGCATGGACTATTTGCTACGGTGGAGACTTTTTGACCAGCACTCAGAATATTGAGTAAAGGCTTTCATGTCTTGTATATTTTTTCCTAGGAAGTTGTTCATGTACAGTTTTTAAAATACATCTAAGAGTTTAATCTTAATAGCCAATGATGAAAGAGACTGAAGAGAGCAAGAAGCTGGTGAAAAAGATTCATGAAAAGAAGCTGTATCTATAAAATCCGCCCAACTGATTAAAACTTCAAGGGTAGAGAGAGAAAGGGAGAGAAACAGAGTGAGAGAGGGAGAGAAAGGGAGAGAAGGAAAGAGGGAGAAGGAAAGGGAGGGAGGGGAGAGACTGGGAGAAGGAGGGAGGGAGAGAGAGAGTGACAGAGTGTGTGTGTGTGTGTGTGTGTGTGTGTGTGTGTGTGTGTGTGTGTGTGAGAGAGGGGGGGGGAATTTATGATCATATAGTTACTATTTTAGGCCCCAGTAGACACTTTCTATTCTAGTTCATCTCAATTTTATTTTTTACTTTTGTTTCCTTTTCACTCTTTGTTTCCTACCTCCTCCTTCATTTCCTGTCTCTTACCTCCTCCTTCATTTCCTGTCTCCTACCTTTCCTTTTTCCAGATCATTCTTGGGTATAACTATTATGAGTTGACATAGTAATTCAGTAATTTGAAGTTTTGACTTGAAAACTGTCATGTCATCAGAGCTCTCTTTTTATAGTGATTCCCTAGTTAAGATACGAATAAGTACATGACAAAATGATAGGATTACAACTATTTTGTTGGCACCAGTTGTAACTAGGATTGTGAGTCTCCTGGATTCTGTTAAGCTGTGCTTGCCTGCCATCTTTTCCATAACATCTCCCACAGCGTTTCATGGTAACGGCCACCTGCAACACATTCTAAGAACAGCACATGAGCCATTGGCCTGTCTGTTTTTTCTCACAATTAATCCCATTGTTTTTCCACTCTGGACAAGCTTACCCTTAGAAATCCTTTGAGCTTTCTGATGAAATGTGTTCAATAATTTTAAGACATACTTAGTAATTAAATTCTCTGAGATGGTATTCCTGTTTTTAAATATTGGGAAGTATCAAACTAGTCTGTTTCAGGGGTTAAAAAGAAGTATTTTTAAGGTAGATATCTGCCAATATGAATATGCAGGAAATAAATATTTTGACATATTATGACTCTATATTTCTTTAAGCATTGCCTGTTATCCTAGAGGAGGTGGCATAGATGCCATTGAGGGAAGGGTATGAATGCTGCAGAGAGGTCTCATTGTTCATCAACTAGCTTGACATGTACTTGAATGAAGAGCAAGCAAGAGCTATGAAAGATTTGTTGAGAAAACTCAAACCAGCCGCATCAGATAGGCAACAGAGGTAAAGATAACTCTAAGGTAGTCCTATAAGAAGTAAAACCTTTCACAAAAACTAGTCTGCTATGCTTCCAGCTGTTGCAAATAATGTTATGAGTACGAGCAAGTCACCTGAGGCAATTCTGTGGCTCAGTCACAGCCTGAGGACAATTATAGCTCAATTTTGGGAAATCTGCATTATGATATAATTTTGATCTATGCTGTCTGAACCCCAGGGACTCAGTAGAGACCCTAACATTTGGACTAGCCTACTTCCACATAATGAATATTCCTTCTACCCCAATGTATTTGCCATTTAGAACATTTCAAACAATTCTTTAAAAGAACACATTTAATGCTTTAAAAATGATCTGTCTTGCATTTATCAAACACAGTTTTCAAATGGAAGTCTTATGCTTTATTAACAAATGAGCTCAGAGCCCTTGTGGACAGCTGAAGACAGGATTCAAATACTTCAATGATTTTTGCAGCAAAGAGGTTTTTCAGGAAGTGAAACAGTGGCATAAAGGCTTCTTTTGATACTTCATAACTGGAGCATTTTCTTGAATGTTGACCTTGGCAAAAAGAAGACAGACTTAAAGATGGCAGTACGAAAATGACAAGAAGCAATTTTATAGTATCTCTCTTTTTTATCAATAATTTTATTTGTTTACAATTCAAATGTTATCCCCCTTCCCAGTATCCCCTCTATAAAAGTCCTACCCCCTCCCCTTTACCTCTAAAAGGGTGCACTCCCACCCACCGCCCACCCACTCCTGCCTCACTCCTCCAGCATTCCCCTTCTCGGGGAGCATCAAGCTTTCACAGTACCAAGTGCCTCCTCTCCCACTGATGTATTATCTCTTAAGGGATGTATATTACTTCTGTAAAAAAAGATAACTAGTAATATGACTTCAAGACTATTTCCCAGGTGTAGAACAGTTGAGATCTACAACTGACTGCAGCAGTTCTGAACTCAGGGAGGAAGCAGAAGCCCACAAAATCCACTTCTCTAGCATCTGAAAGAATGTGGAATGTGTTCACATACCCCATGGAAACTGAGGATGAAAAAGATATTTTTGTTATCCCATTATCTCTAATTTCCTCCAAAACACTCTAAAGACACTTACCAAAACTGATTAGCTGAAAGATGCTAAAACTTTCTGTTGTAAGCCATTTAGTTAATTGGTCAAAGTCAATGCCAAAAGTTACAATTGTAGTTTACTAATGACTGTATATTTTTATGCAAAGCTTAAATAATGGCTAAGAAGTTAAGAAGACATGAACATTTGTATTTATTCTTTTGTTGTCTGAGAAGTTTATATATAAATAAAATGTGTTTTGAACAAGTCCATTGTCCATTACCTCCTCTTCCTTTTCCCCACCCCTACCACTATTCCCTCCCAATTTTCCATCTTCATTTTTTAAGACTGTAAACCTACTGAGTCCACTTAAGGCTACCAATTTTGTGTGGGTCTGGGGCCATATAGTAGATCATAAATAACCTCTCAGGGGCTAAATCCTTGGAGAAAGCTGATTCTCTCTCCCTGAAGCCACAGATGCCAATAGCTCCTGACATAGGAGTGGTATGTCAGGATTGCCACTGTCCTCCATTTTGGGTTTTTGTTTGGCTCGTTCTTGTGCAGGTCTTGTGTTTGCTGCCATAGCCACAGTCCTGCTCACATGTCTAGTCATGTTCTAAAAACACTGCTTCACTGTAATCATTCATTACCTTTGGCTTTTACTATTTCTCTGACCCCTCTTTCTCAAGCCTTATATCTTGAGTGTATATAGATGTCTCACTTAAGACTGAATAGTCCACAATCTTTTATTTCCCTTACCTTGGCCAGTTGTGGATCTCTATGTCTGTCACCATGTACTGCAAGAAGACACTTTTCTGGTTAGGATTGGAAGATAATCTAGTGGTGTAGATATAAGAATAAGCTATTAGGAATTGCATTGATATATCCATTAGCAGTTCTTCCCCTGGTGATATCATCTAGCTTTCTATAGGTTCTTTGCTTCGGTAATTAGTATATGCAAGAATTCTGACTTGTGGATCATTTAAAGCCACATCAATGGACTTAAAACCAACCAGAAAATGGTTGATTACTCCCCTAACATTTCTGCCACTATTTTAGCAGTTTTATACCTTTTCAGTCCCATTCATGGCTTTCAGGATTTCCAGTTGGACAAAACTTGATGATATTCACAGTGCCTTCTAGCACCATGAAAACTAGGCAACAGGGATGAATGTTCATAATCAGTAGCAAACTCACTTTCTCTGTGTTCTATGATGTAAACATGTGGTGTTATTAGAAATGGAACATTACCACCAAGTTATTGAGTGTAACTAAAAGGAATGCCAGTAGAATGTAAAGTAGGGGATGGGTCTAGGAGTCCCCATTGACACTATTGATAGATTTTCTTCAAAGAAGGTAACCAATATCTGGCACTGCACTTTTATTGCCTATGGTGTCTCAGAGAGATATTGTCCTTTTGGCATAGGGTAACTCCATTTTAAATCTTTATATATGTATATGTATATATATGTATTTTAGAGACTTGTTAATTCATGTTTATTGCTGCTATATTCACAGTAGGATAATTAAAATGTGGTAATTCACACAATAAATATTAAGATATTAAGAAAAATGAAATTATGAAATTTCTATGGGTAGAGTCTGAGAACATTGTATCCTGAGGGATGTCACCCAGATTCAGAAAAAAAAAAATGTTGCATGTTTTCTTTTTTATGTGGATCTGGCTTTGAACCTTTAGATGTGGATATATTTAAATGGGAATGTCATTGAAGGCAGAAAATAGTAAAGGGCTATTCTAGGGGTGAAGGAGGGTTGAAGGCAGGGACTTGGGGGAGGCTAGAGAGATGGTGGAGGGCCTCAAAGAGGCTGGATAGAACCTTAGGTAGTATTATTAAGGGGAGAATGGTGAATAATGGAGCAAGAAGGATAAGGAAGGATGCAGATGGGAGGGCAGGGTAGACCAATGATAGGAATGGATAACTAACACTCAAGACCTTAGAAAACACCATAGAGATGCATATGTTTATAAACTAATAGGGAACCATTTCAGCTGCTGGATTATTTAAATTTCTACATTGGTGTTTCACAGTACCAGGCTTTCCCATGGTAGCAGCACTATCCTTCTTCTAAACAAACATGTTACAACTTCTCTCATCATAGCGAAGAACATCAACAGCAATGCCTAAAAGTTCCTCCCCCATATACACTTTTTATGTTAGTTTGGTTCTCTGCTCCCTCAAAAGTCAGTGTCCTAGAAAAATATCCCTGTTTTATAAGAGGATGACGACAGTGATAATAATGGGGGACATGTATGTGTGTATGTGTGTGTGTGTGTTTTTGTGTGGTCTAGGTTTGATGTTGGGTGTCTTCCTCAATTGTTTTTTATCTTTTTTTTTCTTTCATGCTGTATCTCTCATTGGCCTGGTTGTTGCTGAATTAACTAGACTGACTGAGCAACAAGTGTCAGAGATCTTCCTGTCCCTGCTTTCCTGCAGCAGATAAATGATGCTATCTCTTGCTTACATAGGTGTTGGGGATACAAATCAATAATCAATTCTCAATTCTGGCTTATTCAACTTATTAGAAGTATTCGATTCAAATGATTCCCAATTTGAAAGGACCTGTTTGTTGACTGCATGAGTTTAATTTATTTTGATTGAGATTTCATCAACTTTTCCTCTGGTCTTTCCTCCAAAACATTATATGTGTGCTATTGTAATGATATTATTAAAACAAAGAGATATTTTAGAGAGGGTTTCTTTGCATAGTTTAGTTTGGATACAAACTCATTATCTTCCTTCCTCAGCCTTCTGAGAGTTGAGATTAGAGCCATTTGTCAATGTGCAAACCTTCTTTAACTTTCTTTCTTTCTTTCTTTCTTTCTTTCTTTCTTTCTTTCTTTCTTTCTTTCTTTCTTCCTTCCTTCCTTCCTTCCTTTCTTTCTTTCTTTCTTTCTTTCTTCCTTCCTTTATCTCACTACCTTCTGATTGCAGCCCCCTTTCTTCTCTCCTCCCAGTACCATTCTTCCACTCCCTTCCCCCATTCTCCCTTCTTCTTCTACTCAGAGAAGAGGTATCAAACTGCCCTGGCACTTCAAGTCACAGTAGGATTAAGTGTGTCTTCTCCCACTGAGGCCAGACAAGGCAGCTCAGCTAGGGGAAAGGGATCCAAAGTGAGGCAGCAGAGTCAGAGACAGTTCCACTCCAATTGCTGGGAGACCCACATGAAGACCAAGCTGCACATCTGCTATTTATACGTAGGGAGTCTAGGTCCATCCCATGCATGCCCTTTAGTTGGTGGTTCAGTTTCTGTGAGCCCCCATGGGTCCAGGTTAGTTTACTCCATAAGTTTTCTTGTGGTGTCCTTTACCTCTCCAGCTCCTTCAATCCTTCCCCCAGTTCTTCACAAGGCCCCTGAGCTCTGTTTATTGTTTGGTCATGGATCTCTGCATCTGTTTCCATTAGCTTCTGGATGAATCCTCCTAGAAGAGAGGATATGCTAGGGTCCTATATGTAAGCATAGCAGAACATCATTAACAGTGTCAGAAGTTGGCTCTCTTACATGGGGTGGGTTGCAAGTTGGGGAAGTCATTGGTTGGCCATTACTTCAATCTCTACTCCATCTTAATCCTTGCACATCTCATAGGCTGGGCAAATTTTGAGTCCTAGCTTCTCAAATATTCCTGAGTAGTTTTATCTAACTGAGTATCTTTAATAATATGCTTTCCTCTATCCACCTGACACCCATCAAACTCACATGCTCTCTACGACTGTCAAACTTAAAACACCTAGAGTGGACAGTTGGACCTTTATCTCTACAAAGCTCCTTATTCATGAACTCTTTCCTATATTTGACATCTTTGTTCTCCAATTGTATATACTAAACTTCTGCTACCAAAGCCTGTTTTTTTTCTGTCATATCCACTTATAGTAAATGAACAATCCTGATATCAATAACACAAAGATTCAAAATGCATCCACAGCTCGCCTTCTCTGTGATTGCAGTCTGTGGTGGTGTCAGTGAGAAATATCCCCATTGGCTTATGCATTTGAGCACCTGATTTCCAGTTGGTGGCACCAATTGAAAAGGTTGTATAACCTTTAGAAGATAGAGCCTTTCTGGATGAAGTGTATCATTGGGGAGAGCTTTGAAGGTTTTTAGTTTTGTCTTGTTTCTTGTTGTCCCTTCCTTCCTCCATCTCCTCCCTCCACCAACATTTTGTCCCCTGTGAGAAGTCTTTGACTATGAGGGACTCTATCTCTCTGGAGGCATAAGCTAAAATAAAACCTTATTCCTTAAATTGCTTTTGTTTGGAGTATTTTATCATAGGAACAGAAAAGTCACTAAGACACTGCAAATTTGTATGGACCATCGGCTTTTCTACCATTTTTTTAATTTGTTTGTTATATTTATTAAGATTTTATCATAACTTGGCAGTAAGAACCACTTTTCACTAAAAGAGTCCATAAGTACACAGAGAAGATAACTGACTTTTGATAAAAGTGCAAAAGCAGTCCAGGGCTAAAACCATTTTCTTGACAAAGAGAGCAGGGACAAGCTATTAATTTGAATGTTTATTACTATACTTGTGTATATTGTGACATTTGTGGGTGTGGGTATGAGCATGTGATGTGATGCTTGTAGAAGTCAGAGGACAACCTTGGGAGTCTGCTCTCTCCTTTTACCACAGGTTCTGAGATTTAACTCAGGATGCCAGGTCTCCATGACAAGTGCTTTTGGCCACTGAGCTTCCTCACAGGTACTCGCTGAGACACTTTTAATAGCACATAAACATTGGTTATTGTCATTGTCACAAGAAAAGTCATGTGCCTACTACAGTGGGCTAAATGAAAGGCCAAACTGAGAAGTCCTGGTGAGGAACTGGAGTGACTGAAACTGCACATGCTACTGATGGGAATGGAAATAGAAAACTGGCACTAGTAAATAGTTGGGCAGTTTCTGGTAAAGTTGCTTATATACCACAGCATAGCTCACTATTTCCACTGCTAGGACACAGGCTTCTGCAGACTTCCATGCACTCTTAACTGCCTTATTTATGATAGCTTCACATAGGAAGCAACCCAGATCTACCATGGATACCTAAAGAATTGTAGCATATTCATACAACAAAACATCACGAGCAGTAACATAAGTTAACAACTTAGAGAAGTATATTGTCAAGGTTGTCTATAGTAGCTGAACTTGCAGAGTGAATCATTCTTGTTCTCTCTCATGTACATGATTGCAAAGGCCAAGAATCCAGAAGTGGTAAAGTTCACAAGGCTGGATATCTCTGGTCTTAAGTAGATACTGGAATTCTGAAGAAGGCCCTAATGCCTCTGAAGGAATGGACTTGCTGGCAACGTGAGAACAAACAGGCAAAGAGCAAAGCTTCTTCTTCCGTGTCCTTAAGTTGGCTCGCAGCAGAAGGGCTGGCCCAGATTAAAGGTGTATCTTCCCACCTCAAGAGCTGGATTAAAGGCATGTGTCTTCCTACCTCAAACATCCAGAGTATGAACGTATCTTCTTATTTCAAATTAAGAAAAAAAAATTCCTCTCGTGTGTGCCCTCCATTTCTCGGTTCTAGTTCCAGATGCAGTCAAATTGACAATCGAGAATATCAAACAAAACAAGTTGCATGAATAATGCTCAAAATAATTTTGTGAAATGAAAATAAGCAGAGTCAAAAGTGGCTGTTCTAAGGATGAAATGAGAAAAAGTAGACCGTTCAAAAGGGAAGTGAGTAACATGTCAGTCACCATCCCCTCTGCATTTCCATCCTTCCTGGCAGCTTTGAAAGACCGCAGTGTTGGTTGGCTGGTGACAAATGTTTGAAAAGGGATGAAACTTTGTGCTTCCTCCCAGAAATTGCAACACTGAGTTTGTCTGCCCCTGCCCCCCAAGAATGAACAAACTTATCTGCAGAACACTGAGATAACTCAGGAGCACACCAAGCCTGGTAAACACCAGATGCTTTATTCTGAAAACTAGAAAGAGCAAATGGTTCTGCCACTTCCTGATGGTTTCTGCACGTTAAGTGCCGCGTGAGCATCTTCCCACAGAGACTGCTAACGTTCTGCTCTTCCTGATGCCACTTTTTAACAGCATCATCTGTCAGACCAGTGAGCAACTGACATATTGCATCAATTGATTCACGGGATTCTTGGCAGTATGAGATATTTCAAATCTGTCAACACTGAAGAGTCCTCCCTCCATGAAGTATATGGCTTGGAAGGGGCAGTTAGGAAGATAACCTTTATATGTTAAATGTGAAATCTTGGTTTAAGAGATGCCCAGATTCAGCTGAGCCATGTATCAAGATTAGTCAGTTGTTGAGCCTCTTTATGCTCATTTCCCACACACCTGTCCTGCTCTGTGGTTTCCTTCTAAAGTGACTTCTATAGGTTGGTGGGTAGTAGCTATCGGTCATTCTCTATTATCAAAGGCCTCCCTCCTATATGATTTCAGATCATTGTTTAAAGTTTTATTATTCCCCTTCACTGAAATGCCATCTATGTGTTGGTGGGGTTGATTATAGTTAAATCTCCGGGGCATAGAACATCCATAAATACAACTAGTTAGTCAAATTTTGTTGAATAATGGAGTTGGAATAAACTATGAATTTTAGCATTTAGTTCCATCTTGGATGGTACATATTGAATGATATCTCTATTCACATTTTAGATGAGACATCTGGGCCCATGAGTCTTAGTGAGCTGTTTCAAGCAGAACTGATCCCAGCTTTTGTTGTCATTGATGAATTTTGACTTTCAGTACTAGCTATTGCATATTATCTCTCACTGGGTAGGACTCTTGGTGTCACTACAGGGCTAAACAGTAGATACTGAGCATGTCTACATTCCGGAACCTGGGTAGTACTGAATTCTCTACTCTTTTTTTTTTTAACCAGATGATTTCTCTTTACTCTTATCTCACTCTTTACTGTAAACTGTTCAAACTAACTTTGAAATTAAGATGTTTAAAATCATGTTAAGAAGTTAACATTGATGTATATACACCAGACATGTCTCTTATGTAAATATTCATGGCATGTACAGAAGGCTAGCTGGAGTCAGTTTGGGCACAAAGACCCTTGTCACATGCAGTCATGAGAATGTGTCTAGAAAGTCTGTGCTTCACAGATGAGATTTAATACTAACTTACTACACACACACACACACACACACACACACACACACACACATACACACACACACAATCAGAGGAAGGACAATGTAGAGAAACACTCTAAACATAATATTTAAACATGAAGAATTTTTTAACAGAACAGATGGTAGAAAATAAAATGAGGAGTTTACAGGCACTAGCAGAAACAATGGGTGTTTGAGACCTTTTGGACCATGATGCCAATAATCTTCTTATCTTCAGTCAAGAATGCAAAAAGAGGTGAGAGATAAATGAATGGATGGGTGTTCTTAGTTTTTAAGTGGATATATTTTGAAAAGATGAACCACACAAAACAAAACATGTACAGATGCAAATATGTTTCCCTTCTTATGAAAACACTTTAATTCATCTATAAATATAACAGGCATGGTATACATTAATGAAAATAATAATACAAAGCTATGAATATTGTGAGCTACAATAATGACTGGAAGGAGGAATTCTCACATAAATTAATGCTATGAACATGATGGAAATAACTAGCCACTTTGTGATTGGATTTAAAACTTGTTCCACAAAAAGAAACCTATACATCATATTATTATTAATTATTATCATAAGCATCTATGGCTAGCTGGGTCTCATGTCCTAGGAGAGAAACTACTACAATCATGCTGCTAAATAATCATAGTATTAAACCAACTCCTAATGACATCATTATACATAGATCAATGTATCTGTCAACCCTCCTTGAGAAACTTCTATTTGTAGTAGATAGTGGTTAATAGAGACCAACAACTGGTCAAGGTGCAATGAATAAGAGACAGCAGTATTCTTAGCCCTAGAGAAAACATATATACTGCAACCCTACTCCCAAGCATTGCCACAGAAAGAGGGACAGAAAGACTGTATAAGCCAGACGGATGACTACAAGGAAAAAATACCTTCTGGACACAGCAGGGCAGCTACACATATGCACTCAGGAATTTTAACAGCATGTATGCAACCTGTGCAAATTCAGATCCCAGTGTGAAGAATGGAGTTCTTCATCCCTTTCACTCCTAGCCATAGAGTATTGATAAGTATTGGCTTCTGGGAAAGGGAGAGATTGTTTTCCCTAAGTGTTCAAGTTAATGCACTGCAGTGTGTGTTGGGCAGGGAAAGCCATAATTTTTTGGTAGCACAAATTGATTTTGAATACTCAGAAGAAAAAAAAAACAGGACAGAAAGTTGGGTGAGTAGTTAGGGAAAGGAATGGATTTTGGAAGAGTTGAGGGAAGAAGGCCTGAATATAATCAAAACTATGTCAAAGAACTAATAGGAATTAATACTGGAAAAATGTACATGTGCAAAATTGCAATGTCAAATCTAACCAGCCAGAAGTACCATTTGACAGCATTTTACCAGGCAACCTTCTATACCCCTCCACACATCCCTGTGTGTGCACAGCCTTCATATTTGTGTATGTGTAAGGTCAATATTACAAATGTATTTGATATATTTAACTCTGATAGTACGTGTTTTGAAAATATTCCTAAAATAAAATGTTTGGGTTTTCACTTCAGTACTCCCTGTGTTTTGAATTATAATTTTAAAAGGAAAACTTTTTTTTCCAGGTTCTGTGCCCCAGTGTAGGGAAATGCCAGGGCCAATAAGTGGGAGAGGGCGGGGTGGCAGGCATGGGGAGGGAGGAGGCAACAGGGGTTTGTTTTTGTTGGTTTTGTTTGTTTCTTTGCTTTTTGGAGGGGAAACTGTGAAAGGAGAAATTTACATGTAAATAAAGAAAATACCTAACAAAAAATGTTGACCATACTACCATGACCAAATAAAAACTTGGGTAATACAGGGTTTATTTCATCTAACAACACCTAGGTTATAGTCCATCATTGAGGGAAGTCAGAGGAGAAGCTCAGTATAGGAGTCTGGAGGCCAAACTGTATCAGAGACCATGGAGGAACACCGGTTACTGCCTTGCTCCCCGTAGCTTGCTCACCTCGCTTTCTTACACAGCTAAGGACTACTTGCCTAGGGATAGCACCATTCACAGTAGGCTAGTCTTCTTCCACATCAATCATCATGAAGCAAATGCTCCCAGATATACCAACAGGCTAATCTGATGGAGGCAGTTCCTCCAAGGAGGCTCCCTCTTCCCACATGACACTAGTTTGCATCAAGCTGACAAGTAACAAGCGCAGGTGCACTTTGTAGGCACACTGCCAACTATCGGCACATACATGCAGAAGCACCAATATCCCAAAATTCATCTGGCTACAGAAGTTGAAAATGAGACTTCTTCTTCTGTTGTCTTGAGGAAAGATCTCACACCGTAGTATAAACTGGCCTCACACTTGAGGCAATGCCCCTGCCTCAGCTTTCTAACTGCTGAGAGCAGATGCATGAGTTACTATACTTTGCTGAGATGAAACTCATCCATATTTATTCAGGTAGTATTACTAAGCCCAGTGTAGGGGAATGCCAGGGCCAGGAAGCAGGAGAGGGTGGGTTGGTGAGCAGGGGGAGGGGGTAGGGAAGAGGGTATTTTTGGTTTTGTTTTGTTTTGTTTTGTTTTTTGGAGGGGAATCCAGGAAAGTATATATCATTTGAAATGTTAATAAAGAAAATATCTAATTTTTAAAAAAGGGAAAAAAAGAATGCCCTAAAGGTTTTAATTTAGAACTTATATGCCTGGCATTTTTGTCAAGGATTGCTTTGTCCTCTTTGATAGCTTTTATCTACCCAGTGCTACTAAAGACATGTGTTAAGTATATTACTTTATATTTTGGGGCAGCATGGATACTTGCATATATGTGTTACGTTAGTGGAAGCCAGAAGGCAGCATTAGATCCCCTGAAACTGCAGTGCAGACAGTTGTGAGCAGCCATGTGAGTGCTGGAACCTGGACCTGGGTCTTATACAAGAGCATCCAGTACTCTTGACCATAAAACATATGCAGAGGATCTAGCTCAGACCCATGCAGGCTTTGTGACTGCCACTTCAGTCTTTATGAGCCCCTATGAGCCCCTGTTTAGTTGATTGTGAGAGCTGTGTTCTGCTGATGTCCTTGACTCCTTTTGCTTCTAGGGTCGTTCCTCCCTCTCTTCTGGGGGGTTCTCCTGGCTCTGCCTAGTATTTGACTGTGTTTCTCTGCATTTGCTCCTATCAGTTGCTGATGAAGACCCTATGTATAATTGGGCTAGGCACACATCTGTGAATATAGCAGAATATTGTTAGGAATCATTCCATTTACTTTGTTTTTGTTTTTGTTTTTGTTTTTTCAGTCGTGTTTAGTTCTGTTCTAGGTCTCTGAACTATAAAGGCTGAGGTGCCTGGACATCCAGGGACTGTCAGGCATGGACACTCTCTTGTGATGTGGACCTCAAGTTAGATTAATCATTGTTGGTTGGCCATTCCCACAAGTTCTATGCTACCAAGGTAATAAGATTTCTATGCCATAACTTCTTTTTTACATGGAACACAATGCTCATATTCTTTTTATCCCTGATCTAAGTGCTATAGATGCATTATCTTATTGAATAAGTTATAGATTTAGACAGTCCATAAAGTATGTCAGAATAAATATACAATTCAATTAATAGAATAAAATCTTTGAAGCTATCGATCATATTTAATATATTGATCAATGACTGTGATGTAATTAAAAAGGAAAGCAGTATCTAAGAGAATAGAAGATAATTATTAGGTCAAATATGCTGAGAGAAGATGCGTCTTAACAGCAGGGTTAAAAAGTCAAGTTCCTAGAAATCAGGAAACATAGATGCAAGTATCACTAACAGAATACAAGAGATAGAAGAGAGAATCTCAGG
>NW_022196900.1:41115441-41130391 GCF_008632895.1 Mastomys coucha | reverse complement strand
GGGTGACAGGCATGGGGAGGTGGGAGGCAACAGGGATTTGTTTTTGTTTGTTTGTTTGTTTTTTGGACTGGAAACCGGGAATGGAGAAAGTTACATGTAAATAAAGAAAATATCAAAAAAAAAATAAACATTACATGATATGCTGTTTTAAAAAAAAAAAAAAAGTCAAGTTCTTTTTTTACAGAAATACTCTGAAACAGTTTTCTGGAGTGTTCACTCGGGACCAGTGTCATATAAAATAGCCCACTCATGACATCATGGAATAGAACATGGGGATGAGAGATAATGATTACACAGCCCCCTCCAATCTTCAATCAGAAGGTGGACAAAAAACACAAATCAACTATGAATTCCATGTCATTTGAAAAAGAGAACCAGGGTGATGCAAGAATTCCAGAGGAGGGCAGCAAAGCTAAGACAGTGGGGATGATTCAGGCCGAAGGAACAGAGAGTCCCATTTAACAAAGTGCTTTCTAGATCATTTCTGGTTTGGAGGATTCCCCTGTTCTCATTTCCTTTGCTAGAATAAGGAAATGTGGAATCACACACAATTACCAGCTTCCCTTTGTATTTATCTTCATTTGAAATGTGCATTGTAAGGCACAGAGATGCGGCATTAGACTTTAACGAGAAGTGATGCTTGGCTTCAGTTGCTTGTACTTAGCCACTTTATGATTAAAGTAGATTAGTAGTTGCATCCATGATTGTATTTTTGCTTCTTGTTTGTATTTTCTTAAGGAAATGGTATGAAGTTATGGCTGGCAAACCAAACTGTGTGCTTACTGGAACATACTCATGGGACAGCATGATAGGGATATTGTATACTGATAAACACAAACATTTTAAAAATAATTGGGCATTTTGAAATATTTAATCTATGTTCTAAATTGTGACAAGAGATGGGTTGGAGGTGGGAGCAAAAGTGAGGGCAGAGAGAAAAGGGTGTAGGGTATGTGGGACCCTACCACCCAGGAAGACAGGAAGAACTAGTAAGGTTGAGTGAGCTCAAACATGGAAATTCTCAGAGATGTGAGAACCGCAGGAATAGAGCCACTTCCTCTCTCTGTACCTGCTCCAGAACACACAACCAGGACACCCAACTGAGAGGACCATGAGCAGTCAGTCACTTAGCATAATACCTGGAATTCTTCTTCTTGCTAATGAGGCATGTAGATAGCCTTAGCCTTCAGCCAATGACCTCCCCTTCCTGGATATTCTCATGCCTTTCCCCCAAGAAGTATATAATCCCTGGTTTACCCTGAATAAAGTGTATGCTCCAACATCCACCCCAAATAAAGCAATATGAACAAGCAAGGATCATCTCAGAGAGCTGCTTCATTAAAGATCACCACAGGAAGCCTAAGTGCCATGCCTAAGACTCCCAAAGATAGCTTTTTTCTTCTCCCACCTCTTATGGTACTGGACACTCCCTTCCAATCAGACTGGATCCTTCTTGTCTCCAGCACTGCTTCCTGACTGGTGTGTAGATGCCCTAAGGAGAAACATAGACCTTAAATCTCTGTTCCTGACCTCCTCTCTTGGCAGTACACCAGTGGTACCTGGGTCCTCAGAGAGGAGTAGCAGTATCTGACTCTCCAAAGGGAAACCCAGGCTGTCTACTTTCTCTTCTGGTCTCTGCTCTGCCTTCTTCCTACCAGCAGAGTTTGTATGTACATCTGTGGCAGAGAGACAGAACACAGTATGACAAATGGGAGGGGGTGCATTTAACTTAGTTCTCAATTTAACCAGTAAGCCTGAGAGTCTGAGTGATGGCATGTTTTTGTTTTTTTGCTTTTGTTTTTCGAGACAAGGTTTCTCTATGTATCCCCTGCTGTCCTGGAGCTCATGCTGTAGACCAGGCTGGCCTTGAACTCAGAAATCCTCCTGCCTCTGCCTCCCAAGTGCTGGAATTAAAGGCATGCGCCACCACTGCCCAGCGGCATGTTTTCTTTAGAGTTAACTCATGAAACTTATTTTAGTTAAAGGCTGTTTCCTTCTACCTACAATTTCTAACTGGAAGATTCTTTGAAGGAGTATTTTCTTTATGTTATGTATGTATGCTGCTATCAAACTATAAGTCCTATGTTACAGAACTATAAAAGCAATGGGTGGCATAAAATCTGAACAATGTCTTAACATAATATAAGCTCATCATGGCTATTCATTTATACATATTTATCATTGTATATTTACTTTTTTTGATTAAGTGAAAGTTCAGTCAAAAATCTACTCTTTCAAATTAAATTTGTAAAATAGGGGAAAATATTTAAAAGAAGACAACAGAGAATCCAATGTGAATTTCTTATTGTGGAATCTGATCTCAAAAGGCATGTAGTTGATCCTTGAGCTCCAAATTCATTTCTCAGAGTTTTCTTTCTGTCTTGCTCACTGGTGTAAGCTGCCCACCTAGGACTTGCTCACTGGTGTAAGCTGCCCACCTAGGATTGTAGCTGAACCTGGGATTGTACTTGGGGCTCTTACCAGGTCCTCTGCTTCTTCTCCAGCCTTTTCTTTCATCCTAAACAAGCCTTGCATCTCCTTTTGAAATTCTGTCTGTTTTTAAAATCTAGAATCACTATGTGGGGTTCTTCTTCCACTATGTGACACAGCCCCAAAATTCAAATTTTTCTGAAAATTTTAATTGATCTGCATTTCTATTCATCTCTGTGCTCCTAGAACAATGTGGATATGGGCATTGCATCAGGAAGTCTAGTTTGAAGATTTTTAAAGTTTCAGTAGAAACCTATATCATTTACATATATTTCATCAATGTGCCTAATAGGATTTAATCAAAAGTCTCAAACACTTTAGGAATCATCTTATATTTTAATGGGTGGTTTGCAGATCTATTTTGTGACTTTCCATATGCCCAGTGAATCAGAGCAGCCAAGGCAATAAGAATGTGAGGTGTCTGTGTTAGAGGAATCTGAGATCTGGTTTGAGCCTTGTTTTTCTCAAGCATAAATTGGAAACATGCAACCTGCATGTTAGGTCATAAACCGGGCCCAGAAAATGACAGAGCTGATGGCAATGACTAGACCCCCTCCCAGAGCTGGGTTTTGCTAGATTGAAACCCCACCTGAGGTAGATTTTGCTAGGAAACAGAAACTTAAAGTGTTTCTCAGAAGCCCTTAACAGCTGGCTGAACACTGCTAACTGCAACTGTCAGCACCTCATGTCCAAAGAAGTCCCAAAGCCAACCACCTGGTTGATTCAGCTTTCGCACAGCCTCTACCAGCTACACACTCTTATAAAACCTATCAAGTTTGGCAGCAGCTGACTTCCTCTACATTTTGAGGTGGCTCTCCAGTTTTTGATAAACTGTTCCTTCTCTCCATGGACAGTGGCTACATCCAGTGACTTCTTAAATTGCTGTGCCTCTGTATGCTGCACCGTTTGTGTGAAGACCAGAAACAGGTGATAACAAGTACTGTGTTCCATCTGTTGAACTGAGTACAGGGTCCTCAATGAAGGAGCTAGAGAAAGGACCAATGGAGCTGAGGGGTTTGCAGCCCCTTAGGACAAACAACAACTAACTAGTACCCTCAGAGCTCCCAGGGTCTCTCAACCACCAACCAAGGACTGCACATGGATGGGTCTGATTGTTCAGGCAGCATGTGTATAGTAGAGGATTGCAAATTCAATCAACAATAGGAGGAGAGGCCCTCGGCCCTGTGAAGGTTCTGTGCCCCAGTGTAGGGGAATGCCAGGGCCAATAAGTGGGAGAGGGTGGGGTGGCAGGCATGGGGAGGGGGGAGGCAACAGGGGGTTGTTTTTGTTGTCTTTGTTTGTTTCTTTGTTTTTTGGAGGGGAAACTGGGAAAGGAGAAATTTACATGTAAATGAAAATATCTAATAAAAAATATCAAAAAAATAAAAGAAAAGAAAAGAAAAAAGAAAAAAAAAACAAGTACTGTGTTTAGGCTGATTATGTAAGAATAACATGCTTTGCACAACAAATGTGCCTGGTGAGAATGATAACTTTTGATTATATATTTATTACTTAAAACAGCTTTTAAATTTAAATACATTTTGATCATATTCAAGAAAATAAAATTATCAAATTCATCTTCAGAGGATATTGTCTACAAAGATGTTTGAATTAGAAGGTGCTACATTACTTGGGGATTAGACTACTCATGTGATCTGTAGGCTACAGCTTATTTTACAGGCTGATGAAACAAACAGAGCATTAAGATAATGTAACAGATTAAAACTCAATGGGAAATATCAAAGCAAATTTCACTTAACTAAGAGAGTGCTTTGTGGCAGGTACTGTTGAAGGCCCTATCCATGTACAAGTATGTTGAGACATACTTGCTCTTGTTGGGCTATTACAATGATCACCACATTAATTGATAGAAAATGCAAGGCAGATTCAAAGTCAAAAGGCTGGCTTATCTGAAAATATGTTGTGCATAATTTAATGCTTTCAGTGATCCAATGATCTTTATGAATTTGGAAACCATGTAGTATAAACAGTGGTTATCAATTATTAGTGTTCAGAAGTTTTAGGGGAAGAGCCAGTTTATAGTGTAGTTCAGTTATTGACAGAGAAACATATTCTGAATATGGAAGCTGGGCTTTTTTTTCCATATAGCTTATTGAGAGTGAGAGCCATGCTCTTGAATACGGAGGGAAATTTAGTTAAAATAAAAATTTAAGCCTGGTTTCCTTTAAAATACCAAATAATGGAAGTACTGGGGGTCCTGGTTTAGCCCAGAAGTCCTTAATTAGGGCTCTCTGAGTCACATTCAATTTTATATATTTCTTTCTTAAGATATTTTATTTGTCTCACTAAAAAATGCCTTTAAAAAATCTGGTTTTATAATCAAATCATTTTACCAAAATTATGGTTCACTCTAAACTGTTTTGATGTCTCCAAAGAAGTTAGTTTATAATTTGTATGATTGTTACCATTATGTTAAGATGTTACAGTTGTTAAAATAGGTTTTTTGCTTATAGGAATTAAATGAAGTCTATAATGTAGGTGTCATTACTTGCATTTATTGAAAAGACAAAGAGGAATAAATAGTAAAGATGCAGCTTACATATTATACAGTTCTTCATGATGGAAAACGAAGCTATTTTATGACTTTTTGTGGGTAAATGTGGACAAACGTTTATTCATCCCAGATAATACACAGGCATCAGACTGAAATGATCCCATTTAAGTCTAGCAGAATTTACTGGTGTTATATACAAAAGCATAGGTGAGGGGCTACTTTGAGGAGTGTGAATAAGAGGTTACCTACAGGATCATGAGTGACCTATTGTAGCTGTCCCAGAAAGGCTCAGTCTAGCCTGATGACTGGGAAAACTGGAATCTGTGGAACTCCCGACCAGGAAACCCCACCAGTGTCTCCTCTTCCCCATAACAGTCACTGTTTATGTAGCCTTGAGGATGTCCCTTGTAAGCCTTGTCACTTTCCAGACTTTCCTGAGCCTTGTAAACTTTATCTCTTGTATGTGTGTTTCCTTTACTTCCCAAGTTTGGAGGCTGCCCTCCTCTAAGAAGGAATGTTTCAATTTGGTGTGTACAACAGAGCCAACAGCATGTTTATGTGAAGAGATTTGTAACGCTATATGCCTTTTAAATAAAAATAGCTTTCAACTTTAAATGTACAGAATTTGAAAAATTGTGCTGGATTTGCTAGAAGCTTAGAACTCTTTCTTGAGATGCTGCTGAGAGCATCTTTTGAGCAAGGAAGGCTAGGTCTAAAACAACATGGTAAAGTCACAGTTTGATAGTAATCAGGAACAAGAAAATAAAAGGTTGAGCTGTGTCTTGGTCAGCCAGGATCAGCGACTGCAGACAACTGAACCTTTCTTTCATCATTTAAAGGAAGGCCACCAAAGAGTTCTCACCATCTGAAAATCAAAACAAAACCCTTTCCTCCGAATCAAGCCAGCTCCTGGCGTTCATCTGCTGGAGGTACATTCATAGCAGTACAGTAAAAAAAATATATATCCTGGTTTTGTGCATGTCATTGGAAATGTCCTAAAGTCTTCATATGTTCTTTGCTAACAACGTGTTTATGTGGATACTATAGCAATTTAAGAGCCTGGAAGCTTCTGTTGTCCTTGAGTTCTTTAAAGAAGCAAAGCTTCATTTACTGTTGTCACTAGAATTTTGTATGTCTGTATTCACTGCTTAAGATCATGTATCCACCCCCTAGGATTGTGCTGCCTGCAGTCAAAGATTAACCTCTTTTTCCAAGAAAGGTGCTGAATCATGAGAGCTCTGGCCACAGATCTCCATCATCGTGTCAAATTGGACACAATGAATAGTTCTTATGTAATTTGCAGATGTTTGCTGAGGCAGCCTCACTGTATCTTGTAGTGTGCTCTGAAATCTAGACCCAAGTTTCAACTCTTGAAATGCAGCAAAATGCCTGCCAAAATTTGACTAGTGTTTTTTTTCTTAGTATGGTTAGGTACAGATTTGATCTTGTAATGTAGTTATTCAATAGGGTTTGATTATGGATAAAGAGGTAAATGGTTTACATCAAGGTCCTATAAATTGGTGTGATGAATGCTGCTGAGAAGCCACCAATTTCTTGGCCTCAATTTGGAAGACATGACTTAGAAGATGAATTTATACATTGATTAACTGGCTCTGAGTGTGTGGTGGTTTGTATTTGCTAGGCCCAGGGAGTGGCACTATTAGAAGGTGTAGCCTTGTTGGACTAAGTGTAGTCTTGTTGGAGAAAGAGTGTCATTATGGGGGTGGGTTTTGAGACCCTCCTCTTAGCTACCTGGAAGCCAATCTTCTTCTGTTTGCCTTCTGAACAAGATGTAGAACTCCCAGCTCTTCTGGTGCCATTTCTGGATGCTGCTATATTTTACACCATGATGGTAATAGACTGAACCTCAGAACTAGTAAGCCAGTCCTAATAAAATGTTGCTCTTTATAAGAGTTGTCTTGATAATGGTGACTTTTTTTTTCTGCCAGCAGAAATCTGTAGCCATATAGACACAGGCAGAAGACTGGATTCATGTCTGCACAAAGGACATTTACATATAAAATACTGCTTCTCATTCCTTCCTCAGCCACATGGTAAATACTAAAGAGCAAGATTTTATTGGGGGTGGGGTAAGAGGATGTGTTCAAATATGTGTAGTAGCCTTAACTCAGTAAGTCAGTAATTCAGTAACCCAGTAACTCAGTAACTCAGTAATTCAGTGAACTCAGTAATTTAGGAGAATAGAAATTATTACATGTGACGTGGTTTTGAATTTAGAGCTTCTTGTCTTCATTGTATGATAAAGTGTAAGAGAACCATCTCTCTTTGTTCTTCTGTCTTTTGTAGGGTCTGGGCATTAAAGAACTATGGGCATATCTGTTAAGGTAGAATTAGCATGCTGTAAAAGATACCATAAAATGCTAACATACAAATTTTTATGAATATGACCATTGGAAATTTTGTAGGTTCTTATTCATGCTCAAAATGGTAATGCTAACATACTTTAATTTTTTGACACATTCAAACAATTGCTACAATGTACTCAAAGCCTATAACCAAAGACCCCCATATGAAACATCCTACAGAAAAATGTCATAATTTATATACTGAGACTGAACTATAAAGATATATTCTTAGGCACATCTTTTCCTCCAAAAATTTCTTTAAACATTTTAATCTGTTTTCTACATTCCTATGTCTTTTTTGTCTTTTTCAGTATTTCCAATAGTACATATGGAATGATTTATAATTTTTATACTCATACATATAAAAAGGAAGATAAAATCCCCCAAAAGAAATGAACTCTTAAGGGTGTTTTGCACACATTATTACTCTTCAGGGCATCTTTGTGGTTTCCTTTGCTAACAGGTTCTCATTACTTGTAACACATACAACAGTTCACATCATAAATTAGCCAAGAGGTATTTGTTATAAATTCCTTCTGACAGCTGTACAGTACATGAATCATGAATACTTTACCAATGTTCCAGTGTGGGATGATAGGAACAGCACTGGCTGGAGATGAAACAGTACGTTTGATTTTCCAAATGTTTTAGATAAAAACTAAAAGTGGTTTGGAAGGTAAAGCTAGGTATCCAGTCATAGACAGCATGGGAGAGGTCACGAGCATCCAGTTTTCCAACAGCTTATACTTAGCTTCTTCTCAACATATTTCTTTTGTGAAATGTGTTCTATAGGGGAATTAAAAACTTGATTTATGAATGCCTTACAAGTTGGGCTGAAAAGGAAAAGAGGAAGAGAAAGGTCAAAATCTGGGAAGAGGAACCCAGGGCAAAGAGAATTTTGCATTGGTGAATGGGGGAGTATGATGAACTGGAGATTATCAAAACCTGTGTGTGTGTGTGTGTGTGTGTGTGTGTGTGTGTGTGTGTGTGTGTATGCCACATGTAAATTTAGAGGTCAGAATTGGGTATCAGATCCCCTGGAGTGGGAGCTATAGGTTCTGTGAGCCACCTGGCATGAGTTCTCTGGAAGAGAAGTATACTTTCTTAACCTCTGAGCCATCTCTTCAAACCCGAGTGTCACTTCTGAATACATAGCCTAATATTAAAGTGACAAGCCTTAATTTTATGTCAAATTAAGACCTTGATAGGCATTTAAAAGTCAGGTAGCTGGGCAGTGGTGATACACGCCTTTTATCCCAGCACTTGGAAGGCAGAGGCAGGCGGATTTCTGAGTTTGAGGCCAGCCTAGTCTACAGAGTGAGTTCTAGGACAGCCAAGGTGACACAGAGAAACCCTGTCTCAAAAACAAGCAAAACAAAACAAAACAAAAAAAAGTCAGGTAATGTATGTTTTTTTCATACTCTCAGCAGACTAAAGTGAGCCCTTGCCAATAGGAAAGGCATCCAGATTCAGGACCTGATTGTCTCTGGTACTTTGGTTTTCTCACTGATTTGAAGTCAGCTGAATACATTGTCACTGAAGAAGAGAAAGATTCCAGTTTAATCCATGTGATTGCTGCTTGAATGTGTGCGAGCAATGTCCTAGTTACATGTACATCAATGTATAAATGTATAACATATGCACACACATGCATAGAAAGACCTGGTGATTCTGGTGATTGCAAGTTTAGGGTTTTTGGTTGTTGTCATTTTGTTACAAATCTTGAGTAAACTCCCTTCTGTATTCCTAGCTGGAAAATGATGTTGAATTTTGAATGTCTTTTATAACCACATCTGTGGAATTTGTAAACCTGGACAATGCATATGCTTTTTGGATTAAGATTTTGCTTTTGACTCCAGACTGCTCAAATAAATGGGAATTCTGTCTGGGGTTACCCATTTCCACTTCATGCCAATGCTATTGTAGCTTATTTCAGCAGACTCCATTACTGGAGCTAGCTGATGGCGACAACGAGACCAGGTCCAGACAGATTAAATATCTCACTCTGGAAATCCATGGCCAAATTGCAGATTAAGTCCAAAGTTGATAGTTATTCCATGTACTGCTCAGGGCTTTGAATCACATTACTTCTGCAGAGCATCAATGTGAAGAGGAAGGGGCAGAAATGTGTCTGCAGAAGGGTTAGGTAACAGCTCCCATTTTAAATTCCGAGTCATCCAGAGAGAGGGCACACTTCTGATGGAAAGAACAGACAGGAGGAAAACTTTGGGCTGTGCCTACAGAATTGAGCTCCAGAATTGACTATGCTATCTTTAAAAATCTAAACTTCTCAAGCTGTATCAATTTTACCTGTGAAATGTGTACAACAAAGGTATAGCCTAGCTTTGGAGTAAATGACATAATATGTACATAGTCCCACAAAGTGACTGTTAGTACTTAAAAGACAGGTTTTCTATTATTCAAGTTCTTAATTGACATGAACTTCAATCTCCTTGTTTATAAATTCATGCTATAATTTTATTGCCTGCATTATCAGGATGCTCATTTACCATGACACAAGAAAAGCTGTTCTAATGAAAATATTGGCTTAAACAAGAGCTGTAGTTATTTTATTTCTCTGTTTTGTAACAACTCAGAATAACAAAGAGTTTCCTAATAAAAGATTGGCAGATCTCTTCATCTTCTGGCTTTACTATGCCAACGAATCCTCTTCAACCAGCAGAGGCTGGGAAAGAAACGTGAGTGTACACACATACACACACGCACACACACACACACACACACACACTGTTTTCAATGACTTTGTCATGTAGGTCACACAAAAATAGAAAGGAGGCTGGGAACTACCAAGTGGTTTTTGGGAGGAGGTCAAGAGTTCAGCTAAAACATTTACTACTGCTGAGAAAGGGGAAGACATAAGCATATGTTTATTATTACATGGATATTATTAATATGAGGAGGGTAATTATTGCCTTTGTTAAAATGAATTTGTTTTAGGTTGTGCATTTATAAATCGGATATACTTTAACCCAGGAAAGGACTTTAAAGGTAATATAGCCTTATCCTTAAATACCTTTTACAATAAGATAAATAACCGTAGTTTTGAGATGTCTTTTTCTTTTGAGATGCCTTATATATTAATAGAAATGGTTATAATAATTACCCAATGAATATTTTTACTCAAGAGATATTAACTGAGATAGTTGCTAAGGAGACGGTAGTAAAGAGCAGACATATATCTTTCCCTCCCTCATGGAACTTGCACTTCAGGAGGGGAGATAATATAAGAAAATAAGAGACTTGTTACAGACTGCGTAGTATGTGATAGAGGGACAGAAAGTAGATCATATTCATGGCCAGGAGAGCCAGGGAAGAGCTCCGTAAGCTGTCCTCTGGGCTGAAGCCCAAAAGAGAAGTGAGGAAGTTCAGTGCTGGCTTGCTAGAAAGAATGCTGTTGTATCTGAGGTAGGAGTAAAGGTTTGTGCTCCAGTAGTTTTAATTTTATGTGTTTTATGGTGATTTTTCTGTTCTGTTGCACAGAGTGTATTACATACAGCACTGGGTAAGTCTGAGAAAGGAGAGAGGAAGCTACTGCAATGTACCAGCAGAGATCCTAGGAGGGATAGGAAAAAATACAGCAAGATGTGTTAGAATGATGAATAGATTCCAAAAACTGAGCCTATTTACTGATGGATTTCTCTACATGATCCATAGGAGAGGGAACACATATAGAAAACAGTAAACCTTAAAGGACTGAGGATTAGGCCCCCAAAATGAGGAAACATGAAGAGAAGAGACTGAAATGTAGGAACTGTTGAGATTAAAGTAAAGGCAGGGCAACAGGGTTCTAGATGAGATGGGAAGTGACTACAGACCAGAAAATGTAGCTCTATAATATGAATGGGTCCATGAATTTAATATCTAAGTTTTCTCAGAAAAGAGACCAATTATTTATCTACTTTCTCATCACATGAGTAAAATGTGAAATTCAGTTAATATCATTAATATTAAGATGCTTTAAAAAGCACAAAATATCACAGTGAAAATTACGAAATAAGAGAGAACCCAAGTGTAAAAGACACTGAATTTCAAGACAGCAGAAGTTGTTTCAAAATCAGCTCAGGGGGTGTGGGGTAATCACCATGGGTGATAGGGCTTGCGTTTTAGTATGTGTACACTTTCTGAAAATCTCTGAGACTGAGGCAGAGGAGACAGGCCACCTATGGAGGTAGTTAACTGCATTGATTTCTAATGGCAAGTATCTGGGAGGACTGAAGCTCAGCATTTTCCTTTTTTTTCTGCATAGTATCATCAATATGTTCTCCCCGTTTATGTACACAGCATAATTTATATAATCATACCTTCACAGTCATTGTAGTTGCTTCTGAAAACATTGCTCCCTGGGGGTCTTTTCAACCCTTGGACCCACATTGTGAAGAGAATCCAGTAAAAGGAATTTTAGGTCTGCCTTATGGGAATTTTCATTACGATGATCTAGATTTGACCTTGCCCACACAAAGACTATACTGTGGTCTTTACCTGTGAACATTTTGGTATTAGAAGATCGGGGTCTCCTAAATAGGCCAGAAGCCCTTATAAGGAGGACTAGAACTTTAGTAACAGAGGCCGTGTAGACAAACAGACATTTCTTTCATGAGGGAATGCATCAAGAAGGTACAGTTAGCACCAGGTAGGAACATGGTCCCCAGGGGCTATCCCCTAAGTGATGGTTTATCAACATTGTTAGTCATTCGTCAGCCCATTCAGGATGATACAAAACTTTCCTTCTGTATTTTGTGGACAATGTATGAATATCAACTGGGAGTGAAGTAGACCTCTCTAGGAAAGGCCTAATTTGCAGTCCCTATCATCAAAATCGAAAAGAACAGAGATGAAAAATCTCCCAAGATGACTTGGCAATGGGTGTGTGATCTATTGTGCTTTGTCATTCCCCAAGTGAACAGTTAATTTAATAATTCTTTCATAACTTGTTTCCTCAATTCTATTCATTTTTAAAAATGAATGGGTCATATTTGTAAAACTGTAGCTGAAAATCAAATGGCCCAAAATTGCATAGGAAAATATTTTGTAAGATTTTTTTTCAAAGAAGTAACACATATTTTGGGGCTGAATGTGTGCCATTAAAATGTGGAAGGAGCAACATGCTGGACTCATTTAGAGGGAAAGTGGGAAAGTGTTCCTGTGACCTTTCCCTTTAAAACTGACTGCCTTCCAAGTATTCACATGGCTTCTCTGGCTTGAGCATTTATAGGAGGGGGCCTGAGAGACTTTCTATTCTTGACTGCTATAACATCCAATGGTTATATATGTATGGATATGTTCATAGGCTTCTATTCTGTTTTTCTTACACCTTCACAGAATCTTAGATTTCAAAGGTTTACTTTAACTGCAAAGTAATCATTCTTTCTGCAAATGTTATTGAGACCTTTAAAGCTCATTTCTCCAGCTGCTGGTCACTTTTCAGTAGAATGGAAATTGCTTACACTCCTGTTGGTGACATAATGGAATTCAACTTCATTATATGGATAACCAGAACATTGTATACATTTTTGCTTTATAGAAAGAAGTTGGCAAATAATGTTTGAAATGGATTCAATATTACTTAGATTTCATTTGAGCTTAGCTTTAGCCTGGCATTACATATATTTTTAGAAAATCATATATTCTACAGAGGGGGATGGAATGCTAATTTCTTCCAAGTCTGAATTTCTCTGACCCTTGTCTCCCCCTGGGTACTTGCTTCTAACTTTTTATACGATATTTGAACTGAATTTTTGATGTATACATGTTTATTTCTTTCTGTAAGGTCGCTGGGGGTTCCATCCATAAGCAACTCCATTTAAAGTGGGTCAAAGCCACTTTTGGCCTAGACTGCTTTATCACTGTAAATTATTTTAGTTTAAGAATAAACTATAGACATATCAAAAACAAGAATGATCCAGCTTTTTCTTAAATATAAATGTCTGACGTTTTCCTGCTTCAATTTTAAAATTTGGCTTTATCTATAAAATAAAGTGAAATTATAGCTGTTTCATAAGACTGTTGTATGGTTTATATGATAGTACATCTAAGGTCATCTTCTCTCATGTCCATATATCTATAAAAACATTATTGACTATTATCTTTTACTGCCTTTAAATGGGGTTAACTAGAATGTATATTTGTACGTACATGGTCTTCCAATGGTCTATGTATCTACCTAAACGTTGTGTGGCTTTTCCTAGAGAGAAGTGAACAAGTATATATATATATATTACTTCAGTTAGGATGCCAGTGACAGACCAAGGTATTGATTTCCTCCAGGATTAGCACAACCATCCAGGTTTGGGGAGCTACTCTGAGAAGCATGACAAAGGGATTACTTATAAGTGCACAGGTAACAAAGGTTGTGCCAGTGAAAAGTCTAGTCCAGAGAGGCAAACTCCTGCATGAATGCAGGCAGCTTGGCTTATTGGAGCCTCTTCTCTCAAGCAGCTTCACACTCTATTTATAACTTTGCAAGGAGCCTAAGGAATCTTAGCATGTTTGGTAACTTCCTGGACTTATCACTTTTGTTTTCTTCCTTTCTTCCTTCCTTCCTTTCTTTCTTTCTTTTTTTTTTTTTTTGGTTTTTCGAGACAGGGTTTCTCTGTATAGCTCTTGCTATCCTGGAACTCACTCTGTAGACTAGGCTGGCCTCAAACTCAAAATTCGCCTGCCTCTGCCTCCCAAGTGCTGGGATTAAAGGCATGCATCACCACCACCCTGCTACTTTCTAAGATTATAGGCCCTGTACCTCCTTCTAGAAAGAAATGTTTCAATTGAGAGAAAATGGTTCCTCAAGATCCAACTGTCTGTTTATGTGTCTGTAGCATATATTCTGGAGACAAAACTTTGGCCTTTAAAAAAATGTATATAAATGTTTTCCTGCATTTATGTCTGTGTACCACATGTGTGCCTCATGCCTTCAGGGGTCAGAAGAGGACATTAGATCCCCCTAAACTGGAGTTAGATATCGTTATGAGCCACCACGTGGGTGCTGGAAATTGAACCCAGTTCCTTTGGAAGAGCAGCCAAATGCTCTTAACCATTAAGCCACCTTTCCAGTTTTAGGCTGGATTTCAACATAAGTATTTTGTTCTAATGGTATAGTTCCTTTAAGAATAAATTTCAACTCTGGGATATGCCAATATTATGATCCACGTGGACTGAAATAATTGTAGTTGATACTAAAAAAATGGTTGAAAAATTTTAGCTTCACTCAAAATCAAATCTGTTAGATTTTAAAATTGTAATTTAGACTTCATGAGTACTGAAAGGAGTTCCAAACCAAACACTGTCTTTTTCCATAAACCATCAAGCCTAGTGTAGTTTCTTTCAAGTTCATGTACAGATTCAATGTTTCACATTAGCCTTTGGTTTTAGTGTAAGCTTGTGGCCTCCTAGAACAAAAATTAAACTCATGATATTGGCTTTTGCTTCAATGTAAACGCCAATTTCATACTTTTTGATGTTTCTGATTGCCCTAGAAATATCCTATTTACTTCCTTGGAATTTCCCAGAACTCAGTACTAGTTTACTTGTTCAAATTTGGTTTTTGGTTGTTCAAAGCTCAGAA
>NW_022196900.1:41112312-41115431 GCF_008632895.1 Mastomys coucha | reverse complement strand
AAAACAAAAACAAAAAAAACAGTATGTGTCATCTTTTACTCAAACTTGTTAATGTTAACATTTGAGTCTCTGGATCCACAGAGGCTGCACAGCAACAACTCACAGGGATGAGAAGAAGCCAAGCTGTGAAGGCTGGGGGACAGGGGAGTACTCTCTGCTCATATATTCCTGATGAAGACTGTAAAGTTACAATAAGATACAAGAAGAAATAATTTATGTAGGCTAAATTTGGTTTCCTCATATTAGTGAAAGTTTGATGAATTTAATGGTGTAAGTAAACTAGCTTATAAAATCCTATGAAACATGGAGCTACTTTTTAAGAGGGGGAATGACCACTAGCCTTTCTTCTGCAGTTGTAGAATAGCCATCTTACAGAATGGCAGGTGAGTACTAACTGAGGTGCAATCAAGTATTCTCTGGGCAATGGCAGCTCTGCCAAAGCCCTACATGGAGGACTCCTGTGGGATACTCTCCTTTGCTGGTGCGCAGCCAGTGAAATGGAGGAAGCATTATGATGCTACCCACAAAAACATGGGAAGCTGAAACTTCTGGAGATTTTCAGGGTGTTGGAAGGCATCTGCAAGTCTCTAACAACTTGTCAGGGTACCACTCATGTGTTCCACTCATTAATGGTCAACAGACTAGCTTTGTCAAAATAAGACAGACTCAGTGTTTTCTTCATAAGGAACCACCACTGAGATCCATGCGATTGCAGCTAAAGCCATTCACCTCAATATAAGGAGAGCAAAACATTCTTAGGTCTAGCTCCATTTCCTCTTGCCATGCAATGTCATCTGAAAATTGGTGCTTAACACTTTCATTTTCTGCAGTCTCTCTTAGTTGATCAATTCATTTCTGATTCTGTTGTGTTCACAACAATCTAAATCCATATGAAGCAGGAAGACACTGCAAAAAGGATCAGTATTTTCCAAGGACATTTTTTTTCCAGAAGAAATTTACTCAGTGAGTTTTCTGACTTTAGTTCATTTTGCTAGCTACTTAGGTAACATATACTGTTGTCAAAATATGAAAATCTGAAAAAAAAAATAGAACTATTCATAGAAGGCATGGAGTTAGGGTGTCGGTAAGTGTCTAGCCTTCTCTGTGCTCATTCTCCTGGGAGAAAAAGAGGGCAAGGAAGAGAAAGAGAAAAGTGATATTGAGGTGGGTTTGGATAAGAATGATCTACATGTTTGGATGCTTGGTCATCAGTTAATCAAAATGTTTGGGAAGGAGTAGGAAGTATGACCTTTTTGGAATAGGTGTGTCCATACTGGAGAGAGTGTGTCACTGGGATGGGCTTTACGATTTCAAAGTTCCAACCTACGCCCTGTCTTACTTTCCCTCTCTTTGCCTGGTTTCTTCAGATAATATGTAAATTCTCAGCTAGTGTCTGCCTGCCCATCTCCATACACCTCACCATGATGGTTATGTACTCACTCTCTGAAACTGTCAGCCACTCCCACTCCAATTTTTCTTTTATAAGTTTTCTTGGTCACAGTGTTTCATCACAGGAATAGAAAAGCAACTAAGACAGAGATAGAGAGGCATTTATATTTCCTCCCATAAGACACCTCCAGGGTATAATTTAGTCTGATTTAATTAAATAAATCCAATAAAAACACAGAAATTTTCTGATTTATTTATTTATTTTTACAAAATTACATTCATCAAAATAATTTATGCTCAAGAAATTTTGTGACCTTTGGATTATATAACTTTTGATATAGGTGTTCTTCATTAGTTTTGTAGATAAGATCTATAACTTTTTTAGCCTGTCCCTCAGAGGAGACATATTCTTTTCCCTAATTTTCTGTTATTCTCTCTTTCCCTTGTACTAATAATGGGAAAACAAACATTCTGTGTATATCTGTACACAAAATCCATTGCTAGAGATCCCTAAGTGAGAGTTCTAGGCCAGAAAGATGTTAAAATTGCAATATATTTTTATATAGTGCTGTAATAATATCTTGCACTGTCCTATTTGCTTTGTATTATATTAGCTTCCTTAGTATACTGAGTTCCTAGAAGGCAAATACTCTTTAAGTGAACCATTTGGGGAAATAGATATTTATTTGGAAATGAAAATTTTGATTAACCAGCTATATTATCATGACTATAGGTTTTCCCCTGTAGTTTCCTATAGTTAATTTTAATTCATAATATCTTCCTGAAGAGTGAAGACATCAGTGGTGGTCTCCTCTCTTCCAACTAATAACATTTGGAGTATTTCAGAAATTTCTTCGATGCTGGCCTAATTATTTAGTTTATTTCTTATATTAAACTTCTATGTAGAGTAGATTATTAACTGTTGTCAAGAGTCATATATTAATAGTCTTTTTATGCATAGCGTGCATGAGTTCATTATAAGTGTTATGTATTAGTGCTGTGAAAACACATTGTCCATATGTCTGAAATAATCGATTTGTTTATTGTGTTGTGGTAAATATTATAAAACAAACAAGCTTGTTCCTGTGTTTGTGCTGGCAACTCTCGACCCCAGCCTCCTGGCCACCATGCACTGGTAGGCAACGGCCAACCCGTTTTTATCTTATGGAGACTCTGACTCAGAACTCCACAATCTCTCCACGCAGCTCATTAGGTTCCCACAGGCGAGTAGTTACCACCAGCCCCGTGCTTCAAATTCCCCATGGCCTTTGTGGTGCACATTAGGCAAAACCACACTTTGCCACCATACTTTTCTCTCTTGAACCCAGATGAGCTGCCCCGTGAAGGAAAACACAACACAAACTTAGTCCAGAAACAATGGTAACTCAATCGCTGGGCACAGCAACTAAAATCCTAATCCGTTAGGATTTGCCATTGAAACCAGCAGACACTCGTAATTACATCTTGTCCTCATCCTATCCCCATCCAAAAAGGACCTCAAGGACCTCATTCTTTCCTGCCTCCTCTCTTTCTCTGTACAATTTGGAAGTCCCTCCTACTTGCCCAGGGATTGGCTCCTTTATTCTTAGGGGATTGTTTCATAAGAACAGCGCCTGGCCCATTTATAACAATGGTGTGTTGGGGATACAGTTAAAAATGAAAAGCAATCCTCTACCATACACATGCTGCTTGAACAATCAGACCCCTCTATGTGCAGTCCTTGGTTGGTG
>NW_022196900.1:41090566-41111811 GCF_008632895.1 Mastomys coucha | reverse complement strand
TTTTTTGGAGGGGAAACTGGGAATGGAGAAATTCGCATGTAAATAAAAAAAAAAGAATAAAAAAAAAATGAAAAGCAACATGCTGGGCGGTGGTGGCGCACGCCTTTAATCCCAGCACTTGGGAGGCAGAGGCAGGCGGATTTCTGAGTTCACGGCCAGCCTGGTCTATAAAGTGAGTTCCAGGACAGCCAGGGCTACACAGGGAAATCATGTCTCGAAAAACCAAAGGAAAAAAAAAAAGACAACTTTCAAACGGCTACATATTAGAATTAAATACTTGTTGCCCACCCTGTCTATCTGAATCAGACTCTGAGAGGGAAGGGTAGTATCAAGTGAGAGCTAACATTCATTGCTGAATGAAAAAAAAAAAAAGGTACCTTTCTTAAAATTGTAATTACTTGAATTATGGAGTTTTTGATACCCTTATTAATTGAAATTAATGGACAAGAGTAGCCAGATATCAGTGCAAGTGCCTCAGTTGCTAAACAGTGGAATGAAGCAAACTGGATGTATTCTTTGTTATGAACTGAGTAGCATTCTGCCAAATTTTGGATACACTAGAGACTATGACTTTTGTTAGAAATAAGATTGTGCAGATGCAATCAAATTAAACTGATGAGTGTCTTGACTCAAATAAC
Source organism: Mastomys coucha (assembly GCF_008632895.1). Lineage (NCBI taxonomy): Eukaryota > Metazoa > Chordata > Mammalia > Rodentia > Muridae > Mastomys > Mastomys coucha. The sequence goes on along the minus strand of NW_022196900.1, from coordinate 41,111,173 downwards.
TGGTACCCTTATAAAAAAAAAGGGGGGGTGGAAACATATAAACACACTGAGAGAAGCCAGTCTTGTGAAGACAAAGGTGGAAATAAAAGATGCTCAGCTGAAGATGCTTGGCAACAACTGAAGAGGCCTCAAGAAGCAAAAATGGCTTCCTTTCTAGAGCTCACAGAGAGCGTATGACCCTAGAACTTTGAGAGAACACAATCTTACTGCTTTAAGTCACCAAGTCTGTTGTAATTGTCAGCTCTAGGAAACCAACCTAACTTTAATTTGTGACTCCATGTGGCAAGTTATCATACACTTGGCATAGCAACAGGCCATTTTTAAAGGAGAACGTTTAAGGCAATCACATAGCAAAGTTTTTTTTTTTCAGGTTGTAAAGGCCAGCTTTGTCTTCTAGACAAAATGTTTACTACATTGCAATAGTTTATTTTTCTTGAGTTTTCTAGGAATGCAATCAAGCACTTTTTTCATCCTTTCTTAATCAGATCATAAAACAATACCACCTATAAAAAAAACTAAAGCAAAAAGTGGGAAGGTTACCTAGCTGTTAAAGTGCTTGCTGTGCATGCAAGAGGACGTGAGTTTGAATTGCTGGTATCCACTAAAATGTCAGACATGGCAGTGTGCATTTCTAAGCCAGCACTGAGGAGAGGAATGGGAAAAGATGGATTCTAGGATTTTTTTAGGTATCCCACCCAAATCAGTGAATTTCAGGTTCACACGGGACACTGTCTCAAAAATAAATAAGGTGGAGAGTGAAAAAGGAAGACATGTGACATCATCCTCTGGCCTCTACATGCACATGCATGGACATGCACAGCTATATACCTACACAAAAGAACAGGAAGACAAGAAACCCAAGAAATACTACAAAACGAGCCAAAGTCACAGAGATTAAACAACAGGTTATGGAATGATGAATACTGGGTCACTGGAAAGTTGAGAAGGAAATTTAAAAATCGCATAGAAACAAGTGAAAATGAAAACAATATACCCAAACCTAAGGGGTCCAAGAAAAGAAGTCCTTCATAGCTATGTCTATATATTAGAAAAAAATCAAAGTTATCTGTAATAAATAACTTAATGATATAGCTTATAGCCTTGGTAAAGCAAGAAAGGGCAAACAGAAAGCAGTAGACATGAGAAGGTAGTTAGGATCAATGCAGAAATTAATGAAGTAGTAAAAACTATATAGAATCAATGAAGTAAAAAGTTGTTTCTTTGGAAAAAAACCAACAAAGTAATGCCAAATCTAGTAAAGATAAAGAGAGACAAGACTCATGCTAATAAAGTGAGAGACAAAAGGGAGACATCTCCCTTGCAACAAACACCAATGAAATTCAGAAAACCATAAGAATAAAAACTATATTAAACTAAACTGGAAAGTTTTGAAGAAATGAATGAATTTCTATAACAAAGAAACAATTTAAATCACTAATAAAAATTCTCTCAACTAGGAAAATTTCAGGCTCAATGAATTAACTGTAGAATTTTACTTGTCTTTAAAGAAGACTGAACAGCAATCTTTCCTTTGCAAAGGGAGGTATGATTCCACACACTTTTATGAAGGCATTATTACCCTGCTACCAAAAAGTAACTGAAAACAGACACAAAAGAAAAAAGAAAAAAGGGAGAATTACAAACAAAACCTCCTAATAGACAGAAATCCAAAACTGATCAATATCCCATATGAAAAGTAAATTTAAGAATTAAAAATATAATTCAACTTGATCACGTCAGCTTCATTCCAGAAATGCAGATATAGTTCAAGACATGCAAATATAAAATGTAATGCATCACATACATAGATCCAAGTACAGATATCACAGGATTTTCTCAATAAAAGCAGAAAGGGCTTTTGATAAAATCTAACATTCCTTCATAAGTAAGGAAGACATTTGGAATGGAAGGAGCACATACATATAGCAAGTCTATTCCTAACACCATGCTCAACAGAGAAAAAACTTAAAAGCATCCCTGTTATGATCAGTAGAAGACAAAGCTGTCGAATCTCTTGTCTCCTACTCAATACAGTCTTTGAAGTCTTAGCTAGAGCAGTAAGACAGGAGAAAAAAGTACAGGCAGTACAAGTGGGAAGAAAAGTTAAAGTATTCTTTTGTAGATAATAGAATTCTATACAAAGACTTCAGAGTTGCTACCAGAAAGCTCTTAGACCTGATAAACACTTTTGACAAAATGGTGCGTGGTTTCTGTTGCAGTAGTAGATATTCTGATCAAAAGCAAGTCTGAAAGGAAAGGGTTTATAGAATTTTAAGCCTTACAGCCTCTAATTAAGAGAAGAACAATGGAACAGTAACGCTTACTATCTTGCTCTCCAAAGCTTTCTTAGTCTGCTTTCTTAACTCAGGACCATCTGCTGAAGTATGGTACTGCTCAGTGCACTGGGTCTTCGCACATCAATCATTAATCAAGAAAAATGCCTGTAGGAGGCATTTTCCTCAATTGAGGCCTTATTTTCTATTTTGAGTCAGGTTGAGAAAGACCTGGCAGCATGGTTACAAAAATCAATGTACAAATTTAGTAGTCTTCCTGTATATTAATAATCTGTATTAAGAAAGCAACCAAGGAAGCAACCTCATCCACAGTTGACCCAGAGTAATAACTTGACATAAATCTAACCAAGCAAGTCAAAGACACCTTCAATCAAAATTCTGAAACTCAGAAGAAACAATGTAAAGGAGATGTTAGAAGATGGAGAGACCTCCCACACTCCTGGATAGGAAGAATTGATACCATGAAAATGACCATCCTACTAAAAGTAACCTACATAATCAATACAATCCCAATAAAAACCCCGTATCATTCTTCATAGAAATAGAAAAACTATTAAAACTAAATGCCAAAGCACAAAAGACTCCAAGTAATAAAAGGCATCCTGAGTAAAAAGAATCGTGGTGGGGACAACACTATACCTGATTTCAAGCTATACTACAGAGTCACAGTAAACAAAACAAAACAACACAAGTAGACACATAGATCAAGAACATTTCACAAAGTACCCAGATATAAACTCATACTGCACAGTTTCCAGCTATTCACTATTTGAATATATATATATATATATATATATATATATATATATATATATTGGAGAAAAGGCAACCTTTTGCAAATGGTGCCAGGAAATATGGTTAAGAACATGTAGAAGGATGAAACTAGACCCTTACCTCTCCAATAATGCATTTCTATCATAAATAGAAGGAAGAATACAAAGACAGAGGGAGACATGATGCTACTTAAAGCTTGTTTTAAGTAGCTTGGCCTCCCCTCAGGCCAAGATGATGCTTGAGACAGCTCTCTGTCATTGACTAGTTCTTACCTTGTTCCAGTCACTGGCTAGAAAGATTAAATACTTCTCTCACAGCCAGTCTTGAGGAAGGCACTGTTATCCATCTCAATGGGAAATAACAGTACCAGAAGTTACCCTAACTTTTCTGGGACCATGTAGATGAGAGAGTGGCAGAGCAGCCTTACTTTGGAGGCCCTTTGCCTGACTCTGAGAACGTGTCCTGTGCTGCCTTTCTCAGAGGATTTCATTCTCTGGCTGTAGCTGTGTTCTAGCATACTCCATGTTTCCTTTTCCTTTTGGGATGAATGTTACCATCTTGCTTTAGGAACTACCTTGTAAGCCCAGATGTCCTTTCTTTCTGACCAGGCAACTGATCTGAGAGTGAGTCTTTCATAAGAAACTGCCCTCAGTGGTTTTCTTTGCCAGAACATTTTTTTTGTTCTGTGTTCTGCCGAGTAATAAAGGTTTGCTAGATCTGATCATTCTGACTGTGAGGGCTGCAGATCTCTGCTTTTCCTGTTAAGTTAGTTCTCCCCCTACTCTGTGTGCATACATGTGTATATATGTATGTGTGCTCTCTCCCTGTGTGTGGGTATGTATGTATGTATGTATGTATGTATGTATGTATGTATGTGTATGTGAAGGTGAATATGAGTGTCAGGGGATGTTTCAGGTTTCTGAAGATATTTTCACAGCAGGGTCTATTTCCTGTATTCTCCAGACATGGGAAAGCATTGGGCAATTATTCTGGTCATAAGAGCAAACTGCTATTTAGAGTCTGAGCTAAAAATAAAGCCAGCCATTATAGATGGTTGAGGTTTTTGCCATATGACATTAGTGTGCTGATTGTTCCGTCATTTGCCAACCTTAAAATTAAAGCAGGACTTCTGATGGGGATCACAGCGGAATAGCTCCTAAGCCCAGGCTTGTGCTGTTGGCCTCTGCTGCATGCTCATGCCTCCTTTTCTCTTCCTTCCTTTCCTCTAATTTCCATCTGCCTTGTCCATTACTGGGAACCTTACTTGGGGAAGCCATTCTCTCCACAAAACTAGTGTTCAGAAGCCCATGATGCAGCATACAGATGCTGCCAGAAATGGTTCCTGCTCTGGGCAGCTCACTTCCCTGTTGTGCCTCTCTACATTTGTAAGGGCCCAAGGATTCTTTATGGAAAAGTTTACCTTACAGATTCCATCACTTATTACGAGCGGTCAAATCCAAAAGCAGAAGACTGAGCTGGCAACACCGGGCAGCGCTTCTACCCACTCTTCTTTTCCTTCACCTGGGCATTTCTTTTCAATGTTCCTCAGTTATGAGACAAAGGCATCTGAGCACATGAATGGAGGTAAAGCGATGCTAAGGGGGAGGAAGTGTTGTCTAACACCTCTGTGGCACAGCCAGGAAAGCCTGCTAATGTGCTCCAGTTGTTCCCCAGTCACAGAAGCATGGGACAAAGTTTTTCTCGCCTCATTTTATGGTCAGTTACACATGAACTATATCTAGCTAACAGGCATCACAGGAGCAGAGAGGGACTGGAAGGATGGGATAAGGACTTCACCAGAGGTCTTCTGTAGATAGTGTGGGAGTCACTCTTGAGAATTCATCCAACTTTGACAAATAAAAAAATGACAAACCAACATACAGAAGTTGTTTTTTCCATTGTTTTGTTTTCTTTAATCTTTGTTTTCCTCAACTTTTTATTTACTGCTATGAAGTAAGCAGTTATTATAGTTAGTTTAGGACCCTGTGTAGATGGATACCAAACTTTACAGAGGCTCAGGTCCCTTGTGTAAAGCAGGATAGTGTTTTCATATAGCGTACTCTTACCCTCCTGTACACTTTAATGAGTTACATATTTCTTACAATACCTACCTAATATGTCAATACAAGGTAGGCAATGTCTATACGACATTCTAAGGAGAAATGGCACAAAAAGGTGTGGGTGCTTTTAGTACATAACCAACCATGATAGATTTCACAGCACAGCACCAGGATTAGAGGCCAGGCAAACAGTGCTCCAACAGGAAGTAAAGGACTGGCATAGGAGGCATGAGTGGAAGGCATCTACAGCTGGGTATGTCCCTCTGCACTTCAGTCTCATGGAATGCTTACATACTGCTCCATGTTTGACAAGCTCACACTTAGATTTTTTTTTAATTTCTAGACTTAAAAAAATATTAACAATTGGCTGAATCTGAGTATGAATGCAGAACCTGCAGAAATAGATGGATGATTGTTCTCTTACTGTAGGTAACAGAGAGTTACTAGATTTGAAATATGTTCACTCATTCATGTAGAAACCAAATAAAGTCTCCATTCGCACATGGATATGTTTGCGCCCCCCCCCAACTAATCCAGAACTGTTGTTTCTATGTTATGTTTAATTACAGTGGAAAATTAGAAAGGTCCAGTCCAGATATTTGAAGAATACTCCACATTTAAATTGTGACTACCACGTTGGTAAGAACAGCACATGGGCTGTGTGATTCTCTGTGGAGGGTGGTTAATTTTAAGGTGGGGACCCTTGTGTCTCTAACCTTGTAACTAGCGATATAATGAAAAGGAACATATCATTCCTTACAAGACTTTCCCTTTAGTTATGGGTAGAACAGATTATGAGATAATTTTTTCTTGTAACTTGCAATTTAGACCAATCAAATGGCTAAACTCTCAAGAGCAGAAAAAACAGAATGAAATTAACACAGTTTAGGAGAGGAAGATTGGCTTTCACATTGGCTTGGCTGCCACTGTTTCCTATTGGATAGCTCACTTTGGTTCAGTTTTCTCATCCAATGGAATGAAGTTGAATCTTACCGCTCCATGGTACCATCACAGTCATCAAATGGCAAGCTATGTTCTTCTTGGAGTCTAGGTTTCCTCACAGTCAGAATGCACTCCTGCTTTAGTACTAGTTTGATGAGATGACTGATGCAAGTTATTTGCTTCCATTAAATTCAAAGTATTCCTGACTGCTTTTTAAAGCCTTGCCCATTTAGCTAGTAGCCTGCTTCTCCCTCTTCCTGTGGGCTTTCTCATCTTTCTTTGGAAATGAAAATTGTACTTCATCAGTAGGTTCCAGTCTCCTTTCTGTAACAGTACTGGGGACCATGTCAAACTCCTTCCATGCCCAGGAAGAACTCCACCCCTGAGCTACCCAGGCTTTTGTTGTTTGCTTGTTGGCTGGTTTTGATCTTGCTGTTAGAAGCTCTTGTTCTGTAGCTCAGGTGGAATCTCAAATTCATGAAGTTCCTGCTCCCACCTTCCAAGTGCAGGGAGCCAGGCTGGCTTGGTGTTGTGTTTGTGTTCCTCAGAGTGAAGGACTGTAATACAGCCTGTTTCTTGGTTAATGAACCAACATTGACAACTTCTTATTAGAATATGGTGATGTCTGAGCATGCTAAATTGCCGCCCCATCAGTGACAGATATGGGAAGCCACCAATCTAAAAAATTTGTTCTGCATGGGTAAAATATCAATAAACATCATATAAGCTGGGAATTGTAGAATATTCCAACCACAATCATGTTTGGGGGGTTGTAATGAGAAATGAATGCGAGAAGATAAACGTGCTGCTAAGGCTATTTTCCTAGTGCTTAGTATTAAACTATCACATTATGTTTTATCACTTAGACAGCGTTTTAAAAAAAGAATTGGTGATTATCTCCATCTTTCCAATGAAAGCAGAGATTAAATTCTAACACATTATGTTAACACATCCCTGACAAACAGCCAATGTAGGAGACATAGGAATTCAATAAGTGCTCTGCTGGATTATACTGTGCAGCAACCAAATGTCTTCAGAGGTTCATACTCCCAGGCAACAGGCAAAAGTCACATTAATTTAAATAAAGTTTAGCTAAACAGAAATAAGCAGTTACATAATTACGAGATCAACTGTTTGAGCATTCTGCCAACGGAAACATTCTCTTCCTAGAGTGAATTCCCCAATGTTCATTTTAACTTTAATGACTCGAGTAATGGTTTTTATACTTCTGAGATAATTGAAGAACAATATGAAAATCATCACACGTTATTGCTTATTTAATGTTGTCAAATATATTTCTCCTAGGAGACTGTTCCAATGCAAGGCTCCTTTTTTATAAGGCAACCATGATTCTAGCTCTTTTTTCTGCTATGAAAGAAGGTATGCAATGTGTAGCCTGCACAGAAAGAGAAAGCAGAGGTAGCTATTAGTATTTTAAATTAAATTAAGTTGAATTTTAAATTAAAATTTATTCATAAAATTTGTATTTTATTTTGTTTATACATGTATTTTGCTTGCATTTAGGTCTGTACACCATTTGACTGCCTGGAACCCATAGAAGAACTGGAACTGGAGTTGCAGACAGTTGTAAGCTGCTATATGGGTATTGTGAATTGAACCCAGTTCTACTGCAGGAACAGCTAGTAATGTTAAATGCTGCCACCTCTCTAGGCCCTAAAAGATTTGTTAAATTAGATAGCCACTGATATTAAACAAACAATGGACCAGAGCCAGCAAACTTGAGAAAGAGTAATTTGTTTGTTTGTTTGCTTATATCCCAAATGGTGCTCTTCTTCCCATTCCCTCCCTCACCAAGTCATTTCCTCCCATCCCTCCTCCCCCTCTTCTTTGAGAAGATGAGACTTCCCCACCCCCCCGCCACCATGATGTACTCCTACCCTGGCACATCAAGTCTCTGCCAAATTAGATAGGTCCTTTCCCACTGAGACCAGACATGACAGTCATGAAGACTGAGATGCCTGTCTGCTACATATGTGTCAGGGCCTCATTATTGCCCATGGTTGGAGGCTTTGATGCTGAGAGCTCCCAGGGGTCTAGGTTTGTTGACTCTATTGCTCTTCCTCTGGAATTTCCCATCTACTTCTGGGTCTTCACTTCTTTCTCCAACTGTTTCATAAGTGTCCCTGACCTTCACCTAATGTTTGGCTGTGGCTATCTGTAGTCAGGTGCTGGGTATAGCCGTCAGAGAACAGTGATGCTAGCCTCTTGTCTACAAGCACAACAGACTATCATTAATAATGTCAGTGACTGGTGCTTGCCCATGGGATGGGTTTTGAGTTGGGGCTGCTCTTGGTTGGCCTTTCCTTTGGTCTCAGCTCCATTCCTGCATTACTTTTAGACATGAAAATTTTTTGATCAAAAGTTTTGTGAGTGAGTTCATGTCCCTATATGTCCACTGGGGATCCTGCTTGGCTATAGGAGGTGATCTGTTCAGGTTCTATGTCCCTACTGTTAGACATCTTGTCTAAGGTCACCTGCATTGACTCCTGCTTTTATGTTATATCCAACTGAAATAATATGAGCTATGGGTGGGGCAAAGAGAGGAAAGAAGGAAGAGGACGAGGAGGAGGACGAGGAGGAGGAAAACTTCCTCTGCTTATTAAATAAAATCAAAATGTCTTTTTCTAGTGTTAATAACCCTTCTTACTTGTCTAGTTGACTCCTTCCTCACTTGTACCCATTTGTACTTTGGGTATAATCTGTTTTTACTCTGACTGAATTGAATTTTATTGTACATTATTATAAATGGTATAGTTACTCTTACAGAACAGCAGTACTTTTTTACATTCATGCCATTTATCCATTATTGCAAAGTTTCCCTACCCCCTTCTCAACTCCTCCTAGATTTTAAGTCCATCTATATTTCCTGTCAGGAGTTCATTAAGTGGGAGCAGTGGCTTACTTCAGTCTGTTGTCTACTTCCTCACCATTTGTTTAACAGGAAGTACAGGCTAAAATCAGTTCTGATCAAATAATTCTCCATTGTTTAGTAGCCTCTAGTACCAAATGATGGCTCTTTTGAAGAGGTTCACTCTTACTAACAAAGTTTTGAATTGTGGATACAAGATAGTTTCCTTGTTTTCATTCAGTACAATTTACAAAAGCATGTCCTTGCTCCAGAGCTCTCTCAAGAAAGATATAAGGTCTCTGATGCACTTGCATTATAGTTCAAATTCCTTTTGATATATGTCTGCTTCTCTTATTTCCTTGCATGTATTGCTTCTAAGAAAACTCTTCCATACAACTACATGAACACATGTTGCAGAGCTGGCTTTCTGTAAACATGATAGAATATCTGGCATAAAAATGGTTTGAGGAAATCAACTTTTATCTGAAGAGTCCACTTGCTGGCAGGAAACAAAACAGCACAAATGATGCTGTACCATAGCAACAGATTTACCAATGATGAATAAAAAGTGGAGTGGCCATGAGATGAAGAATGAAGAGAAGTGGAATTGATGTGTCTGGGATTTTTAGAGTAAGTGGCACTTAGGTGTAGTATGAAGTTAGAGGACTGTCAAGCATTTGAAAAAGTTAATGTAAGGTCAATGAATTATTGTTATAATTGTAGATCAATCCATCTCTCAACCACTTTCAGAGATGCTTTTATATTCAGTAGACTGCAATTAGTTAGCACAGAGACTCACAACTAGACAAGGAACAGAGAATAAGAGATGGTGCAATGCTCAGTTCTAAGTGGAACATAAATATTGCACATACCCCATTCCAAGACTCAAGCATCATTGTCGAAGACGGGGGAGGGAAAGTAGAAGAGCCAAAGGCAGTGTTTGGCTACAAGGGAACAGTAGCATCTAGACACACCTGCACGTATGAACCCACAGCAGTTGTGACAGCATGTTCAAAACCTTGACAAGCCAAAGCCAGACCAAATTTCAGCATGGAGAGAGGAGCTGGGCTTGAAATCCCATCCTACCTGAAAAGCTGTTAGCAATTGACAACTGCTAGGAGAGGGAGAGGTCATTTTCTCTAGAAGTGTAGTCTTTGATAAACCAACCATACTCCAGTGAAAAGCCACACATCCAAGAATATTTGGGCAGGAAAAATTAGTCTTGACAGAAGAAAAAGGGACACAAAGTTGGTAAGGTAGAGAAGGGGGTGGGTCCAGTAAGGATTGGAAAGAGGGGGATGAATATGGACAACTTATGTTGCATGAAATTCTCAAAGAATCAATTAAAAATAAAATTTGTAGAAACAGTATAAAATAAAAAGTAAATGTAAAAGTCAGAGGGCCTCCTGGATTCTAAGTAGGAGGAAAATGCTGAATGCTAAGTCTAGGACTTAAGTAAAGTGAAGTAAAGCTCTATATTAGATTAAATTCTCAACACTGCTCAGTTACCTTGGCATCCGGGGTATGTACGTAAATGCATTGATTTGGGATAATAAAAAACCCAGGATAACAAAAACTACTCTCAACAGTGAAAGAACTTCTGGGGGAATCACCATCCCTGAACTCAAGCTGTATTACAGAGCAAGAGAAACCCTGACTAAGACAACCGTAATATGCTGTGTCTTTCTTCATAAAATGTGTCTTTGAGACAAAAAAGATATTTTATTTACAAGTAAATTTCTCCATTCCAAAAAAAGAGCCCAGATAGTTAGTTAGAGTGAGATGGTAATGAACATGTAGAGTTTGGTTTGTTTGCTTGCTTGCTTACTGTGTTCATTTTATGTGTGTATTGCTTAATTCAGTGCACTCTTCATTGACTACAGCAAAATTTCCCAAAGTAACTTGATATGATCATGTTACTTTTATATCTTTATGAATTAAGTATCGTTTAATATCTTGCCATGACATATGAGGTCTATACTTGACGGCATATGAAGCCAACCTTATTCATAATATAACAACCATTTTTAAAGCAATCGTTCTAGGTCTTTTGTATTTCTTAATGTACAGCTCTTCATTTTCCATGGGATTACAATAAAACAAATTGTTCGGCATTTTTGCATGACCATTACACTCATGAAGTCACAACTACTGTGGTCATGTCACAGGATTAAGGGGGTCAAATTCCAGCCCTGAAGGGGAAGGGGGGGCCTCCTTTAGCTGAAGGGCTATGGGTAGTCAATGGCAATGGAGGGAGAGAAAGTGCTTTTTATTTGGGGGTGCGGCCACTGATAGGCTGCTCAGCTACCAGTGCTTACGTGTGTATGGGTAACACTAATTGAATATAGACAAATGGGATATATTTAAAAGAAGAGAAGGGAAAAATGATAAAGAAGAGGAGAAAACAGGAACCAAATGTATTGGGGAGTTCTTGGGGAATTTCAAGATATTAGAGGACATGTATGATCACCATACATTGTATATACATGTGAAGTTCTCAGATAATAAAAAAATAAAAATAAAATTTAAAAATTTTAACAACACCATTTATCTAAATTCTTCCTTGACTCCCAAGTCTGAGGTATGGGTCTATCACTCAGGATTTCCATGAATACTTTTTACATTTTGTCATTGTCATCTACATATTGAACTTACTTTCTATTACAAATTAATTTAGAACAAGATTTCCAGGAAAGTTTAATATTTGGGCAGAGTCTCCAGGCTCTTGGCCTTTTATTTCAGAATGAGATAAAAGCCAACACGAATTGCAAAGTAGTAAAAAAACTTTGTTTAAAGCAAAAGCATCAGGACAAATCAGAATTCATTGTAAGAGGGCACAGAATGCTTGACTGAATATACTCAAGGGCCCCGATTATTGTTCGGGGCTTCCTTTTATGGGTCATCAGTGGTGTAATTTCAGTGATTCTGTATTTTGATTGACAGGTCAGGATTATGTAAAGCTTTACTCACTGTGCATGTATTTGGCCATAATGTATCTGAGTTTAATCATATTCATGTCCATTGAACTGCATCCTGCCTCTCCACTGGGACTGGCAAGTTGCTGTTGGGAGGAAGGGCAAGGTCCAAATGGGAGGTCCCCATTTCTTGTCTTCCTTAACCAGATTGAAAGGGGAAACAGTGGAGTCTGGGAGGTCTCCTCTCTGGGTACCAAGGAGTCACCAGTGTACAGATGGAAGTCAGGAACAGGGCTCAGTAGTCTGCCTGCCCACTCGGAGCCTTCGGGCAGAAGGGGAGGCAGAGCCCAAGATGAGTAGAACCTAGTCTGATTGGGAGTATGTGCCTATAGTATCGGGGGGGGGGGCTGGAGGGGAGAAAGCCTTCCTTGTGTGGCTCTTCATTTGAAGGCCTTCCCCAGAGTGATAATGATGTAGCTCTATGAGAAGATCTTTGCTTGTTCATATTGGTTTATTTGATGGTGAATGTAAATGCATACATTTTGTTCAGGTTGAGCCAGGGAATGAATGACCTTTTTCAGGAAGGAATACCCAGGAAGGGAAGCTCGTTGGTTGAAGGGTCAGGGCTATCTAATTACATCATTAACATGGAGAAGAACTCAAGTTATTATACTATGTGACTCAGTGCCTATAGTCCTCAGTGGGGTGTCTCAGTTTTGTGTTCTAGGGCACACAGGTACACAGTGAGGTAAGGAGCAGCTCAATTCCTACTGGTCTCAGATCTCTGAGATTTCCTGGGTCTGAGCTCACTCAGCTTTGCCAGTTCTTATGTCTGTTTGTTAACATACACATGTCTAACCATGCATAGGGATAACATATACCTTATAACAATAAGTATACCTATCACATGCATAGGTATACTTATTATACCTATAATAAGTAAGGGAGACTTCATATAAGTTGATTGGGAATATAGTTTTGCCTTATTGTGCATGCATCTAAAACCAGTGTAGGCTGGATTGATCTACTGGATAGGCCTATTAGCCTGTAGTCCAGATGTTTTTCAGGAAATATTTAAAGAGGAATAGTGTTATTGAGAGATAACAAAGACTAATAACGTATTTTCCTGGTTTTAAGCAAGTATATATGCATTTTGATACAAATAGGGGTCCTGGGTCACTAGGTACATTATTTGGAAAGAGGTGTGTGTTTTAGCCCAAGTCAAGTAAAGTCTGAGGTTTCTAAGGTATTCCTTCTTCTTGCCTGCCCTGTAAACTATTTGAACTTCAAAAATAGTATACCAAATAGCTTGATTTTTGGGAACCAACTGGCGCAAAAAAGGAAGGAAGGAAGAAAAAGAGAGCGAAAAATATTATAATAAAGTTCATGGGCTGTTAAGCACCTGGAATTGTAACTTCATATCACAACTGAATACGTTGTTATTTCCTAGAAGATACAACAGGGAGAATCCAAGGGTATGAATCATGATGTGAACAGTGTAATTTCTTTACTGTCCATAGCTGACTGTATTTGCTTTTAATGATAAAGAAAAATGTACAGCTGTTTCCTCTCCATGCTCAGACTAAATGGGCAGATTAGGTCTATTCAATCCTCTCTGCCTTTCATTCTCTAAGGAAAAAGTGGCCGAAATGAGACTTTCTCTCCTGCTATGCAAGGAAAGAAGAACAACCGTGGCACATATATTTAAATAGCATTTTCTGCCTCCTCATCCATTTCACTTAGACTTATCTTCTTTCCATCTTCCTTCCTTTCCTTAGGATCCCAGACATGCTCAACAGCATAAAGCCTAAGATCCCTAAAGGGAAACTCCTGCTGCCTTTAGCTTCCCTCACTTATTTCCCTCAGATCAATCAAGCAAAGTGTTTGTTTACTTCATATTTATCTTGCCCCAAAATAATTAATGTTTTTATTTTTTATTAAATGTTTTCTTTATTTACACTTAAAATATTATCCCCTTTTCTGGTTTTTCCTCTGAAAACCTGCTACACTATTCACCTTCCCCATGCTCTCCAACCCACCCACTCCAGCTTTCCTATCCAGGAATTTCCCTACAATTGGGCAGAGAGCCTTCTCAGGATCAAGGCCCTTTCCTTGAATTGATGTCCAAAAAGGACATCCTCTGCAAAATATGCATTTGGAGCCATGAGTTTCACCATGTATACTCTTTGCTTGGTGGTTTAGTCCCTGGGAGCTCTGGGGGTACTAGTTGGTTCATATTGTTGTTCCTCCTATGGGGCTGCAAGCTCCTTCAACTCCTTCGGTCCTTTCTCTAGCTACTCCACTGGGGGCATTGTGCTCAGTCCAATGGCTGACTGAGAGCATCCACCTCTGTATTTGTCAGGCATTGGCAGAGCCTCTCAGGAGGCAGCTCTTCTCAGCAAGCACTTGTTGGTATCCACCATAGTATCTGGGTTTGGTGACTGTATGTGGGATGGATTCCCAGGTAGGGCAGACTCTGAATGGTCTTTCCTTCAGTATCTGCTCCATACTTTGTCTCTGTATCTCTTCCCCTAGGTATTTTGTTTCCCCTTCTAAGAAGGACAGGAGTATCCATAATTTGGTCTTCCTTCTTCATGAGCTTCATTTGGTCTGTGAATTATATCTTTGGTATTCTGAGCTTCAGGTCTAAAATCCATTTATCAGTGAGTGTATACCATGTGTGTTCTTTTGAGATTAGTTTACCACACTCAGGATGATATTTTCTAGTTCAATCCATCTGCCTAAGAATTTCATGATTTAATTGTTTTAATAGCTGAGTAGTATTCCATTGTGTAAATGTACCACATTTTCTGTATCAATTCCTCTACTGAGGGACATCTCAGTTTTTTTCAGCTTCTAGGTACTATAAATAAGGCTGCTAGGAACATAGTGGTTAGCATGTGCCCTTATTACATGTTGGAACATCTTCTGGGTATATGCCCAGGAGTGTTATAGCTGGGTCCTCAGGTAGTACTATGTCCAATTTTCTGAGGAACCACCAAAGTGATTTCCAGAGTGGTTGTACCAGCTTGCAATCCCACCAGCAATGGGGGACTGTTCTTTTTTCTCCACATCCTTGCCAGCATCTGCTGTCACCTGAGTTTTTGATCTTAGCCATTCTGTCTGGTGTGAGATGGAATCTCAGGATTGTTTTGATTTGCATTTCCTGGGTGACTAAGGGTGTTGAACATTTCCTTAGTTGCTTCTCAGCCATTCTGTATTTCTCAGATGAGATTTTATTACCTCTGTACCCCATTTTAAGAGGGTTATTTGGTTCTTTGGAGTCTAAGTTCTTGAGTTCTTTGTATGTATTGGATATTAGCCCTCTATCAGATGTAGAATTGGTAAAGATCTTTTCCCAATCTGTTGGTTGTCTTTCTGTCTTATTGACAATGTCCTTTGCTTTACAGAAGCTTTGCAATTTTATGAGGTTCTATTTTTCAGTTCTTGATCTTAGAGCATAAGTTATTGGTGTTCTCTTCAGAAAATTTCCCCCTGTGCCCATGTGCTCGAGGCTCTTCCCCACTTTCTTTTCTATTAGTTTCAGTGTATCTTGTTTTATCTGAAGGTTCTTGATCCACTTAGACTTGAGCTTTGTACAAGAAGATAAGAATGGATCAATTTGCATTCTTCTGCATGCTAACCACCAGTTGAACCAGCACCATTTGTTGAAAATATTGTCTTTTTTCTACTGGATGGTTGGATGGTTTTAGCTCCTTTGTCAAAGATCAAGGGACCATAGGTGTGTGGATTCATTTCTGGGTCTTCAGTTCTATTCCATTGATCAATGTGCCTATTACTGTACCAATACCACGCAGTTTTTTTCACTATTGCTCTGTAATACAGCTTGGGTTTAAGGATGCTGATTTCCCCAGAAGTTCTTTTGTTGTTTAGAATAGTTTTTGCTATCCTCGGTTTTTTTTTTATGTTATTCCAGATGAATTTGAGAATTGCTCTTTCTAACTATATGAAGAATTGAGTTGGAATTTTGATGGAGAATGCATTGAATCTGTAGATTGCTTTCAGCAAGATGACCATTTTTATTATATAAATCCTGCTAATCCATGAGCATGGGAGATCTTTCCATCTTCTAAGATCTTCCTGACTTATTTCTTCAGAGACTTGAAGCTCTTGTCATACAGATCTTTCACTTGTTTGGTTAGAGTCATGCCAAGATACTTTATATTGTTTGTGGCTATTGTGAAGGATGTTGTTTCTCTAATTTCTTTCTCAGCCTGTTTATCCTTTGAGTATAGGAAGGTTACTCATTTGTTTTAGTTAATTTTATATCCAGCCACTTTCCTGAAGTTGTTTATCAGATGTAGGAGTTCTCTGGTAGATGTTTTGGAGTCATGTAAGTATACTATCATATCATCTGCAAATAGTGATTGTTTGACTTTTTCCTTTCCAATTTGTATCTTTGACCTCCTTTCTTGTTTAATTGCTCTAGCTAGAAATTCAAGTATTGTATGAAATAGATAGGGAGAGAGAGGCAGCCCTCTCTAGGCCCTGATTTTAATGATATTGCTTCAAGTTTCCCTCCATTTAGTTTGATGTTGGCTACTTGTTTGTAGTATATTGCTTTTACTATGTTTAGGTATGGGTCTTGAATTCCTGATCTTTCCAAGACTTTTAACATGAAGGGATGCAGAATTTTATCAAATGCTTTTGAGCATCTAAAGAAATGATCATGTGTTTTTTTTTTTCATTGAGTTTATGTAGTGGATTACATGGATGGATTTCCATACATTAAACCATCCCTGTATCCCTGGCATGAATCCTACTTGATCATGGTAAATGATCATTTTGATGTGTTATTGGATTCAGTTGGCCAGAATTTTATTGAGCATTTTTGCATTGTTGTTCATAAGGGAAATTGGTCTGAAGTTCTCTTTCTTTGTTTGGTCTTTCTTTGATTTTGGTATCAGTGTAATTGTGACTTCATAGATTGAATTGGGTAGAGTTCCTTCTGTTTCTATTTTGCAGAATAGTTTGAAGAATATTGGTATTGGGGCTTCTTTGAAGGTCTCGTAGAATTCTGCATTAAACTGTCTGTCCTGGGCTTTTTTTGGTTGGGAGACTTTTAGCGACTGCTTCTATTTCTTTAGAGGTTATGAGACAATTTAGATGGCTTACCTAATCCTGATTTAACTTTGACACCTTGTATGTGCCTAGAAAATTGTCCATTTCATTCATATTTTCCAATTAATTGAGCATAAACTTTTGTAATAGGACCTGCTAATTTTTTGAATTTTTATGCTTTCTGTTGTTATGTCTCACTTTTAATTTCTGATTTTATTAATTTGGATACTGTCTCTGTGCCCTCTGGTTAGTCTGGCTAAGGGTTTATCTGTCTTGTTGATTTTCTGAAAGAACCAGCTCCTTGTTTGGTTGATTCTTTGTATAGTTCATTTTGTTTCTACTTGGTTGATTTCAGCCCCAAGTTTGATAATTTCCTGCCATTTATGCCTCTTCAGTATATTTGCTTCTTTTTGTTCTAGAACTTTCAGTTGTGTTGTTATGCTGCTAGAGTAAGATCTCTCCAGTTTCTTCTTAGAGGCACTTAGCACTATGAGTTTTCCTCTTACCACTGCTTTCATTGTACCCCATAAGTTTTGGTATAATGTGTCTTCATTTTCATTAAATTCCAAAAAGTCTATAATTTCTTTCTTTATTTCTTCCTTGACCAATTAATCATTGAATATAGCATTGTTCAGTTTCTATGGTATGTGTGTTTTCCCTTGTTTTTGTTGGAATTTAAGACCAGCCTTAGCTGGGCGGTGGTGGCACATACCTTTAATCCCAGTACTTCGGAAGCAGAGGCAGGCGGATTTCTGAGTTCTAGGCTAGCCTGGTCTACAGAGTGAGTTCCAGGACAGCCAGGGCTATACAGAGAAACCCTGTCTCAAAAAAACAAAAAACAAAGAAACTAAATACAAAAACAAAACAAAACAAAAAAGACCAGCCTTAATTTGTAGTGATCTGACAGGGTGCATGGGATTATTTCAATCTTCTTGTATCTGTTGAGGCTTATTTTGTGACCAATTATCTGGTCAGTTCTGGAGAAGGTACCATGAGGTGCTGAGAAGAAAGTATATTCTTTTGCTTTAGGGTGAAATGTTCTATAAATATCTGCTAGATCCCTTTGGTTTATAAGTTCTGTGAATTTCACTGTGTCTCTGTATCATTTCTGTTTCTATGATCTGTCCATTACTGAGAGTGAAGTATCAAAGTCTCCTTCTATTATTGTGTGAGGTGCAATGTGTGCTTTGAGCTTTAGTAAAGTTTCTTTTATGAATGTGGGTGCCCTTGCCTTTCGAGTATTCATGTTCAGAATTGAGAGTTCATCTTGGTAGATTTTTCTTTTGACCAGTGTGAAGTGTCCCTCCTTATCCTTTTTGAGAACTTTTGTTTGAAAGTTGGTTTTATTTGATGTTAGAATGGATATTCCAGCTTGTTTCTTGGGACTATTGTTTGGAAAATTGTATTCTAATCTTTTACTCTGAGGTAGTGTCTGTCTTTGTCACTGAGGTATGTTTCCTGAATGCAGCAAAAAGCTGGATCCTATTTATTTATCTAGTCTGTTAGTCTATGTCTTTTTATTGGGGAATTGAGTCCATTAATATTAAGAGATATTAAGGAAAAGTGGATGCTACTCCCTGTTATTTTTGTTCCTAGAGGTGGTATTATGTTTGTGTGCCTATCTTCTTTTGGTTTTGTTGAAATATTACTTTCTTGCTTTTTCTAGGGTGTAGTTTCCCTCCTTGTGTTGGCATTTTCCATCTATTATCCTTTGTAGGGCTGGATTTGTGGAAAGATATTGTAGAAATTTGGCTTTGTTGTGGAATATCTTATTTTCTCTATCTATGGTTATTAAGAGTTTTGTTGGATATAGTAGTCTGGGCTGGTACTTATGTTCTCTTAGGGTCTGAATGACATCTGCCCAGGATCTTCTGGCTTTCATCATCTCTGGCGAGAAGTCTGGTATAATTCTGATAGGTCTGGCTTTATATGTTACTTGACCTTTTTCCCTTACTACCTTTAATATTTGGTGTTTTGATTATTGGGTACCAGGAAGAATTTCTTTTCTGGTCCAGTCTCATTGGAGCTCTGTAGGCTTCTTTTATGTTCATGGGCATCTCTTTCTTTAGGTTAGGGAAGTTTTCTTCTATAATTTTGTTGAAGATATTTACTAGCCCTTTAAGTTGGGAATCTTCATTCTCTTCTATACCTATTATCCTTAGATTTGGTCTTCTCATTGTATCCTGGATTTCCTGGCTTTTTTTGGGTTAGGAGCTTTTTGCATTTTGCAATTTTCTTTGACTGTTGTCAAATGTTGTCAATGTTTTCTAAGGTATCTTCTGCTCCTGAGATTCTCACATTTATCTCTTGTATTCGGTTGGTGATGCTTTCATCTATGACTCCTGGTCTCTTTCCTAGGTTTTTTAACTCCAGGGTTGTCTCCCTTTGTGATTTCTTTATTGTTTCTATTTCCATTTTTAGATCTTGAATGGTTTTGTTCATTTCCTTTGTCTGTTTGATTGTGTTTTTCTGTAATTCTTTAAGGTATTTTTGTGTTTTCTCTTTAAGAGCTTCTAGCTGTTTACCTGTGTTCTCCTGTATTTTTTTTTTTTGAGGGAGTTATTTATATCCTTCTTAAAGTCCTCCATTGTCATCATGAGAAGTGACTTTAGATCTGAATATTGCTTTTTCCAGTGTAATGGTGTATTTAGGACTTGCTATGGTGGCAGAATTTGGTATTTGGTTCTGATGATGTCAAATAAATTTGGTTTCTGTTGTTTCTGTTCTTATACTTGCCTCCCGCCATTTGAGTATTTCTAGTGCTCCCTACCCTAGCTATAACTGACTGGAGCTCATCCTTCCTGTAATCTTGGTTGAGTCAGAACTCCACAGAGCCCAGCTGTCTCTGTGATCCTGTGATTCCAGGATCCTGTGATCCTCAAATTCTGGGAATGTCAAAGTTCCTGGGAGTCAAGCTGCCTCTGAGATCCTGAGATCCTGCTGTGACCAAGGTCCTGGGATCCTGGGATCCTAAGATCCTGGTCATGCTAGAGTGCCTGGGAGTGGAGCCTCCTCCCAGGAACTGTTGGACTGGTCACTGAGTTTGTGCCCAAAGTAGACTGGCACAGATATCTTTACTTTATCAAATGAGCCATAAATAACATATAGCAAATGGAGAGATTCCTAGAATTATCTTTTTGAGTTGCTCATTATTCTAGTTTTATTTCTTTGGCTGTAATAAACATCATGGGCATTATCAATGGCTTGTACTAAACTCTGGGAGAAACAAATAATTTAGAGCTGTATTTTTTGGGTGCAAAGGATTGCCTTAGAGGAATACAGCCACACAACTACTATAAATGGAGAAAAGGACAGTACTTAAACATAAGGACTATAATTGGAATTGAAAGAAAAGTAAAACTGATATAAACAGTAAGACTATAAAAGTTTTATGACAGAAATGAGATTTATAGTTTATCTAGAAAGATACTTTAAATCTTGGTTCAAAGTTTGACAAGTATAGTAATTTTCACTAAATTAATTCCTACTTGCATTAAAATCCAAGCATTTAAGACCAAATATATCTAGAAGGAAAATTGATAAAAATCTGTGACTTCCACTATACCAACCCCCTTCCCTCCATATATATATATATAAAACTTGAAAATATCAGGTTTAGGAGCTCTCTGGTGGAATTTTTGGGGTCACTTAAGTATACTATCATATCATCA
>NW_022196900.1:41086098-41090137 GCF_008632895.1 Mastomys coucha | reverse complement strand
ATCAAAAAAAAAAAAAAGAAAATATAAAATAACGGGTTGGAGCTCTGTTGATGATATATAGAATTTCTATTACACACCTAGGACAGATTCAGTTTTTTTTTTTCAAATTAAAATAACCGGAGACATTTTGCAGCAAACATCACTATAATTGGATCCTGAGAAATGTTTCATATGATTGCTGTTGAAATTGAGTGAAGAAATATCTAGGGACCTGGAAAGATGTTACATAGTGTGTATACTTACTTTAAGGGATGTTTCTGTTGTCTTTAAAATATGAACTGTGAATATCTCCACTCTTTATGCCAGGTAAGATAGGTACCATGACACTTGATGTATGAATATTGGTTCAATGTACAGAGCATGTAAGGAAGAAATCATGATGTTGGCAGATAGTAGTGAATACCCATTTACCTACAGGGTGGTGTCTACATATGGATGTGCAGAAATTCAGGTTTGAGAGAGATACCAGCTTGATATTCTGCCCTGGTTATTTTTTGTCAATTTGATCCAAATTAGAGTTATCTGAGAGAACTTCAATTAAGAAAAAGCCTACTCATCTTGTCTGTGGACAAATCTGTGGGGGGATTTTCTTGATTAATGATTGATATCGGCAGACCCAGCCCATAATAGGTAGTGCTGTCCTTGGGAAGGTCCTGGGTTGATCAAGTCAGGAAAACCAAGCCAGTAAGCAGAATTATTCCATGGCCTTATCTTCAGTTCCTGACTCCAAATTCCTTCCTCCAATTTCTACCCTTACTACTCTAAACAGTAGAATGTGGCCTAAGAATTGCAAAGAATAAATAAAGCCTTCTTTTGCCTTGATATTTTATTGTAGCAATAGAAACCCGAATTAAGACACTGCCAAATGTTCTTAAATGCCAGAAGTCATTAATAATACAATCATTGTGGTTACAGCTGCTGATGTATAACTTATTTGTGACCAAACATTGGTGATGATAGAATACCTTCAGTCCAATAGCTTAAGCCTGGATGTAAATTATCAAGCATATAAATTTTTTAAGTTTATCTTTTCTTTTTCCTTTAAACCATTTGCTGAAACTATAAGTCTAAATTAGTAATAGTTTCAGAGCACCTAGGCAATTAATAAATAGTTACATTTTAAAAAGGACTGCTGGAGATATGTACACATATACATATACAAAAAGAAAAAGCAGATAAATAAAACCATCAAACTTTTAGACAAAACATTCAGAGTGTTTTGTGGAACAGTGAGAAGAATAGAGGATTTTGTCTGTCATGCAGTTGTAATTTTACTTTTCTATCTGCACTTATGTATGTTTTCTTCTGATGATAGTCTTTAACCTCTTTGTGGGCAGAAGCCATCTATGCACTATTATTTGCTGTTTCTTAAGTAAAAAACTATTTTCTATAAAGTATGAACTAAGTATATATGGACTAGTTAATGTGCATGTAGAATATTAACAAATTAATGGATTATATAGCCAAGTAATGAAAAGATACATAGAAAGAATGAACTGAATAGACTTATCCAAGAAAGGTACCTAGAACATTCCATCCTTGGCTACATATTAACTATAATATTAACAGGTGATAATAAGAATGCATGCCTTACTAAATATTTTTCAGAAACCAGATGAACATAATTAGAATTTAATTGTATGCCAAAGTAAAAACTATACAATTTAAAAACAAGCTCAAAGTTGATTGTGCTAAAATGAAGCAAGAAATTTGGATATTAAATGTGTAGAGACTTGGTAATTGTACAAACTTAGAAGACAGAAATATGTATGACTGAAATATTTAATTGTATGAATGGCAAACTTAAATGTATTCATATATAGGTTTATATGTCATTCTTAAAACATAAAGTAGCTGCTGAAGAAGTGTTGGGCATTGTGATCTGTATAATGAAGTTATGTATAGAAGAAACCTTCTAATTTGAACTGCTTCTTATAGCAGGACATGATGGCATACATCTTTAATTTTGGCACTTAGGAAGCAAAGGTCAGCATATCTCTGTGAATTTGAAGCCAATCTGGTCTACAAAGTAAGCTCTAGGACAGCCAGAAGTACATAGAAAAATCTTGTCTGAAAGAAAATGTTTCTTATAATATAACTTGTGGTTCCCAAATTCTGAGATTCTAGTAGGACAATGACTAAGTAAAGATTTCAAAATCAAATTTTATTGAAATGTGTTTGAATGGCACATGTGGAGGCTCATACCTAGAAGCCCAGTCATTGGGAGCCTATGCAGGAGGACACTCACTGAGTTCTAAGTCTGCTCATCACAAACACAATCAAAACATCATCTAGAAAGGGAAAACTGGAAGAACAAAACAAAACTCCTTTGAGAAAGGGTAAGAAGAGAAAAAATATATAATAAAACAAGGAAAAAGTTGCATCCTTGAGCAAGGTCTTTGGCTAATACAGACACAAAAGTAACAACTACAGTTACAACTGAGCATAGACATTGCGAAAACTTGACTTGGATAGGACAAGCATCAGGCTGTAAATGTGGAACCAACATATATTGCTGAGGAGTTTCCTAATTGCCAAGTTTCTATGTTGAAAGGAAGCTGGCTGCTCAGATCAAGAATGATTCTCCTGAAGCTTCCTTATGAGGAAGATGCTTCCTGATGGACTTGAAAGAGGTCCTGCTCTGTTGAAAGGGAGCTTAGACTCTGGAGTAAAGGGAGTTTGTGATCTAAGGAGCAGTTATCACCGAAGAGAGTGGGCTATCTTTTACTGAGTAATTGCTGCAGGTGTAATCTAGCTTAGACCCTTTATCAGCATCACTGTTTCTAACCATAACAAAACTATAGATTATATCTTCGTTGTCATTTTCATTTTAGAGGTAAAACAACAGGGGTACAGAGATCCTGAGGAGCTTGTCTAAAGTTGCTCAGATAGTAGATGTATGATGGAGCCTTTTGGTGAAACAGAATCCACATGAAAAACCTCAGAATCTTCCTGCATTATGTCCTGCTCACATATCTGTGAGCTTGGCTGTACTGCTCTGTACATCTTGTACTTTGTATTTGTTGGGACAGGGGATAGCTGAGCATGGATCCAGAATGCTAGTTGGGTTCCTCTTTTCCTGACTAAGATTAAGAGAGTAAAGAGTATCCTTTGTTTGCTGTCTTTATGCAGAGAGGAAGAGGCCCACTGGGAGAGAAGATCCACATAATGAGAAACGGGAAGACTGTCTCCTCTCCCTGTCATTCCAGCATCACTGGAAGCCACAGGTCAAGCTTGAAGTCAGGGAACTATTCTCTTCCCACATTAAAGAATAACAAGGATTGAGAAGACAAGAAGAGTTATAGCCAAGTAGACCACATTCATAGCAACCCTGGGATCCACGGGCAGGGTGAACTAAATCCAAACCCCATTCTTTTAAGTATAACTAAAATCTAATTAAATGAAAGCTTTATCATTTTTAGTTGATGACATGTATTTCCTGAGTAAAATTTCTCATCTGTGAAATTTTTCTTCTGAAAAAATGCTATAAATTTTAAAATCTTAAAAAAATTAGTGACCACTATTGGTTGTTATCAATGGTATCGACCTTGTTCCCTATTTGGCCCACACTCGATGATTTGCTTATAGTGTATTCATATTCCCCATCTTCTACAACTTTACATAAATGCAAGTACTGTGTCATTAAGGAGATTTACTGGTCTGTATATTCTAATCCTTTACATCAATGTCACATGGTAATCCAGGACTCCACATGCTCATCAATGAGTCTATGGTTATCCATGTGGGTATTTGTCATCTGGGAAACCGACAAGGCTCCAGTGGAAGCAATCTAAAAATAGAGCCCTGAGACTTGGAGAGGAAAGTTATTGGAAGGAATGGAATCTTCTTAGGTTTCCAAACAATGGATAAAAGCCATATCTTCCCTGAAGATGCCCTCTGAGGATTTGATTCCTTGAGTTTTCTGCAACCAACATCAACATTCTTCTCTCTCTCATTCTCACTCTCTCTCTCTCCCTCCCTCCCTCCCTCTCTCTGTCTCTCTCTCCCTCCTTCCCTCCCTCCCTCCCTTCTCTCTGTC
>NW_022196900.1:41033337-41086088 GCF_008632895.1 Mastomys coucha | reverse complement strand
TCTCTCTCTCTCTCTCTCTCTCCCACCCCTAGTGAAACTCCTGGGAAACATATTCAGATCCTTATACTTGTATAGCAATCACATCATCAGCTAAGCTATCTTTTGATCCTGGGAATATTCATTTAAACACTTGAATTACTAGATCACTCATATTTCCACTTGGGTTCAGCGGTTTCCTGGTTCATTAATAGTCAATGCCTTTGGGAACATAGAAGCTACTCAGCCTTGGATATTTCCATTTACCCACAGACCACAGAAGGAATGTTTCACTTCATACCTATCATCATGGCTACCTTCACTCCTTCTTCTGGAAGCACTGCTATGCTATTGCCAGTCTCCTAGAGCAGAGCCCTCATTCTCATTCCTCTGCTCATTTCATATTTTTGCTTGGCTTGTAGACTGCTGTTCTACCTCCACTTATTCCAGCATTTCTCCACTGAGTAAGGTGATGATGACAATGAGACTGTATAAATGAGACCAAATTTATCACTTTTCCCAGCTTCATTTTGTTCTTTGGATCAAGGTTATTTCCATTATCTACTGAGAGTGATAGACTCACTTTCAAATGCCACAAATGGTCACTGGGTAGAACTCCCTACCTACCTGTCTCTAGGTGGAATGGCAGGCATCCCCCTGATGCTGTCCACATTAGGAGTCATACCTAAGACTTCTGGGAAGTGACAATTTCCTAGTTTAAAATTCTTTCTGTATATTACATATAATGTGAATATGCTTCCCCAACCCTGTTATGTTAAGATAGATGCTAAAATTTTTAGATATTTCACATCCATTCTAACAATAGAAGAATTAGGACTGACTACCTGATGATGGTTGGCTTTTCAGAACCACTCAATAGCCACAATGACCATAATGTTCAGGTCCCCCATCAGTACTCTAGAATTTCTGATGCCCTGAATACTGGGAACAAAGTTATGATTGGTGAAATCTGTTGCCTGCATTGAGTCTTAGCTCCATGACATGCTGGTCATGTGACACTGGGAAGATTCTAACAGATTGCTAAGCCTCAGTTTTCTCACCTGCTACCTGGGCCATTAGTACTATTCACTTCAGAGTTTCAGAATTTAAGTGAAATAATCTGTGAAGATTAAATGAATTATGAGAATTAGGTAGAATGCTGTCTTACATATTATCATTAAGGAAAAAAACTATTAAAATCTTTTACTAACCACTTGATCTAAGGATCTAAGGATATGGTAAGGATCTACCACATCCTTCACACTGGTTAGTATTCTCAGTTGGGATCTAGTCTCAATTATGGGAACTGATACTTGAAATATTTCCCAACTATTGATTTTGGCCTCATTGCTTTTGAACATTCTAGATACATCTCTGCCAAGTATTCTTACCTAATTGATCCCAGTGGGAAAAAATTTTCTAGATACAGTTCAACTCTCCATGTAAGACCCAACCCACAAAATCTGCTGTAGCTCAATCCTGTTTCCCAGAGGAACAGAAATAGAGGGTGTGAGATCTTAACCCCACCCATCACAGAAAAAAAAACAGGTTTATTATTAGTATCACCTCTGAGCCCTCAATTCTCATGTTCATGGTCAGCTTTGCATGAATTCCCAGGCAGGATGATAATAATAGTGATCAGTGAGCAAGGGGTGGGTCAATGCAAGTAATGTTCCAGTGTCACCAGAGATCCTGATCTAGCAGATGAGCTATATATTTCTGGGAGAAGTTTTCATCTTCTCAGCTTAAGAGATCTACAGGTGCTTTTTGTGTCCTGAACAGTTGCTAGTTTTGAGCACAGTCATATGATGACAAGGCTTGTGGCTCTAGTCATCTACAGTCATGAGAAGAATGTCCAAAAGGCCATTGGAGACATGGACCTGGAGCCCTGTTGAGGCTGAAAGCTAAGCCAATGCAGAATTCTGCCTAGGTCTAGAGTTTGTGTCATGTGAGCCTGGGGCTTAAATCACAGTTATAGCAGAGTAATTTGCTGCTTGTAGCTATAAGCACTCAGTGAATCCACACTAGTCCTGAAGCTGCATTAAAATCAAACATTTGTTCTTCACCTCAGCAGTTCTTCCTTCCCTGTCTACTTAGACCTTCATCTTTATTGGCTGTCTGAGCATTCTGTTTTCTTTGGCTTCTTGTCCTCACATTCTCCAGTCATGACTGCCACCCGCCCCTAACTTGAATGCAGTCTGTCTTCCCCACTCTGATCTGCACACTCCAGGGAACAAGGCTGGGAACTCATACTTCAGCACTGAATGCTGGCACATCCAAGCAGCATTCCCACCCACCTCAATGGCTGGGCCCTGGGCTGAGGAACATAGCAGTCAGAACTGCAATGCTCACAACCTCTCATTTGAGAAGTGCAGGAAAATATGCTTTGGTGTTCCTCTTGCTCAATATTTTGCTTGCACAGTATTGAAAAATCCGTTAAGATTTGGTCATTAAATTGAAATAAAGTGACAGAATTGCACTATGCCTTAAACCTCAGGCATATTAAACATTTGGATTCATTTTCATTAATATCTTATTTTACTTTAAAACATGTTTCACTTGATGATAGCATGTGATCAGCACTGGTGACTGTGCCTAAGAATTACAACAGCCCAGACTCTAAGTACAAATAATGGAACTAAGCCTGTAAAATCCAGAGACTAGGAATGCAAATGCTGTCAAATATTCTTTGCTCTTTTTCCGTTGGCTGTTTTCAAAAGCATGTGTGGCTTCCTGTGAGCCAGAGATGCACATGCGGGTCTTGGCAGCACAGTTCTTTGCCAAACTCACAGGAGGCTCCAATGGGGCCTGGCTTCCCCGAAGTGTTCTCACCTGGCTTTTCAGCCAACGGCTTTGCTTTCCAGTTTTATTCGGGGATCCAGTTGGCAGTAAAAACTGTACTTTCCCCCTAATATTGAAATCATCTTTTCCACTACCGCATTATTCCCCCAGCATTTTAGAGAATTCACTTAAGCCTACTAAGTGGGTAAAAATAACTATCAGATGACAGAAGGCAAAGTCAGCTTCACCTATTATAAGTGTATGCAGATACATAGAAGATGCTGCTCATTGCAAAGAAGGTAGGTGTCCAGGATCCTGAAGTTAGGAACATGCAGAAAGTTTTGTCCGAAATGGTGGAACTCAGCACCAGGAGCAGTACTGTAGTAGCTTCCTTGAGCACCCTAGGGCCTTGCACATGACCCAACAGTTTTGGGATATCTGGAGCCATGGAGAAAGAGAGAGACTGTGCATCATGGAAATAGCTCACTTGATTAAACATACTTAAGGAAGCCAGAGGTTGGTGTAATCTGATTGGCTCTTCTCTCTTAGACTAAAAGTTCTGGTCACTCTCTGCTGTCCAGCTGGACATTTTTCCATGCTTAAGTCTTCCTGACCCTAGAAGGAACTAGACATCATCTGTGCTTTCTCATGCTTGTGCAATCAAGCCTTACCACACAAGGAGGTAGCTTACAGTCAGTACCTCCTTGTTTTGGGCTCTCTGGTGCCCAGAACAAACTGTGGGCAGGTACTGCACCATATTCCCTGAATTCAATGCCATCTGCATTGCTTTAAAAACAGTAAATTCACAGTAAAGGTTTCTTGAGTTGAATGGAAAGGCTTAAATAACATTACTGTGTAATTTCCTTGCCAATAAAATTTAGATAAATATTTACATACTTCACAAGATTGTTCACAGGACTTATGAGTATAGCATTCATGAAGGAAGAGCATGGCATATTGTCTGAGCAAATGTGCACTGAAACAGTATTTGAACACCCTTTCCTTTCCAGGCCTCTTGTTCCTGATTATGTGGTGGCGGAAAGTCTATCTTGGTGATAGAGGTGGATGGCAGTGAGAAGATAGGCAGAAACCAGCTGCACTACTATACCCAAAGTTTATAATATCAGGGGACTGATACTAGAAGTCACAAAAATATGATCCTTGGAGATTTGTGGGGGAAAAAAAGCTCTGGGACCCTGGGTACAAAGTTAAAAAGAAAACAGATTCTGTTTATTTGTGTCTGCCTTAAAAATAGGCTGGTTTGTTTCTTCCTGCATTACTGCTGAGTTTTAAAAATGAGTTCACATTATTGTTCTTTTATTGGATTCATTTATTTCTAAAAAGTAAATAGTTGGCAAAATTCTAGCTTCACCTTATAGTTAAGACACTGTCTGAGTAGGAAGTTTGGTTTTACACGTTGTCATCTCGTCAGAGTTGGACACTATTCACATTTCATGTTGGTCACTTTGTAAACTGGGTTGTGGCTTGCTTTAAGAGTATTGGTTGCTAATATATGCATTTGATCACATGGAAAGCTGTTCTGTTTGACATCTTTTCTCAATAAATGTCTCATTATTATAGTGGATGAAAAGCCAGCCAAATCCTTGCACTCCAGATGCTTTATAAAAATTTGGAACATTGGACCAAAGGAAAAACTGGCCAACTCCAGCAAAGCTTTCCAAAATTCTCCTTTTAGTACTAATTTTGTAGAAAGAGACATGAAGTTTTACTCTCCCCTCAACCCACACCTCATAGCACCATCTTCAGCATTGGATCCCCTTAGGTGTTTTTCAATTTATGATAGAAATAGATTTATTTCTTACTTCTTTCTTACGTTTTATTTGCAAACTTCAAACATTGAGATTAAAATGGTAAGTGGACTCCATATATCCATCACTCGATTCAACAGTGACTTATTGGTGACCAATCAGTTTCTTCTAAATCTTACCTATTTCTGTTAACTTATTTTTTTAACAGCTCATAATTCCATTCCTAAACATTCCATGCATATGTCTAAAAGTTAAGAACTCTCTTTAATCACTTTCATGATAGTATTGTCCCAATATGTCAGATCTTTATAAGCAGTGTTTACTTTTCCCTATTAGGGAAGAAAGAGGAGTAATTAATCAGTGAGTACAATGTAGTCATAAAGAAGCAAGCAGTATCTGGGCATGCTGGTGAACACCCCTCATCCCAGTACTCAGTCGGCAGAGGCAGGCAGATCTCTGTGAACTCAAGGCCAGCATGATTTACATAGTTATTTCCAGAACAGCTAGAGGTACATAATGAGACCCTATCTCAAACAAACAAATGAACAAACAAACAAAATAAAACAAAAAAACATAAAAACCCAACAAAACCAAAATCAAACAGAAAGTTTTGTTCAGTCAAACAGCATATTAACTCTGCATAATAGTACACTCATGGGTCAGAAGAAAGGACAGTGAGGTGATGAATTTTTGATTGATTTGACATTCAAATATCAGCTAGTACATTTACTTGAGGGATGTTTGCCTATTAGCAGGTTGATATGCCTTGTCCATGGACCATGCTCCACACCTATTGTCATGGAGAAAGCTGAAATTTGATCCAAATGGGTTGTAACAAAAAAGAAGATGACATGAAATTGAGAGGGGAGAAGGAAGGAAGAAAGGAGAGACAGAGACAGAGACAGAGAGAGAGAGAGAGAGAGAGAGAGAGAGAGAGAGAGCGAGCTCTGGGAGAGGGTCCAAGGGGAGAGATGAGCTGAGGTGGATAAGGTTAAGAAAGCTTGTATACCAAAAGAACACACATGGTATGCACTCACTGATAAGTGGATATTAGCCTAGAAGCTTGGAATACCCAAGATACAATTTACAGACCACATGAAGCTCAAGAAGAAAGACCAAAGTATGGATACTTCAGTAATTCTTAGAAAGGTGAACAAAATACTCATGGAAGGAGTTACAGAGACAAAGTGTGGAGCAGAGACTGAAGGAAAGATCATCCAGAGACTGCCCCACCTGGGCATCTATCCCACATACAGTCATGACACCCAGACACTATTGCGGATGCCAACAAGTGCTTGCTAACAGGAAACTGATATAGCTGTCTCCTGAGAGGCTCTACCAGTGCCTGACAAATATAGAGATGGATGTTCTCAGCCAACCATTGGACTAAGCATAGGGTTCCCAATGGTGGAGCTAGAGAAAGGACCCAAGGAGTTTGTAGCCACATAGGAGGAACAACAATATGAACCAACCAGTACCCCTAGAGCTCCCAGGGACTAAACCACCAATCACAGAGTACACATGGAGGGACTCATGACTCCAGCTGCATATGTAGCAGAGGGTGGCCTTGTTGGTCATCAGTGGGAGGAGAGACCCTTGGTAGTATGAAGGTTCTATGCTCCAGTGTAGGAGAGTGCCAGGGCCAGAAAGTAGAAGTGGGTGGGTTGGTGAGCAGAGGGAAGGGATATGGGGTTTTCTGAGGAAAAACCAGGAAAGGGGATAATATTTGAAATATAAATAAAGAAAATATCTAATAAAAAAGAGATACTTTGCGTACATTGTCAAAGAGTAAATAAATTTCTCTTTCTATCCTCCCCAACACCTAATTTTATAAAAAGAGTTTAAGTAGTGGTGCCCTGAATGTGATACTCTCTCAAGAAGCCAATGGTTATGAAATAAAGTGTGGAGTACCTCCCTTTGATGTGTTAGTTGAGGGAAGAAATAGACCTGCAGAGGCTCACAAAACAATGTTGTCTATCACCATTGTTCTTGGTCGCCAACCAGAACTTGATTATAAGACTGCCCTTGAAAACACCACACACCCTGATCACAGGACACAGAGAGAAATCAAACCAGATCTGAGGTAGAAAGCTATTTGATAACAAGCTTTTGTAGTACCAGAATGTGCTATGCAAGCTACTGCTGGAGAAAAGTTATTAGCAGTCCTCAAACCCTGAGAGCTACAGCAAAAACCTGTTACCAATAAGATTTGAGATTTGACTGTTGGTGTTTATCTTGGCTTGATTAGGATGGGAATACCCCACGACTCTTATTGAACTTGAGGCTTGTTTCACAGGAGGGAACTGATACTGTAAACCTGGACAGGAGCCTATGTCATCAGTACTAGGAAAGAGATTATTAGTACAGTTTTTCACATTTTTCCAACTGTCTTCTGAATATTTGAGTTTATAGCTGAGTGCTATTCTCAGCCTAGGTCAGAGAAGCTTCTTATTCTATAGGCAGTGGTTAATTCAGGCACTCAGAACTTGTGATATTACTCCTAAATGATGGTAAAGCGCTCTGTCCCAAATCAAACATCTGGATTGCCCTCTCCAAGATTCAAAGAACATGGAGAAAGAGGAAGAGGAAAGAATGTACTAGACAGAAGATGGGGAGGAGAGATAGAGAATGCTGTCTTCTAGACTCACATTACATGGCTATTGTATTCATCAGCTCCCTGCAACTGTAGTTGCCCTGATAGTTCTGGGCGTACTACCACTTCATTGTGCAAGGAAGGGGAGGGGGTACTTGTACTTAGTAGTTAATGATTTTGAGAAGTGACTCTCTTCATTGGTAAGTTCCTCGTGCTCCAATAAATAAGCTCCCATCCGTGTTCATACAATGAACTGTTCACAATGATTCATTAAAGATAAAGACCTGAAATAGTAGGAAAATGTGGTAAGAAGAAGGGTTTCAATGGGAAGGGCAGGGAGATATGAGGGTGGATATGACACAATTTTCTCATAAACATGTATGAAGCGATCAAAGAATGAAAAAGGCAAAGAAGAAAGTAGGAAGGGAGAAAGTGGGAACGAAGGATGCTAGGTAGGTAGCAGATTTAGAATGTTCATCAAAATGGTCAATACTTTCTCACTGCAGTCTACAAATTAGTACCCCAGGATGTCCTCAGAGTTACTACTGTTCTTCTAGACACAACCATGGGACTCAATAGAATCTGATGACATTTTGGCATATTTCTAGCTGTCAGTCTCACTATAGGTTTATTGGCTTCTCTTACATTGGTTTCCACAACTGCTGACAGAATGTCCGTAGCCAAGGTGTGTTGTCTATGTCTACCAAAGATGTTGACCCTGATGTCTTCCCTGTCATCTCTCTTTTAATACAGGCAAAACCAAAGATCAAAACAACAAAATTTATGTCACTAC
The DNA here is from genome assembly GCF_008632895.1 of Mastomys coucha. Lineage (NCBI taxonomy): Eukaryota > Metazoa > Chordata > Mammalia > Rodentia > Muridae > Mastomys > Mastomys coucha. The sequence continues at coordinate 41,078,176 of NW_022196900.1, read as the reverse complement.
CATTACTACCATAATCCTTCCTCTGGCTTTTAATTACTTACGCAAGGAGTTTTTAATAAAGGTTTTGGCTGATTATGAATTGTAATGTTTATATGTTTATTGACTTGATTGCATTTATTACTTGACAGAGATTATTACACAGCTTGTTTTAAAGAACTATGGTATAGTAATGGTGCTTTCTTACCAAATTATCACCAAATAACATACAGTGTAATTTTCATTAGTGCTTATACATGTTTAGAAAATTTACATTATATGAGAGGAAGTGGCATTATTCACTAAAAGAAAGTCCCCGTAGGACAAAAATAATGTGAAGTAACTAGTACCCTCAGAGCTCCCAGGGACTAAACCACCAGCCAAAGAGTACACATGGTGGGACTAATGGCTCCAACAGCCTATGTATAGCAGAGGATAGCCTTGTTGGTCATCAAGGGCAGGAGAGGCCCTTGGTCTGTGAAGGTTCTATGCCTCAGTGTAGGGGAATGCCAGGGCCAGGAAGTGCGAGAGGGTGGGTTGGTAAGTAGAGGGATGGGGGAGGGAAAAGGGTTTTTTTTTGTTGTTGTTTGTTTGTTTTTTATTTTATTTTATTTTTTAATTTTTTTCAGAGGGGAAACTTGGAAAGGAGATATCATATGACACGTAAATAAAGAAAATATCCAATAAAAAAAAGAAGAAGAAAAAAGAAAGAAGTGGATATAATTAAATCTTTCTCATTGTGTTAATACTAACTCATATTAAATGGAAAGCTGAGTATATTTTGTTCCTGTTAAGTACTATAATTGCCTGTATCGGAGTGATACTTTGGTTATTCCTCTTTACTCTGACACAATTTTCTTTGCCTTTAAAGGTCATATCAGGTTGATCTGTTTGCATTCAATGTAAGACATGTAACTTCAATGTTAAAGTGAAATTGATGATAGATAGATATTTTCTTGAATCTTAATCTTCATCCATTCCTGATTCTTGTTAGTTTTTCAGCATGTTATGTTCTGGAGTTATTTTCTGGAGGCATTCAAATATAAAATCACAAAACTTGCCATGAAGTTAACTCTGAGAAATAGGAGATGGTAAAGCTCACATCTAAGAACTGATTTTTACCAGGAAAGCAATTACTAGGGTCCTACAAGAAAATACAACCATCTTTAGTAATATAGAAAGATGAAGCCAGAGGCAGAGGACACTGGTATTCCAAACACTGCAAGAAGAGATAAATGTTTACATTTTCCACTCTGCTAACAAACAGTGACTATATAAGGATCTTCAGAGGTGGCTGGTTGAGGAGGATTAATGTGACTCCACTTGAAAGGTTATATTTCAAAATGACCATAGATATTCTCTGGAAAATGTTTTTATTAAAACAGCTGATTTTGAGAAATAGTGAAATCTTAATACAAACCTTAATTTTTACTCAACAAAGCTTTAGCGAATGTCCTATGGTGCCAGGTACTGTTTTATGGTTGCACAGGCAGCAGTGAACAAAAACTGGCAAGCAGTTCTGCTTTTGTGGCAACTTCATTCTGCTGGATACAGATCAAAACCCAAACACTCCACACAGTAAACTGGTAAGAATGCAAATTCTTGGATTCAAAGGGCCAAGACTCTTATATCTGCATTTTCTCTCCTCTTTCCATTGTCTTAGGCCCTTTCCCTTTAGACTCTCACGTACAAACTTCTATTCAGTACGTGAATCCAATGTGGGTTCACACAACACTTAATGCAGTGATGGAGCAAAGTGTGTCTCAGACTGAGTGTCTTCTGGTGGCATTCCTGGAATTCCATAGTCCTGCAGACTTACCATCTGAAGAAAACACCATACTCCAGACTGGCAGGAAATGCATGAAAAAATTTCCCAGAAATCCAATTACTGGACAAGTCTTGTCCTCAGTAGTCACACCTTGCTGATGTGGTTGCTTGTGTCTGGCTGCTACTGCCAGGCACCCTTGTCACTGTGGATGCTTGGAACTCTTATCTTTTGTGAATATTCCTGTAATGGTTCCATGAGGCTGTTTTTCCATCTCGTAACACTGAAGGTTGCCTTACCTCTCTCAAGTAGAACACCGGGATTTGTAGATTCCTCATCTGACTCAAAAAACCAAAAAAAAAAACAAAAACAAAAACAAAAAATGCATTTATTAAGTTATAAACACAGTTTTCATTTGCTATTGTTTAGTGATATATGTTAATTGTGTGTGATTTTCATTCACTTATATTTACCCAACAATAATAAATTACAGCACTCTAAAATATTCTTAGTTACCTAACAGGCATACTCCTACTCTGAGAAAATAAGTGCTTCTTGAAGAAAGAAGATATTACAAACAAAACAATAACAACAAAAAAAACCCACAAAAATCATTACAAAAACTTTTCAACTATAATAAGAACAACAAAGGAGAAACTTTATTAAAATCACTTTCAGTGAGGTATATGACACAGTTTCAAGGCTTTGGAGAAACTGTTCATTTAAAAAAGGCTAAATGGGACAGGCACTAAGAGGCATCAGGAGGGACAGGAGAAAGACTTCTCTTTTGAATTCAGTCATTTGAAAACACCAGTGTCAGAAATAAAATTCTCACTTGGGCACTTTGGGCATCAGTCCCATGCCTCAGTCCCACTTGGGAGAGAGAAGAAAACAATCACAAGGGGGGAGGGATGGGAGGGGAAGCAGGCAACCTCAGGAAATAGGAGGTTGGGGGGGTAGCCCTCCAGAATGCACCAGAGACCTGGGAGGTGAGAGACACTCAGGACTCAAAGGGAGGGACCTTAGATGAAATGCCCAACAGTAGGGAGAGGGAACTTACAGATCCCGCCTCCAGCAGGAAGACAGGGCATCAAGTGAGGGATGGGGTTGCCATCCCACAGTCACAACTCTGACCCATAATTGTTCCTGCCTGACAGAATTACAAGGATGAAAGTGGAGAGGAGCCTGAGGAAAAGAAGGTCCAGCGACAGGTCCAAAGTGGGATCCAGCTCAAGGGGCAGTCCCAAAGCCTGACACTATTACTAAGGCTATCGAGCACTCACAAAAAGGGACCTACCATGACTGCCCTCCGAAAGACCCAACAAGCAGCAGAAAGAGTCAGAGGCAGATATTTGCATGCAACCAATGGACAGAAGCAGCTGACCCCTGTTGTTGAATTAGGGAAGGCAGAAAGAAACTAAGGAGAAAGGTGATCCTGTAGGAGGACCAGCAGTCACAATTAATCTGAACCCCCAGGTCTGGGTCTGTGTTCATTAGACTAGAAGCCCCAGGGAGTTTAAAGGTCAGGTGGGGTGGAAGGTAGGGGATCCACATGGAGACAGGGGTGTGGGGAGGAGGTGCAGTATGTGGAGCAATCGGATGGATTAGGGCAGAAATAAAATATGGAGTGTAAAAAATTAATTAAAAAGAGAAGTAAAATTCTCAAGAGCTTTTTATAACCCATGGAAATTATTTCTCACCAACACACATAGAGTTTGGCTTCTGTATATTTTCCTTGTGGAGCTGAACTCTCTCTCTCTCTTAAGCACTGTTGATAGCCACAGATCAAAATAAGATCATCACTGACCAAGAAGTTGTTGCATATCTCCAGAGAGGCCACTGGTATCATGCTATTCATAGTAGTAATACTAGGTAGTCCCAGTGACTTGTCCAAGAACACACAACTCTTCAGAGATGGTCCTCCTGACTCCAAACAAGCAGAATGATGAGGGTAGGTATTGTCCATGGCACTCTATTGCACAAATTATGATGATGGGTATTATAGTTTGTGGTGAGGGAGTTTGATTTCCATTTCTGTTAATATTATGATTTACTTTCTAAAAATGAATTTAAGATGACAAAACAACTACAATCCTAATATAGGAAGGTAAACTAGAGATTAATTGGGAAAGAAAGGGATAAATCTGCCAGAACTGACCACAGCACATGAGCAAGTAATGTAGAAGAAACACACCGGGCTCCCTTGCAGAAATCTTCATAGGTCCTAAACTCTGCAATGTAAAGCCCTGAGAAGCAGCAGGAATGATCTTGCCAGGCTTTGAAGTTGTGTTAACAAACTCATTAGATTCAGAACAGCATGTTTTCAGTTATGTAAAGGTAGTTTACACATATCTTGCATACAGTTGCCATATTCAATTCAGAAACGAGCAGAGCATAAGAAGTTTCATCCTCCTCATCTGTTGTGATGTTTGGGCATCAGTTTCTGCAGCATTCAAGCAGATTTGATGCTGATGCACAGCTGAAAGGACCATGCAATTTCTTTTGATTCTCCATAATCTGTGATGTTCCATTTCTGCCTCAACTCTGCTCCTCAGCACTTTCTTTGATGTCTGAGAATAATATTTTTTGCAATTTCTATTAGGAGAAATTCGGGTGCAAGGAAGGAGTATCTACTGACTCAAAAACTTTCCTTCCTGAAGGGTAGCTCATTAAAACACAGGATGTTTGCAGAGAAATGAAACAACAAGCTATTCTGAGGGCAGGTGAAACTCTCCATTCTGGAAGGACCACTTCCTGATTACTCAGGAAGTAATTAATTCAAAATAGCTTCAGGAAGTCCCTGAAACCGAACAGATTCTTTAGGCCCCTCCTTTACTAACATAGATAAGCAGCAAAATTTTGGAGATACTCTTTAAGTTGGGCTGCCTAGTAGATTCTCAAACCTGGAACCAAGATGAATTGCATAGAAAAAGCAAAGCCCTACTGAACTTCGTAGAAATAGCTCAAACCAGTTGAGTCACTTGGACAAAACACTGTCCTGTTGAGCTGCCTGAACATGTCCTGTGCTCCTCGGGTTTCCATTATTCATGAACTCTCTCAACCATGCTAGGTCGGGCTTTGGTGATGTGGTTCATTTTGAAACAGTTTTGCTGTCAATAAAAACATTGACTAGTTCACAAGTCCTATTTTAGTGGTATCTTTATATTGGTTTGTCATTGGGTCCCTATCTGGAGTGAGTAAATGTTTATTCTTGTATCCCCAGGAATAGGGTCATATAACTCCTAGTGTTTGGGACACAGATGGAAAAGAAACCCTGAAATATTTCTTACTAATCAAAATATCACAATAGCATCAGTTTGCATAATAATGGCCACTTTAATTTTTTTTTTTTAATTTTCCTTGCCAGGGAAAGTATTTCTGAGGTACTTATAGTGGCTGATATCTAAATCTGGCTCTCAATTCAACTGTAGCTTAATGGAGATAGACTTAGTCTTTGACCTCTTCAGAAAACTATCTCCAACATATTCAAACACTGGGGTCACCGTCTACAGGTGCATCCCCTAACCTAGTACTCTACAGTAGCAAGTCCCTCAGAAAATGTAGTCAAGTTGGCTTTAAATTGTCTTCATTTCTGCTTAGTGTCTGTTAAGGCCCTAGAGTATACATTCTTCATCTATGCTGAGCTTAACATAAAAGAGTACCAATAAGCATATTTATGTTAGTTAAGTATGTACATATTAAATATGCATTATTAAATTAGCTTTACATAATTCTATTTCACTTTCCACATAAGTCTCAGGAAAACTCATGCTACCATGGTTCTTCTTAAGACACTATCCAATGAGTACAGGAAAGGATTAAGACACCTCACCCCAGTTTAAAAGATTTTGGTAGTTAATGACTATTAGTGGAGGGCAAGTCCTTTTTCTTCTGAGATATGGCCATTGGCAGATTTCCCATGTTGCTATGGATGTCCCTACACCTGCACACAGTCTCGCAGCACAAATTGGGCTCAGTAAATTAAAACAAAACAAAACAAAAGAGACTCCATGACGTTAACTATAAGACATAATAGTGGGGTTCTGGAAGGAGCTGAAAGTGAGTATAGTCATGGATTTGATAAAGCACATTGTAGGAATGTAAGGAATTCTCAAAGAATAGATAAAATGATATATAAAAGAGATGCAAGGTTAACTGATAATTCCTTAGAGGATTATCATTGGGCAACCATAACACCATTCATATCCATGGTGAGGGAGCTCTGATCAGTCAAGATCTTTGATCTGTGAAGTAAGTCAAAAGCAGGGAGAAGCATGCATGAGAACTTTAGAATGTAACGAAGAAGATCCAGATGGGGAATTCAATGTCATCTGTCATTTGTTGAGGACCTAAGGGGACTGATGCTTCCTGTGCTGTAAACGTGTTCTTATTCATTGACTAGATGTAGATCTCAGCAAGACATGTAATGTCCTTAACAGGTGGAGTGTTCACTGCTGTACTTGGCAGTGTAACAGGAGAGCAGAACCTAAAAATGAAGCTTACTAAAATCTTATGCAATAGCCAACTTTACTCAGAGCATCAGGTAAATTTATACTCTGAGGGTTAAGAAGAATTAGATGAGTACGCTGTTCAATCACAAGAACAAGCCACACATGGCACAAACATGTTTTACCACAGAGGCACATCAATACCAACAGCTGAAGTAAACTCGGTCCTATCTGCTATACCTGGGAGAAGCACAAACCACTTTCAAAGAACAATTCTGTGTTTTGAAGACACTGAACTCACAAAATTATTGTCTTGTTTTCTTTTAGTTTTCTCATATGCACTCAGAATTCCTCTCAATCAACTCCATTCTTGAATTGTGTTTTGACAGTGGAATACATTAATACTCTACTCAACAAATCCTGTGTAATGTTTCTGAAGTCATAAGATAAAGAATCCCTATATTTATTGGTAATTATAGAAGATGGGGAACATTGACATTTAGGGTTCAGAATGTGTGTAATTCTTAAAATATTTTACTTTAAATATGGAGCCTGCAAAGTGTTTTTTCTTTCACTGTGAAGTCTTTGTAACCATTTCACATTACTGTAGGTTTGCTTAAGTAGCCTGGTCATTCCGTGGTTTTGAGACAATTGTAAGGCTCACCTTCTCCTGCCCCTGCTCCTTACAAACTGATAAGACTGTAAAAATGGAGGCGAAGGAGGAGGAAGAGAACAACATTAACAAGAACAAGAAGAAGAGGAAGAAAAAGAAGAAGGAGGAGGAGGAAGAGAAGAGGAAGAGGAGGAGGAGGAGGAAGGAGAAGAAGAATGACAACAACAACAAGAGGAAGAAAGAAAAGAAAGAGAAAAGAAACCAAAGAGTTAATCCATTATGGTAACTTTAAATTATCTGAGTTACAATTAAAGGTGGAGAAAATTAAATTAATGAGAAAATTGGCAAAATTAATATCATTCCCTAAATCAGAGTACAAAAATAGTCTCCTTGTTTAGATTTCAAGTTAGATATATTTAATCACCTGCAAAACCAGACTGATTCAATAATACTTTTAGTAATTTGTATTTTGAGGGTCTATTGTATTTGGACTGCCTGAATTTCCAAACCTATAAACTGAGTAAGAAAGGAGAAGTCATCTGCCCTGCATTATCAGTTGTTCAGTTTTTATATTTTTGTCACATTGCTAAACTCCTTTAGTTCTTGTCATTTATGCTTATATTTCTAAATCATATATTTTGTTTGCCAATTTCTACTTATTTCATGATATGGAAGATTAAATTTTACCATATAACACAAATGCCTTTTCCGAATTGATTTTTAAAACAAGCTACACTTTTGATTAAATGAGTGCCCAACATCTACCTAATTGGGATTATGTAAGTGTGGTCCATTGTGCGATCTGTGTTCTGATTGTACCTGTTTCAGTACCTGTTAAATTTGTTTGTCCTTTCAGATATTTTTCTTTTGCCTTTGACTTGTTTTCTGTTTTGCAATCCTATTTTTAACTTTTCTAAAAGTCTCAGTATGTAAAAATCCAACTACATATTATTTCATACATAGTAGAGCCTATTTGGTGTTTCCAGGGATCATTTGGTCTGGGCCTCATGCTACTGTCCTGTCTGGCTTACACTGCAGGCTTTCTATACTTTGCTCATTTCCATAACCAGGGTCCAATATTTAATTTTTTTTTTAAATTGAAACTAATGCCAAGTAGTTAACATTCCCCATCGCTCTGACCCTACCTTTATGAGGGGGCAGGAAACCTGCAGCTCTGTTCCTTTTTCATTGAACAGTTGACTGTAGGGAAAGGAAATTATCCAGGTGGTTCCATCCAATTCCAAAACACATTCAAATTAGAAAAATTTCTCCAAGTAGTGATAGAGGAGGAAGAAAAAAGAAAATTCAGATTCTAAGCACAAGAAGGGCTTTATGTGCTTGGCTGGTTTGAAGTAATACAAACCAGTAATACCACCATCCAGGAAAAGGGGACCATGGGCTAACAGCTGCAGGAACTATAATCTCCCATCAACTCCAGTTATATACCTTTAAGTGAAAGCTTACCAGATTGACTCCTAATTTAGGTCACTATGACCATTTGAAAGCCTGATTAGATTTACCAATCTACTACCACAAATTTTTGGTTCCCTTTCTCCATTTTCTAATAAAAATAGATCATAGCTTTGAATAAACTGGTTCCATATCTGCCTAAGAAGAGTATGTAAACTCAGTCCATCAAACTGCTTTGTAATTAGTTATGTTTATTCTCATGGATAGATGGGAATCTATATTCAACCTTAATCAAAGAAATCTGTCTTTGCAACTAATATTGCTAAATGCTGAGGCCCATGGCTTCAGGTGCTGGTTAGTTGTTGTGTGTCAACTTGATACAAACTAGACTCATCTGGAAGGAGAGATGCTCAGCTGAGAAATTTCCCCCACCAAACTGGACTGTGGACATGTCTGTGGGACATTTTCTTAATTAGTAGTTGAGGGACCAGAGGCCCAGTGGGAGGACCCAGCCCAGTGTGGGAAGTACCATCGCCAGGTGGGTGGTCTTTGGTTTCATAAGAAAACTGGCTGAGCTAACAATGGGGAGCAGTGTTCCTTCATGGTCTCTTCTTCATTTTCTGCTCTGGCTTCCATGGATGAGGGACTATATAACTTTAAAGCTGAAATAAACCATCATCTCCCAACAATGCTTTATCTTAGCAACAAAGACAAACTAATACAGGAATTAGTAGTGAAAATGCAGTCATGTTGTGATGGAACTGGCTGTGTTTTCTACAAGGAGATCATGGAAAGATATTAGAGGTTTAGATGAAAAATCAGAGCTTAGTTGGTTGCTTTATGGGAACTTGGAAGATAATGCTGAGAATAATTTAGACAATGGAAGTCTGACTTGTGAAGTTTCAGAGGGATGGTTGAGAGTCCTGCAAAGACTCTACCAGGGGGGCACATGTGACATGTTTGAATGAAGCATCTGGTTTCTGGTAAACTGGAGCTGAAGAATTAGCTGTGTTTAATAAGAGAGCAGCAGCACTGAAATGAAACCTTTGCTTTAATGAGACAATTGATGCTGGTTAGCAGGGGTTGGAAAGTCAGCCCTGATTAACAGGAGACCAGAATCACGAAAATGAAATCTTCTGGGAAGTATTTCCCAGAACTCATGGGGAGTGGGATGTGTGTGTGTGTGTGTGTGTGTGTGTGGTGGTGGTGGTGGTGGTGGTGGTGGTGGTAATGGGCATGGTGGTGGTAAGTGTACATCTCAAGTTGTCAGCCAAACAGTATAAGAATCTTTCCTGTGACAATGTGACAGGGCAAAAATTCCTCCATCTTGTCTTCAGCAGAAGCCATCTTTCATTTAACTTTTCTTGCTTTACTCACCACCTCCCTGCCCCACAACTGCCAAGAAAGATTTCATTTTTTTCTTTATTCTTTGCCTATATAAGCTTACTGTAAAATGCACTTGAGGCTACTCTATGAGGAATGTTCTCATAGGGTTCTCTAGGCCTTCACCACCTGACATAATTCAAATTCTCAATTTAGACTTTGGTTGTGCTTAATGGTCTTTGGGTTTCTATCTCACAATAACACTAGGCTTTCTAACATGAAAGATGCAAGATTAAAGGGGTTGCATGAGAATTGGAGATTTGGTATCGTGCACAAGCAGCTGCTGGTGAAGGTGTAATCTCAGTTGCAGTTGATACCCAAAGATTGACAGGGATACTTCCCACCATGTGGCAGGGTCAGAGTCTCTAAAATGACCATAAGAGGCCATTAGTCAAAATGGAGAGTAAAGTCCAATGGATACTCTTGTATATTGGAGATATCAGGACTTCTCACCAAGACTAGCAGTAGGTGTGAAGTAGAGCTACCTTGGACCTCCAAGACAAACTGTGTGTGTTGTGGATGGTAGAGCCAGAGAGGTGGGACTACCCAAGTCCTTTGCAGCCAAGAATATTATGAATCATATACTGAACACATGAGACCTTGGGGGATAAAGGAAAAATTATTGTTTAAATACTTATATATTTATATGTCAAACTGATAAGTAGTCAAATGATACAAAATAGAGTCACCTGGGAAAACGGAACCTCAATTGAGTAATTGCCTCCATCACAAAATCATGTGGACATATTTTAAGAGACATTTTCTTGATTAAGGATTGATGTGAGAGGGCCTACCTCACTGGAGGAAAAGCCACCTTTAGTTTGATGATCCTTTGGATAAGAAAGCAATCTGGGCAGCCCACGAAGAGAAGGCAATAATTAGAGTTCCTCCATAGCCTCTGTTTCTTCCTCCAGGCTGCTGCTGGCTTCCCCTGATAATAGACTAGAACCCAAAAGCTGACAAAATAAAACCTTTTTTCTCTAGGTTTTTGGCAGTGTTTTTTCACAGCAACAGAAGGAAAACTAGGACACCGTACAGTATACTGAGACTATCTAATGCATAAATGCTCATCCTTACACAAAATTTTAGCCTATTGTCCTATCCTTTCTAAGTCTCAGGGAACATTGTGGAAGAAGGTAAGATTTAGAAAATAGGGAAAAGAAAAACTGAAATTCCATCTTCTGGGAAAGACACCAGCACTGCAATCAGAAACCCACAGCAGTGAGCATGTCTGCATTGGTCTCTACAAGGACGCGATCATCATAGTCAGGCATGGATGAAAGAGGATTTCAGGAATTCCTGTCCTTCACTGCTGCATTTTCTGCTGCTGATATATTCAGGGAGTCATTTCTTTTAGCTGTCTATCTACTTGTGATGCCACCAGCTTTCCAGTAATCATGTATATGGCCCTGGTTAAAATAAATGGGTCCCCTAACAGGGTAGAAATGCTGGAACCTCATACCCATCCTTGTGACTTCACATTTAGGCATAAAACTGCAAAACAAAGCTTTCACCTGAACAGGATAACAGAATTGTTATTGTTTGTTTTGTTATCCAACAGTCAAATATGAGGCCTAAACATGGACTCAGGTTGTCTTTTGTATTGTGTTCAAATGTGGAAGCTGACACTTGATTGGTTAAAGTTACAAAACAAAAGAAACTCATAAGTCACAGCATTTTTCAAACACATTGTGAGAACTTGGCAGTAGATGGGTTAGGACAAAGCAGGGAAACTTGCTATCGATTTTGAATGTTATCTGATAACATTCTTAGCTTTTGAGCAGGTGGGGGCTAGTTTCTATTAAGTGCATAAATTCTCTTAAAGTTTCACCTAATTGTTAAAAGAACATTAGGTCAAGCACAAAGCTGAACAATGGATGGCTGTTAAAAGACTAAAGATAGCTGCAGATAACGTTGATTCTGGGTCTGTAATGTTCCAGCTCACCACAATCAGGAATTTGCATTTATGTACAGTCAGCCAGAGCATCCATTCACACTCTGAACTTCATCAAGTTCTTTTTTTTTTTTTTGCCCGTGTTTTAAAGTATCTGTTTTCCCCTCTTTCCAATCTCAACAATCTTATAATCTCTTTGATGACAAGGAGATCTCTGAATTCCTTCCCCCAGGAGAAATAATACCATCAGCAATTGGCAGATTTGATTAACTTACACAGATAACAAGAAGAAATAAGTACATGATAGAAAAAGGAAAGAACTGATTAACTAATAATAAGTTACATATAGGTAAGTTATTGTAGATGACAGATCTTCAAATATTTAATCATTTGTTACAGCTTTAGGATTTGGACTCCTATTAATAATCTTCAAAATATATTCATAATATAGTTTATATTCCTATTCATAGTATGTCATTTTGCTTTGTCACCAACTGAAATCCTCTATCGGCAACCTCCCTTGTGTTTATGAACAGTTTCCCTTTAGGTGAGGCCATGTAACCTTTTCTTTTCCATAATTTCTCAAGATAATCATAATTTGTCTTATTAATAGCAAAAGATAATTCACGTTTTCTTAATCAGATAATAGGCCTCCTACAATGTTGTTGGCTTTTGTTGCAAACAATGCCTATCAAGTCTTTTAATTTATATACAATACTTTATATAGAGTTGATAAGAAAATCAATTGAATATAATATTTTAATGAAATACTGTGATGAGCATGCTAAATTGAAAACAAAATATAAAAGTGAGTTATTGACAAATATAAATTCCTGTAATTTTTAGAAAATGCAGTGTGGTTCTTGTGGCTTAGAAAATGAAAATAGACTTCACTAAGCATCTATATTGTGCTCCATTCTCCAGCATACTCGTCCACTCAGTCTATTTTTAATTAAATGTGCATCCTGTAATCTTAACCTAATCCTTGATAAGTTGAGACATGAAAGGGTAGAGAAGAAAGTGATTCCTGTTGACAGACAACAGAGAACAATGTCTGTACTTTTGAGGCAGGACTAAACGACAGGATGAATTGTAGGGACAGGGGAAGGGAAGGGAGCCCCTTGCTCCCGTGTCTGGGTGAAGCCCCCCTCCAGCTGGGAATCAAGAATTTCAGTGTGATTAGCCACAGTTGATATAAAGATTGTCTGCATTGAGATAATGCTCCTTTTACATAAAGATATTTTCAAATAAGAACCTGAAAGGCCAATGAACCATGTCAAGTCTTAAGCCTGTGAGACTTTTAAGTATAGCCTTACCCTTACCCAGACAATTTCTGGGAAGCTCTCAAGCAAGGGTATTAACTTCTGTTTAGAGTGGAAGTGTCTGAAGAGTCCGGGCAACTCTTGCGATATAGGGTTCTATCTTATCTACACTATCCTGCCTGGTCTACCTCAGAAACCCCTCTGTGATCTCATTTAAATTCTTTCACAACCCTTTAAAGATATAAAGTTCAAACAAACCAGGATTCTTAGTGTGGTGATTGTACAGACAATGGCATATGTCGGTCTTTAGAGAAGACCTGTGTACACTTGAACATGTCTTATCCTTTGTATAACCGCCTCCCTCTTAAATATGTTTAAACTCCCATTTAATAAATTTCAGTGAATTCTGCTTCACAGTGGCTTGTTGTGTATCTGAAATTCCTTTTTTGTGGTGATAGCAAGGATCCAGTTTTTGGGTTTTTTTTTTTTTTTTTTTTGTGCTGCACAACTAAACTGTCAGGTCTGATGTGCCCATTGGCATAATAATGGTATACAAGTTATGAGACTAACCAATTGATTTCTGATGGAATCTAACACCTACTGCACAATAGAGAGTTAATGCCTGGAACGGCTAGTGTGGATCAAGAGCCCAAGGCAGGTCATAAGCCACAGTGCCACAGCTACCACTGTTGTTTGCTAAATTGACATCAAACTGTTCACTCAATATTTTTGTTTACGCCTATAGGTCCGTGCCATTCTGAGCCAAAGGCAAAGAAGCCTCCTTCCTCGGTGCATGGCAACCACTGCAGAGACTCACAAACATGCTGAGAAGACGGGACTGCTGAGTGCTCAGTGCTAAGACTGCCCATGAGACTCAGGAAACTGAGCAAGGGGTGACAGAAAGAAACTGGGCTACAGGATGGGGAAGAATGCTCTGGCAGGCTGTCTTCTGGACATGGCATGGCCATTTGACTCACGAACTATGGTGACCTGCACAAGATTGGGCCTTTCAAACTCCTGCCAGACATGGGGGAGTGGATCAAGAAGCCATACCCTTCACTAAGTTTAACTTCACTACCTGAAGTTAGTCTCTGGGAGAGGAGGAGACTTCATTGATGCTGTAAAGGATGACTAATACATGTTTGAGAAATAACCAGCCATCCATGCTCGTAAACTAATTGATCTCTCTCCCTCTCTCTCTCTCTCTCTCTCTCTCTCTCTCCTTTCTCCCCCAATCCTCCTGCTCTCATTCCCTGCCCCCACAACAAAGATCTGAAAGTAGAAGAAAAGAAGAAACTAATTTGGAAGAATCAGTTCATCAGGAGAAAAACAAAAGAGGGTAGTGAGTGTAAACATATGCTAAAAATATATTAAATACATGTATGAAGTTGCCACCCCCAAATGTGCATTTAAATGTGCACTCAGGCTTTACCTGAGTGGTAGTCTCTAAAAAGAATTCCCCAGGCTGCTGTAGGTAGCAGTGTGGCCTGAGTCTCTCCTTCATCCTACTCCTAGTCAGTTTCAGATGTCTAGATTGAGCCCTGTGGATCTCTGATATTTGGTTTTAGGCTTAAATATGGGAGTTGCAATTATTGATAGGGTAGAATGTGATATTAATAGAATTGATTGGATTTAGCTTAGGGCATTAGTCCCTTTTCTGTCCCAGATGTTGCTGAGGATCCAGTTATAGGCTGAATAGTTCAAATAATGAGATACTGGTCACTTACAAACCAATGTACTTGATGCTACACGTATCAACAGACTTGAATTATGAATCTATAACACTTCTTCTTAGTCATAAAGCAGAGCTATGCTGATCCAGAGCCATCTTTCTGGGTTGAAGTCTAGAAACCAGTAGACTGAAGCAGGACCTGTCTTTGCTTATCTTTTATTGACAGTAGCTACTGGAATTTATCTGCAATTGTGGGGTATAGGAGAAAGTTATATCATATAAAATTGTATTAGAAAATATTCAAGTTATCCTAAGTCATATATATATTATAGTATCTAGGTTGTATTATTGTAAAACTTAAAATAAATTTCATAAAAGTTTATCCTAACTGTCTGTGGTTTTCCCATAGAATAGTTTTGTTTGTTTGTTTGTTTTGTTTTTTGCTTTTTTTGTTGTTTTTTGTTTTTTCAAGACAGGGTTTCTCTGTATAGCCCTGGCTGTCCTGGAACTCACTCTATAGAGCAGGCTGGCCTCGAACTAAGAAATCTGCCTGTCTCTGCCTCCCAAATGTAGGGATTAAAGGCATGTGCCACCACTGCCCGGCTTTTTGTTTGTTTGGTTGGTTGGTTTTGTTGTTGTTTTGGAATAGTTTTAAGAATTAAATAAGATGTGCTGTTTTTATGAGGTCCAGTTTCTATACATAATGTTAATTGTACCAGGTTTACCAGTTTCTGTTATGTCTGAGTAAAATAGCACTAGTTCTCAACTCCAGGGCAGGAGGAAATGAATTGAACAATGAGAAGCAAGGTCCTTTTGGCTTTCAAACTCATCTGTTTGTATCTCAACAGTCTTTAAGGACCTCGGGTGTTTATAGAAGTGAGTCACCAAGGTTTTGTGCTTTCCCTTTATTGGAGTAGAATTGTTCTGAGAGCAACTACTGTATTATTCTTTTCCTAAAATTTCTCATGTCTTATGACCCTATGTGACAGTTGTGGGTAGATGCCTTACTTTTCCTCTTGCTGTAATAAAATGAGCTGACTCAAAAAAAATTAAGGGAGAAAGTATTTAATTTCATTTACAATTTAAGGTTACATGACCATGGTGGTGACATTAAGTAGCAAGAACTTGAGAGAGCTGGTCAAGCTGCACCCACAGTCAAGAAGGAAGGCTGAGAAGCTACTGCTGTTCAGTTCTCCTTCTCCAATCACATAGTCCAAGATCCCAGTCAGGGAATGATACCATCCCTGGTAGGAAGTCATTCCATGTCAAATAATCCAACCAGGATATTCACATAGATGGACACATTACTGTTTTTCTAGGCTGTGAGAAATTCACCAGTTATCCTGTCCTGGACCTAATAATCTGTTTTCTAAAGAGAAACTGTAGAAATCTCTTCCTTTCTCTTCCTGAGAATATAATTTCTGATGGATATGTGCTGTCTAGGACTGTAGCTGATGTCTATGTCTCTATGTGTCTATGCTTTCCATGTGTTTGTGGAAAACTTGGAATGCCATTGTTGTGACTTAGAAACCAGATACTTTAGTTTTATGGTTTCAATTTAAATATCTATATATGACTAACACCTAAAGCATTATGACCCTAGCCTCTATGATCTATTGTTCAGGAATGTTTGATTTTTTTTTTTCTTTAACATCAGGGTAAATTTTAGTTATTCTGAACTAAATTAACAAAACTGTATCACTGCCATCTGTGTATAACTTTCATTTCAAGGAATGGTACCAGGTGGCTAGTCGGCCATTAGTGGACTTGAAGGTCATTTGAAGTGAAAATATCTGGTTTCTTTAACAAGTTAGTTATGTCACATGATGTTTTTCTGGAAGCTCTCTTGTGAGAGGACATATGATATTTTGCTGAAAACAGACACTCAAGATGGTGTGTGATGTTTAGAAAGAATATAAATGGAAACTGAAAAACAGTGAGAGGAGGCCCTTACATTGGTATGGCATACAAGGCTTTGCTGGTCTTCACTGGTCTTTACTTTATAGAGAGACATGCCCCCAACAAACTACTTGTGATATTCTGACTGCTTCCTCTGACTCCTGCAGATTAGTTCAGGCCTTCCTGTTTCTGTTGGATCGTGTTGCTGCTTCTGATTTGTGTTTGGTATTTGCTATTAAACTGGACTGCTGGTATCCTGACAACAAAGAGTGGAATTGCCCCCAAGGAACTACTTCTAAACATGTCTGCAACACCCTTTTCCTATTAACCTTCTTTTTCTCCTTCCTCTGATCAGTGGGTTAGAAGAGAGCTTGAATCATTTAAGAACCTTAAATAATGTAGGTTTTCAAAAAACAATCCAAGCCTACAGTCATTAAGGATAGGATGTTCCCTCAGAATCAACAGTTTGTACAACCAAAAACTCAAACTGTGGTACTTATTACAGTCTGGAGGGTCTACTACATTTCACATCTAAAGTGAGAGACAGAGATACAAGACAAGATAGTTTTAATCTAATCCAGGTTTGAGGTACATGGTATAAATAAACACTCCCAATTTTCCAAACAGGAAATATGCCTGAAGTCTTATGGGGTGATGGGTGGATGAGTCCTGTGCTTAGCAGAGTCCTTTGTCACAAGGCACATGGCATGTTCTTTGATGAACAGTTCTGCAAGGCAGAGGCTTACTTTACGTTTTCCTTGAACTTGGCTTTGGGCCCAACCCACATACTATGCAATTTTAGATGAGAAAATCTGATACACCGTATGAAAGGAATATGAAATCATGTACTTGCTCCTCCTTAAAATTTAAAATGCTATGAAAAGGAAAGGGATGAAGAAAATATAGCAAGGGAAGGGAACTGGCTAACTTTGAGAAGAAAAGTGATGGAACATGGAGTGCTGAGCCCAGTGTTGCACATAAGTCAATTCCAAAGGCAGATACGAATTCATCAGTTTTATAGTATCGTAATGATTGCTCTTAAGATAAGCCCACTACTTCCCTCTTATGAAGTTTAGTTTTCTTCTCTTTTTTTTTTAAAGATTTATTTATTTATTTATTATATGTAAGCGCACTGTAGCTGTCTTCAGACGCACCAGAAGAGGGCATCAGAACTCATTACAGGTGGTTGTAAGCCACCATGTGGTTGCTGGGATTTGAACTCATGACCTTCTGAAGAGCAGTCGGTGCTCTTACCCGCTGAGCCATCCCACCAGCCCTGAAGTTTAGTTTTCATCTAAGGAATTAAATTGCAAAAATCAGGATATTTGAGGCTTACTTTTTTTTGTTTTATTTATTTATTCACTTTATATCCCAATATCAGCCCTGTCTCCTCCCAGCACACCCCCACACAGACCCTTCCCCCCATTTCTCCCTCTTTTTTTATTCTGAGAAGGTGTAGGTCCCCTCTGGGCATCCCCACTTTGCCCCGAACATTACATCACTGCATAAGGACTAGGCATATCCTCTCCCACTGAGGCCAGACAAGGCAGTCCAGTTAGGGGATCTAGAGGCAGGCTGGCAATAGATTCAAGGACAGTTCCTGCTCCATTTGTCTGGGGATCCACATGAAGTCCAAGGTGAATATCCACTACATATGTTCAGCTCTTGCTCACTCTTTGCTTGATGGTTCTGTCTCTGAAAGCCCTCAAAAATCCAGGTTAGTTGACTCTGTTGGTCTCCCTCTGGAGTCCCTGTCCTCTTCTGGTTCCATAATCCTCCCTTCAAAACTTCCATAAGATTTCTTAAGCTCCATCTAGTATTTGGCTGTGGGTCTCTACATCTCTTTCCATTGGCTGATGAGCCGTGCCTCTCAGGGGATAGTTATGATAGGCTCCTGTCTCCAAGCACAACACAGTGCCATGGATTGGTTCTTGTCCATGGAATGGGTCTCAACTTGAGCCAGACATTGGTTGGCCATCCCTGCTCTATCTTTGTCCTTGCACATCTTGTAGGCATGACACATTGTGAGCTGAAGGTCTTTAGGTGGGTTGCTGTCCTTTATCTCTCCACTGGGAGTCTTGCCTGGGTACAGGAAGTAGCTACTTCAGTGTCAATATCCCTCACTCCCAGGAGTCTCAGCTAGAGTTACCCTCAGAAGCCTACTTTTGTTATGAGCTAGTATGTCTATTTTTTTTACAAATTTAGTGACTGTGAATCATCCCTTGGTGCATACAGAGCTTCTATTTACTGAGTCAACATGCTATAGTCAAACTCTAGTCTCCCTTGATCTGATCAATGTCCTGACACAAGTCCTTTTCTGATCAGTAGCCTCTTCTCACTAGCCTCTTCACCCTCAGCATCTCTGTGCAAGACTCCTGAATCATGTCTTACCATGAGTAGTAGTTATCAATCTCATAGATACAGAAAACTAACATTTGCAACTATGATTGTTTAAATGAGAATGGCACCCATAGATTCAATGTTTCAATACTTGGTCTCCAATTAATATAACTGTTTGGGAAGGAGTAAGAGGTGTGGCCTTGTTGGAGGCGTATAACACTGGGAGAGGACTTCAATGTTTTAAAAGCCGATGCATTCCCAGTTAGTTTTCCCTCTGCTTCCTACACTGTGGATAAGGATGCAAGCTCTCAGGTACAGTGCCTACCTGATAGCATGCTTCCTTGTTGGAGTGATGTTTTTGTACACTGTGTGAAGATGTGTCTATGTCCTTTCTTGCCCGCCTAAAGCACCTTCTGATTGGTTAAAATTGGTTTAAATAAAAATCCTATGGTCCATAGCAAAAACCAGGATAGTAAGGTGGCACATTCAGCAGAGAGAGCTCTGAGAAAGAGTGAGAGGCAGATTAGCCACCCAGACTCAGAGGAAGTCAATGTATGAAACTGAGGAGTGGTAACAAACCAACCATCTAGCAGAACTTAGATTAGTATTAATGGGATAATTGAGTTACTAGCTAGCTGCCGAGCAATCCTAAGCTAAGACCAAAAACATCATAAATGAAAATAAGCCTCCATGTTATTATTGAGGAACAAGGGAGGGCATAGAAAAGTCCTTTCTTTTATTCATGATGGTCATGAATTCTGTCATTGAAAAAGAAAAGCAAAAAACAAAAACAATCAAAACTATAAGACAAACAAACATTTTATTGGCTTCTTTGGTCATGGTATTTGTCATAACAATAGAAGTTTAGTTTTCATCTAAGAAATTAAATTGCAAAACTCAGGATATTTGAGGCCTACTTTTTTTTGTTGTATTTATTTATTCACTTTATATCCCAATATCATCCCTGTCTCCTCCCAGTACACCCCCACACAGACCCTCACACAGGCCCATTGTTACCTTGCCTTTGAAAACTTCCTGTTTTTATTTCATAGCCACAGCAATGTTGCTTTTGGAAAGTTGTTTTCAAACAAGTTTTGAGTTCCATGAGTTAGAAAAAGTTGCCTTGTAATCTTGACTATCAGAGTTGACATAATGAGCAGTGACTTGTCAGGTGTCTCCTTGATTTTTATCTTGCATCTCAGTTGTTGATACCTTTTCCCATTATATGCTGAGGAGAAAAGTAAAAGCTAAGTTAAGATTCAAACACCCAAGTAAATGTTCTCATGTGACCAAAATCTAGTTAATGATAGAGCTGAGATAGCCAGCCCCTCAAGTCTGCCTATCATTATTTTTCACGTATTTCCACTGATGTTTGCCATTGTAATTTTTGTAAATACAGTATTGATTTTGTGTCTAACAAGTAATTAATGATCATGCATTCTTAAAGTACTATGTGTATGAAGCCTATCTGTTAGAAAATTAGAAATCTGTTTTTGGTTGTCAATGTATAACAACATCACCTGCAGCTTAAATATTTGCACATGAAAAATAAAAGGAGTCATAATTGTGGGAAATTTTTCCTCTATTTACCTGTAGACATTTGGAATTTTACCAATGTGGATTTTATCATCTTAGCCTGTACACTCTTCTGGCTTCCTCATACCCCATCCATCCATACTCAGAGATAACCTCAAGTTTACCCTGTAAAATAAAAGAAGCAGTGTTTGAGAGCCTAGAGGGGAATTCAGAACAGCTACAGGGGAGAAAGCATTTGAAAAAAACAGAGAACAGAAAAGACAACCTTGGCCAACTAAAGAATGTGGCTTGAATGAAATGAGGGTTAGACTATGGGGAATTCCTATGGGCAATTAAAGAGGAATGTTGAAGAAGAAAAGTTAAATCATATAAATGACTATTTCTGTGCCAAATGAATTGCAGAGGCAAAATTAACCTCGAGTGACAAATCTGACAGAGCAGAGGTTTGATGTTTCTTGTAAACCACAAAAATGTCCCTCTACAAAATGGGAAGAGAAACACTGTTTTTTATTTAAGCCTACAACTTTTTTTTAATCCTATTTATTTCAATTTGTTTTGTTCATATACTTTGGGATATGGGGCTATCCACTGGAGGACAGCTGACCCTACTAGGATTTATAGCCTTAAAGATAACTAATTCTCCTTCTCTCAAGAATTGTCAATTGCCACACTTCTCATCTCTGTTTGGGACTTTGTGTACAGCTATCCTGTCATGCTGGGATTTTTATCTAGCTTGAGTGTGCATGGGTCCTGTACATTTTGTTAGAACTTCTCTGAGTTTGGGCAACTGCCTTATTAATTCCCAGAAACAATTTCTCTTTAGTCATTTACTGCCTCTTGCTCTTAAATGTTTTTATCTCAGCCTTTTTCTGGATGGTCTTTTGCTTTGAGACAGAAGGGGCATTATATAGATGACCATTTTAGAGTTTGATTGATCCTTTGTTTTTATCTACTCCATATTGGGCAGTTGTAGAGATGTATATAAATTGCCATCCACTGCAAAGAGACTTCTCTGATGAGGGTTGACAAATGAACTAATATATGCATATAACAATAAGTCATAAGAAGTTGTTTAGTATTTAACAGACTAACAGTAGTAAGCTATTCCCTATAACCCATGACCATTGATTCTTAGACACCTCCTTATCCCAGGTCTCTGTTCTGTCCTGGAGATGCCCACCAACTTCTTACCCCTGTCAGTTGCATCCATATGGATTTTTCAAAGTGTCTTTTGTGTTAGATGTTCCTTCCTGTATTCTGTTCTCTGCTATGCTATCTCATCTCCCCTCCCAGTCAACCAGTCTTCTTCCATTATTTCATGTCCCCTCCTTTTATAACACTGTATCCTATAGCCTTACCATTGAACCATGCCCCCAGGATCCCTTACTAGATTCCTGTCCTTTATGAGTATTACAAAAACAAGAAACAAAAAAACAAAAAACAAAAAACAAAAACAAACCCAAAAAAATAAAAAAAAACCCACATCTATCTAAAAATACAAATCTAGCTTTCACAGATGCTAGAAAATATCAAACATTTGTCTTTCTCATCTGGGTCACCTCAATTAGAATGTTTCTTTCAAGCTCCATCAATTTTACCTGGAAATTTCTTAATTTTGTCTTCTTAACAGCTGAATAATATTCCATTCTGTAAAAGTTTCACAATTTTATTACGCATTCATTAGCTGATAAACATTTAGATTGTCTCAACTTTCTTGTGTTGTGAAAAGAATAGCAATGAATATAAAGAAGTAAATATCTCTGTAGTAGAGTACAGGGTTCTCTGAACATATGCCCAATAGTTCAAGGGTAATATGGTTAGATTATATGGTAGATATATTTCTAGATTTTTGAGGAAACCTTAAATTGATTTCCACAGTAACTGTACTAGTTTGCACTCTAATTAGCAGTGAATAAATGTTTTCCTTTCCCCATATCCACACTAGCATTTGACATAATCTTTTGTTTCTTTATCTTAGCCATCTGACTGGGATAAGATCAAATCACAAAGTAGTTTTAATTTGCATTTCTCTGATGTCTAAAAAATGTTAAACTTTTAAAAAAATATATTTCTTACCTAATTTGTTTTGACAGAGCCTCCTTGTGTAACTCCTAGAATTCATTATGTAGGCAAGGCTGGTCTCAAATTTGATCCTTCTGCCTATGCCCCAAGAGTACTAGGATTAAAGGCATGTCTAACCAAACCACACTTTTTCAGCCATTTGTAGTCTATTTCTAGAGAATTTTCTGCTTAGTTCAATGCTTTGTTTTTAAATCAAGTCACTCAATTTCTTGATATTTAGGAGTTTTTTCCTAACTTATTTCTATATTGACTGACACTGTTAGATATATAGCAGGTACAGTGTTTTTCCATATTTGCAGGCTGCCTCTTCCCTTGGATGGCGGTGCCTTCTACACAGGAACTTTCAGTTTTATGAAATTCTAATTATCATTGTTGGCCTTAATGTCTGCGTTACTAGGATCCTACTCAGAAAGCCCATGTTTGTGTTTTTAGGTTCAAGTTTATTCCCTATTGTCTCCTATATCCGATTATGTTGAGGTTCTTAATCCATTTAGAATTACGTTAACTGGGTGAGAGATAAGAATCTAGTTTCCTTCTTCTAACTATCCAGTTAAACTGGCACCATTTATTGAAGAGGATGTCTCTTCTCCAATATATAATTTTAGCTTCTTTATCAAATCTCAGGTGGCTCTAAGGACTATGAGATTATATGGAGGCTTTCAAGTGCATTTATCAATGATTTTGTTTTATGCCAGTACCATGAAGTTTTTATTATTATAGCTTTGTAGTATAACTTAGAACTAAAATGGTAGTGCTTCCAGGAGATTTTTTTAAAAATTACTATAGATTTTTTAAAATATCTTTTGTATTTATGTATGGAATTTATGATTATTTTCCCATTCTGTGAATAATTGCACTGGAATTTTGTTGAACCTATGGAGTGATTTTGGTAGACTATTTCCCAGTGGACTGATTTTGGTAGACTATTACCCAGTATTTATCCTACTAAGTCATGAGCATAAGAAAGAGGTCTTTCTATATATATTCTTGCTATCTTCAATTTCTTTTTTTTTTCAGCTATCTTAAAAATTTGCTTGTACATATCTCTCAAGTCCTTGCTTGGATATAGTAAAAAGATGGATTCTGTTTTCTAATCCATTCTGTGTTTCTTTATTGGAATATCAATACTACTAATATGAAAATTTATTGAACAATGTGTTCTTCCTGTCATTTTGTTGTTTTATGATTGGTTTTTAGATTTCCTTTGATTAGCTTTTCTAAAATTCTTTATTTATTTTCAGTACCCTCTTAGGTTTATTTACCCTTCTCTTCAAGCCAAATATTTCCTTCCAGTATCCTCTGGAGAACTGATTCAGTGCTAAGTAATGCCTGAAATCTGTTTTTTATCATACAAAATTTCCTTTTCTCTTTCAATCAGGACTGGTATTTTTGCTGGGTATAGTAGTCCAGCCTCTTATCTGTGGTCTTTCATAACTGGTAGAACATTAGTTCAAATCTCTGGCTTTTAAAATCTACAGTGAAAAATTAGCTATTACTCTTATGGGCCTACTTTATACATAGCTTGGTCTCTCCTACAGCTTTTAACAGGCTTTCTTTGTTTTAGATAGTGTTTTGACTGTTATATCAAATGGAAAGTTTCTTTTGGGTCCAGTCTATTAAGTGTTCTTTATGCTTATGTATTTCACTTTGATAGACATCTCCTTCCATAGACTTGGGAAATTTTGTTCTCTTATTTTGTTAAAATTATTTTCTGTGCCTTGACCTGGGTTTGCCCTTTTATAGCTATAATTAGTAGATTTGGTCTTTTTATAGTGTTCCAGTGTTATTGTATGTTTAATTTGTTTGTTTGATTTTAAATTGATGTAGCATTTTCTTTGACTGAATGATCCAATTTTTCTACCTTGAATAAAAGATCTGATGTTCTCTCTTCTACTTGATCTATTCAACTGATGAGGTTTTCCTCTGTGCTTTTTATTTGACTTCCTAAATTTTTTATACTATATTTTATTTAGTGTTGGCTTTTCTTTAGATATTCTATCTCCTATTATTAAATTTCATTTTCATATCTTGAATTATCCGGCATGTATTCATATCCCCCTGAACATAGTTATTACCATTATTTAAAAAATCTTTGTTTTCTATCTCATCTAAGTTGCTTTTCTCAGGGAATACTAAATTTTAGAGGGGAAATATTGCCTTAGGTATTCATGTTGTTTCTGTTTTTTGTGATGTGATGAAGGCTTCTGGAGTTAGGTCATTGATATTGTTTCTTGGTATGGATTTCTTGTCCCTCCTGTGTTGAATGAGTATTTGGATCTGTTTGTTGTTATCCCAACTTGTCAAATTGTTGAGCAGCTCAGTGGAGCTTATAGCTGAGTCTTAGTGCCACCCAGTGTTGTTTGAATTTGATATCAGAAGTGGTCCAGGGACAAGGTAACATCTCTATATTAAGGAGCAAAGTTTCTTTGGAGTCAAAATATTCTCACAGCCTATCCTCAGGTGTCAGGGGAAGTATACATGACTCATCTCAGATGGTACAAATGGGAAGAGTAGAGGCAGGAATACGGCAACCCTACACAGGAAAAAAAAAAGGAAAAAGACCAATAGGTGGGGCATGTGGTCCTTAGGCAGTCTTCTGGGGACTGTTCAGAAGGTTGTGGGATCTGTAAGACGGGGAACCTTGTTGGATGAAGCAGATCATAAGGGACAAGCCTTGATGGCTTTTTATTGCTAGCTCATTTCCTGTCTACTAGATGCAGAACGAGCAGCCATTCAATGCTCATGGCATCATGCCTTACAGCATGTTCTGCATCCTTTCAGACTATAAGCAAAAATACATCCTTCTAAACATTCTTTTTGTTAAGTATTTGGTCATAGAAAAAAGAAAGATAATGAATACATTAAGACAATAAGCACTTGTTAGATCAACTTCTTGAACTTGCTTTAAGTAATAAAGACTTATTTGACCAACCATAATCAGAGAGAAACAGTAAATAAGCATCTTAAATCTTTCTAATAAACCAGCCAATTGTATTCCTGTGGGAGTTTTGTAAGACACAGGGAGGGAGCTCAGACACACCCTGTGCCAGTTCCCATGAAGTGGAAAATGAACATGAGAGAATAAAGAGCGATGGCTTCAGGGTAGTCACTTCTTCCAGATGCCAGCTTGATTGAAATTTATTTTCACTTTCTGTGAAGACACTTAGATCTTGGCATTGTCACTCAAGGACCACACCAAAAATTTATTACTGAATATTGAAGCAAAAAGGGAAAAAATACACAGACAGCATTCAGACAAATATGGTGATTCTTCCTACTTCCTGTGTCACTCAGACCCATGACTTACTGATGGTGGAACACACACAAGAAACTAACCCAGTTTTTTTCCTTAGGGGATTTCTGGGTAAAAGCAATTTGTTAAAATCTACCTTTTTCTGAAGTTTTTAAACATGAAGAAATCAAGCCAAGAATGATCAAATTTCATAGCTGAATATGAACTTTAAAGTCCTGAGTATTTTTTGCTTTTGTTTTTGTTTTTTTTTTTTTATTTTTTGTAGCATCCAATACTGCTTCATTTGCTTGTCTTTGTTATGGTTTATATATTGTAGAATAATTTATAGTGAATTTAAATTGTTAACATTAAATAAAGCATGATATATATTTCCTTTTGTTCTGAATTGAAATACAAACTTCCATAACAAGCACCATTCGCCAATTAGATTCTCACTCTACAATATAAGTATTTATTACTTGCATTATTATTGGGTACTACTTATACTTCTATGAAGTACTACAGCATTGCTTAAAGAGGACTTGGGATAGTTCCCATTGTTTACATGATAAACTCTAGGGTAATCACTTAATTATTTTAAAAAGAGGAAACTTAACTGGTTTACTTAGGAGAGGTGCATAATCAACACATTCTTCAATAGCTTAAGAAGTAAGTATACTTGTGGCAGGTCTGAGGATGAAGCGTTACTTACAGATTAAAGAAAGAAATTGCTATCCAAGAAAAGATATGACTAATGCATTGTGTTGGTCAAAGATGCTAATTTTAAGAGGCTTCATACTGTGCAAATACAGCTGAGCCAGATGTGGTGGTGCATGCCTGCAGTCAGAGGTAGGCAGATCTCTTGTGAGTTCAAGGCCAGCCTGGACTGCATCATGAATTGCAGACAGTCAAGGCTATATAAAGAAACTCTGTCTCAGGGAAAACAAACAAACAAACAACAACCAAAAAACCAACCAACCAAACAAACAAACAAAAAAACTGCATTACATTCTGAATCACTAAGGAGAGAGGATATCAGAACATTGGCTACTGGGATTAGGAGAGAAGGAGAGTGGAAATATGTGCAATGAATAGGAACTTTAGGGTAATAGCACAATTTTGTTTATTCTTCCAATAGTCAGTGCATATTAATTAACATTTGTCAAAGTTGATGCAAGATATCACACCCAGAGAGAGTCTACTATATTCTGTGAAGTTGGAATGACAATAATGAGTCCATGTAGGTTCCTTCTTTGCAATAACCTTTTGCTCTGATGGAGGTGTTGCTAATGGGAAGGCAGGGAGTTCATGAGAATTACCTTTACTTTCTAATCAGTTATTGCTGAGAACCTAAAGGACTTTACAAGATAGTTTGTTAATTTTTTTAAATTGCAATTATCTGAGGTCTTCAAAGTACAGAAGACTAAGAAATGGATAGAACTGAAAGAAAAGAAGGGACATTACTAACCAAGAGCAATAATGGTTGTGAATTGGGGTTTTTGCTAGGGGGAAAAAAAAGACAGTTTCAGAACGTTGAATGGATACTATGAGCTAAGTTAGTATAGTCAATCCATATGTCAAAATGAAAGCCCTGTATGTGCCATCCAGGTGCTACAACTGAGCCCTGCACCAGCCCTACAAGAGAAATTGGTACAGTATAACAAAAAAAAAAAAAAGATAAAAGAAGAGCCTTTAGACTGTATTAAATGCCATACTAAATATAAGATAGCTCAAACTAAACACATAGTGACTGAGGACTCACACTTGCATGATGAAGACAACAAACAAATGATGTGAGGGCCAGGGTTGTGCTGCTCACTTTTACCAAAACAAAGAAAGATTTAGGTTAAGGTAGAACAGTCAAGTGGGGCTTGCAGATGGCTGTAAGCACTGTTTCCTTGCCTGGTTTATAGGCATTTGCTTAATGGGATTTATTAAATATTTTTTTTTTATTTTGTGACTTTTTTCTGCATCCCTATTTTATTTTTAAATAAATAATTGAAATAGTTGATTTAAGATGATATTGGATGGAAAGAAAATCATGGGAGGTATCAACAAAATCTGCATTAAGTGAATATAATGGGCAAGTTGAGAAAAAGAAGAAGAAGAAGAAGAAGAAGAAGGAGAAGAAGAAGAAGAAGAAGAAGAAGAAGAGGAGGAGGAGGAGGAGGAGGAGGAGGAGAAGGAGAAGGAGAAGGAGAAGAAGAAGGAGAAGGAGAAGGAGAAGAAGAAGAAGAAGAAGAAGAAGAAGAAGAAGAAGAAGAAGAAGAAGAAGAAGAAGAAGAAGAAGAAGAAGAAGAGGAAGAAGAAGAAGAAGAAGAAGAAGAAGAAGACGACAAAGGAGAACAGAGAAAGTGAATGTAAATGACTTTATGTTCCAAGGTTTTTTCATTAAAGGAAATCATGGGGTGGGGGGAAAGGTGGTTGCTTGGTGGGTAGCTGGAGTTGGTTCTTCTTTCCTTTCCTTTCCTTTTTTTTCTTCTTCATGTTATAAACTGAAGGTATGATAACCAGTTTTTATGTTGCTAATGAAGACTGTCTAAGGAAGAAAATGTAACTCTGCAGGGGCGAGTCTGTGTACAAGCAAACATGATGCTCTTTTGTAAAAGTGGTATGGGGTAGACTCCAGGTTGGGAATGGAGTTTACCATGTATTACGTGTAACTATGATTTTTAGGGAACCATGATCTGATATGACTAAATGTAGGGAAATGAGGTGGATCTTCCTGAGGGATGAGATTCAACAAAGGGGTAGAAGGCTAATAAAGGCTGTATGTGCTTCTCAACCTTCCTAATGTTATGCCCCTTTAGTATAGTTTCTCATGCTATAGTGATGCCCAACCATAAAAATGTTTTAACTGATATTTCATAACTGCAATTTTGCTACTATTATGAATCACAATGTAAATATCTGTGCTTTCCTGTGGTCTTAAGTGACCCTTGTCAGAGTCATTCTACCCCCAAAGGGGTTGAAACCCTGAGGTTAAGAACAGATGCCTTAAAGACCTGAGACTTCACCAAGCTCTGTGTATATTAAAGTGCCATGCAGAACATTCCACTCTGAGATGTGGAGAGGGGTCCTGAGTGTGCATAGCTCTGGCTGCAGGTAGGAGATGAATGATATATGTATATCTGGGGATGAAGTAAGCTCACCAAGTATCTTGTAAGTTACAGGTGTGGGGAGCCATCCTTGAGCACCAACCCCACTCTGCTCTCACTGTTTAGCACTCTGTTAAATCTGGTGACTCAGGCCCATCTCGGGAAAAAAAGAAAGAAATCTCAAATTAGCAAGTTTCACTTCCCCAAGATAGAAATTGTTCCCCTTTGCACCAATATACAAAATAAACATATTCCTTAGACATTTGAATTGTAAGCCGAAGTGCAAATCCATATGTGCTTAGTAACTTCTAATGGAGGCATTTAATATTCTATATCACCAATTTAATAAAATTATGAATTTACACAGATTCAGTACTTACATGCAGAACTTTTTTTATCAGGCATTTATTTTAAAAGTAGTAAAATAAAAACTAAAGGCAAAATATATTTGACTACTGCATACAGAATTTGTGGCAAATTTGAATAGAAAATATCTTTCAATTATTTTAGAGAAGTTAAGATTTCTATGGACTAATCAACTCCTTTATCTATTCTCTGATATTTGAATGGCAAGAATTGTTTATTTGTTAATAAGAGCACATGGTTGGGTAAAAATGCTTAAAATATGTTCAGATCTCATCAAATTTAAACATTTTAACTTTTATAATTGTTCTTCATAGACATATATTTTATTAAGTATTTTGGCTCAAAAGTGAATTTAGAAAAAGCAGAAATAATCAATGCAGTTTATCGTCAATACCAAGCACGGGCCTCAATGTGCCAGCCACAACACAGCTACCAATATGGTTAACCAGACAGCACTCTTTGAAATTAAATAAACATGATGGAAAAAAAGCCCTGGAATATTTAGAAAGGTCAAGAAGACCTGCTTCAGACGTGTGGAGTGTGTCCCTCATCTCAAGCTACTCCACAGACACATACCATTTATTATTCTGCTCCTCCTTATTGCAACCACCACAGAGTACACACATAATTTCATGTCATGGGACCTGTTTTATTTTGAGCAAATACATCTGCTCTTAAGTGCCTCCCACCCCATGTGATCATTCTTTCTCTAGAACTACCTGTTTTTCATTACTCCTACCTGTCTTTTCCTTTTCAGTCTTTTCATCCTGCAAGGTGGAAAAGAGTAGGAATATGGGGGGGGGGAAATGAATCAAACATTGTTCTATACATCTACCCATGACCTTAAGACATTCACAGCTCTGGTTCCCTAAAGAGAACAAAGGAAACTCACTATATTCTTCTGGTCTGTAGTGCAAGACAGCAGAGGGTGCTACGGGATCAAGAAGGGGACCTGGTTATGTGGGAAGAGGTCAGGGTTCATGGGGAGCTTTCTGGACAAATAATTCATGGAGTAGGTTTAAGCTATGAAGTGAATTTTTGAGTTGTTGCAAGCTGAGGAAATACTGTAGACAATTGTGTGCATGATCGATCATCGGTATGTTACAGAGCTACACTGACCTTGCATTCCTAGATTATAAAATGAAAATAGAGAAGACATGTAGGAATGAGGTGGATAGGTGTGCTTGTGTTTTCTGCAGTGGAATATAATCGTATCAGAGGCAATGTGTTACCACTGAAAATTTTCTCACAACAGAGTACTGCATTGAATTCAGAAGGACTCAACTTTGGCTTAGTGAAGCATATGTGTAAGGAAGGGGATAATAATATAAATCATACTTTGTAATATTTATCAACTCTATTGAGGTACATTAGCTGAGATAAAGGACAAAGGGATTGTTAGAAAAGAGAGAGGGGACAAGATAGACAGAAAGCCCAGAAATCTCCTTACTCCTGACCCCTGCATGGCTTGCTACATAATGACCCAGGTTTCTCTCAGCAATGGGGTGAGGGATCACATCAATTTTCATCACAACATTCCTGGCCCTCACAAAAGCCATTATCAACAGCCACCACTACTATTGAGAAGGGCAAGTGTTCTGTCTAAATAACACAAATGAACAGTTGTGCTTCCTTTGTACACAGTAGAATTTCTTGCCATTGCTAAATACAAAACTTACATAATAAATATTCTAACATCAAATGCTTCTCATGCTCCACAATTGATGGCATAAAATACCAAGTAATCTTCCCAGGAGAAGTTATATTGATTCCTTGTTATACCACAGGGAATGTACAATGTATTTATCTGATGGAATAGTTGCATTTTAGGAGGACAAATGTAATTCTGTTAGTGAACAGGAGTCAGGGAACTCAGGAAAGGGCCCTGGTGATTAAGGGTTGGAAAATTCTCAAATTTCCCCCCCACACCCTTTCTTGCTATACTTGGTACAAATGCAAAGTGATTGAGTGTGTTTTGTGTGAAAATTAGGAGAATGTAAAGACATGAAACTCAATAAAATAACTCCAAAATGTTTTTCAACACAAGGAAAATATTTTTCATTAAATTTTATTCTTCATAGTAAAACAAGATCATTCATTACAGTTAATTTTTGGTGTACTCTAGTCATAAAAAAATTTGTTCACACAGTGTTGCCAAAACAACACAAATGGGTAAAGAAAAATTGGTGATGTGGAAGATTTTCTTTAATTGTTCAGATTAGTTTTTTAGTGCAACTTTTCTGAACAGTTTTGGAACATTTTACTTAGCTTCCACCAGTGTTTCATGCAGTATACTGAGTACCGTAGGATCTCAAATACACAAAAGAAAAATAAAGAGACAGACTATCTAAGTGCTTTCTACTTCACAAGGTGGGATGTGGGTGGGGCAACCATTTACTGATTCATGACAGAGATAATTCTAAATGGGATTCTAAAGCATATGCCCGTGGTTGAGTTTTGCTTTTCTTTTTTTTGTATATTTTCCAGAAAGAACGCTGAAATTGTTCTTTGCCAATAATTCTTATTCCTTAGGAAAAAGGTGGCTGACACTGAAAAACCCACACACCCAACTCCAGGCCTGTTCTCATGCTTAACTCTACAGGCCCCTTTCTAATGCCCCTGGCTGGAGCACACCAGAGGCTCAACAAAACTTGTAGATAGCAGGAGAAGAGTGAGGATTCAGGGGGATGGGGTTGTTGGACTTAACATAAACAATGTCATAGTCCAGTGAGGAATTCAGGCCACAGAGCTTACTAAAACTCTCAATGTACCACCTGACCAATCCACATAAAAGGCAAGAGGACTTGCCACTAGTGTTTGCCTTGATTTTCTTTTGAGTTTTCCTTTTTTTCTGTTTTTAATTAAAGGTCAGGAGTGACCACAGCAAATGTACAGTCTAATCATCTCATTTACTTCTGTAAAAATTTCCTAGTACCTTTTCTCAACTTCTCTGCACAAAGGGAAACCCGAATCCTCATGTTTCTGAAAATACCAGTAAGAGTTTTAGGTCAAGCAAACCATCTGCTCTCTGTTGCTATGATAAACACCAGGACGAAGAGCAAGGTGGAGTAAAAAGGCTTTATTTGGCTTATACTTCCACACCATAGTACATTAGGAAATGAGGTCAGGACAAGAGAACCTAGAGGCAAGACCTCAAGCAGAGACCATGGGAGAATGCTGCTTGCTGGCTTGTTCATCCCGTTTTCTTACACAACCCAGGACACAAACCTAACCAAGGGTGGCTCCACCACAAATTGACTGAGCCATCCCACATTAATCATTAATCAAGGAAATGTGCCATAGATTTGCATACAAATCAATCTGAAGGAAAATTTCCTCATTTAAGGATCTTCCCAAATGACCTTTGCTTATGTCAAGCTCACAAAAACCTAACCAGCATTATCAGTTAGAAGATTTTTTTTAATCTTTTTTTTTTTTTAGATGTTTTCTTTATATACAATATCTCCTTTCCCAGGTTCCCTTTCAAAGAAAAAAACAAAAACTAAGACAATCCCCTATTCCCTCCCCCCTGCCCCTGCTCACCATCCCCCCTCCTCTTGCTTACTGGCCCTGGCATTCCCCTACACTGGGGCACAGAACCTTCACAGGGCCTCTCCTCCCATTGACTTCCGACTTGGCCATCCTCTGCTATACAAGTGCTGCTGAAGACATGAGTCTTAAACAGTGTGTTTTGAGACAAGCTCTCTCTATGGAGTTCAGACTAGCCTTATGCTTATAGCATTCCACCTGTCTCATCCTTATGATTGCGGAGATGACAGCTATGTGCCACCAGGCCCAGCTGTTGTTTTATATATATTACTAAGTTTAACATTGTTTCTGATAGGAATCAGAAATTTCTTTCTCACTAGAGACTTCCTGGCCTCTTTTTAAAATCTGTAGTAAAAAGTTTCGTTATGAATCCTTCCCTAACTAGCAATTTTTTTCTTATATTATTATTATTATTATTATTATTATTATTATTGTTATTATTATATATTTTCTTTATTTACATGTCATATGATTTCTCCTTTCCCAGTTTCCCTTCCAAAAAACAACAAGAATAATCCCCTGTTCCTTCCCCCCTCCCTGCTCACTACCCCACCCTCTCCCGCTTACTGGCCCTGGCAAACCCCTACACTGGGGCACAGAACCTTCACAGGGCCAAGGGCCTCTCCTCCCATTGATGACCAACTTGGCCATCCTCTACTATACACATGCTGCCAGAGCCATCAGTCCCACCATGTGTACTCCTTGGTTGGTGGTTTAGTCCCTGGGAGCTCTGAGAGTACTAGTCAGTGTATATTGTTGTTCGTCCTAAAGGGCTGCAAACCCTTCAGCTCCTTCAGTCCTTTCTTTAACTCCTTCACTGGGGACCCTGTACTCAGTTCAATGGATGACTGTGAGTCTCTACTTCTGTATTAGTCGGGTACTGTCAGAGCCTCTTGGGAGACAGCTATATCAGGCTGGAGTGCCCTTCAGAAGATTTTTTTCTTAACACATTAATACCACTCTTTACATTTGTTATTATGTATATACATATGTGTATACATTTACATGTATATAAATGACTTTATATATATGTGTATATATTTGAATAAATTATTTAAGTATACTTTTACATTTATAATAATCCTCTCCAATGCAGCCCTAGGATAGAATGAATATTCAACAAATAATTAATTAATAGTTGTTACAAGAAAATGAACTAAATCACTATCTCCCTGAATTTTACAAATAACTCATTAAACTTGTTGAGTATATATCTGATTTATCTATGTATCTATGTATGTATGTATGTATGTATGTATGTATGTATCTATCTATCTATCTATCTATCTATCTATCTATCTATCTATCTGTCTGTCTACCTATCTACCTACCCACCTATCATCTATTAGCTATGTATTATCTATTTCTACCATCTGTGTCTATCTCTCTCTATAATCTATCTATTTAACCTATCATCTATTATCAATCTATCACTTTATCTCTCTATCATCTATTTCTCTACCCAATCTACATATCATCTGTCTATCATCTATGTTCATCTATTTCTCTCTATCATCTATTTTCAATCATCTGGCTATCTTGATATACCCACCATTTATAAAAATAAATGTATTTATATATATATATCAATTATTCATTTATATATGGTTTTGGTACAATAAGCATGTATTTATCCATCATCTATGTAGCTTTCTAACATCTATCTTTATATGATTTTGGAACAATAAACATTTTCAGCTTAAAATTTGCAAAAGGAAATGCATCCTTTTTCAATATATCAATTGTTGCAAACTTAGGCTGTTAAAAAAATCTTTCTCTTAGTTTTGTTTTTATAACCTCTCCCTGTCTAGTGGGAGGTGAATCTTAAACTTTTAAACATGCTTACACTGTTAGATAAGAACATGTGGTGCGCTTGGAGATTTAATTTATTCTGCATTGAGGTCACAAAATAGGTGGGGCAATAAAATATTAACATAAAAAATAAGTGGTTGCAATATTAAGATAGAAAATAAAAATGTCAAAGCTCAGGTATTTTTCATGACCACAGGATGGGTGACCTTCTCAATTAAAAACTATTTTCAACATTTCATTAAAGCAATGCATTACATGATTTTTTTTTCCACTGTGTTTTCACATGAAAGGAAAAAATATAAATGCTCCAAAAATCTCTTGGACTAATCTTGGCCACAGAGATTTAGATGAAATATTATTAACAGGCAGTAAATCCCAGAAGGCGTTTATCTTTCAGGGCTTGTCTGAAGTGGCACTTCTAGTGGATGAATTTCTCAACACCTAGTTGTAATTTGCCTCAGATCACTTCAACAAAAACAAGATGGTCATATCAATAAGTGTGTCAGGGAAAAGAGCAGCTTCAGAAAATCCAGTTGTAATCCTTCTGGGTACAGTTTCCAGCTGGACCTGACAAGGAGTCACCCCAGGGTCAGGTGGAAGACAGCGCTTACTTCCAAGATGGCTTTGTTTGAGTCAAACGATCAGCCTCTCCTGTTTTATCTCGCAGCTTGTGGAGACGGTTTATGTTTCTCACGAGGGCAGCCAAATAATGCAGTGGTAACTCAAGCCTGCTGACCCTCTGGCCACGGGGTGTGTTACATTATACTTCACGCTTCACCCAGAGGACCCAGAAGATGATGTAATTAGAAAATGGTCTGCACTGCTCCTCAGCCAAGGTCCATTTTTCAGATTAGCATTGGAAACCTTATCATTGAAATGTGTCTTCTATCTAAGGCTTGGTAGTAGAATTCAGAAAGTTACTTCCAGTACTCCTGTGCATGCGTGTGTGTGTGTGTGTGTGTGTGTGTGTGTGTCCCCCTCTTCTGCCTGTCCGTCCCTCCTTCTCTCTGTTTGTATGTATGCACGCATGTGTGTTTTCTTTCATGGTACCTCCCCGTGAAGGTAATAATCTTCACCATGCAAGCCAATATCACTTCCGTGCCTTATCTTGGGGACACCAGCTTTTCATGTTACAGAACTGAAAGTTGTAGCTCTTGGCACTGACTGCCAAGTTCAAATCCCAGTATCATTACTAAGTCTTTGGTCGTATTATTTATGTTTAAGAGTGATTCACTATGAGATTCACAAGAGAATTGAACCCTTTGTGGAGGGAAATAATTTCCACAATCCAAGGCATTTCTTTTTTCTTTCTTTTTCTTTTTTTCTTTTCCTTTTGGCTTTTTGAGACAGGGTTTCTCTGTGTAGCCCAGGCTGTCCTGGAACTCACTCTGTAGTCTAGGCTGACCTCAAACTCAGAAATCTACCTGCCTCTGCCTCCCAAATGCTGGGATGAAAGGCGTGCATCACCACTGCCTGGTTCCAAAGCATTTCTCATGAAAATAATAGAAAAAAATAAAATGACAAAAAAAATCTTAAGAAAATATTTATCTGAATTAATATTTTAAAGGAGTAAATTTGAATTCAAATGTTTTTCCTTCCTTTGTTTAGGAAAGCATAGTTTCTTAAAATGAAAACATCATGATGTACTGTAGAAAATTTCAAAACAGAAATCAGAAGTATTATTGCAATTTAATTTTTTTTTTTTAAGAAAATTCAGGACCTGGAAAAACAGTACTACATAAGTAATAAATTAATTACCTTGAGTTTTCTGATAACAAAACATGGCAGGAAGAAGCCTATTTCTGGTGACCCACTTAGATATATTCTTGTAATTTACCACAGAAAAGTGGACAAGCCTCGTATCTGCTCTCCTTGTAAACCCTTTGCAAGGCGCAATCAGAAACCAATGATACATATGAGGCAGCCTCTCTCACAGGGCATTGGCTCTTCTCTGAGTCAAGTCACACAGCATAGTGATCCTCAGACTAAATGGTTGTTTGTTTTTTCTAAAATGCACCTAGAATTATCCTTCTGGTTTTATTTGTTGATAAAACCTTTTTAATGCTGATACATTTCTTTTAAAAATAACTTTAAAAATTGTGTTGGTTCATTTTGAGCAACCAAATTAATGCTTTTGTGTGCCCAATAATGAGATTATGACCCAAAAGTGACACAATGTATTAAGAGTTTTGCTATAAGTATCTGACTATAAACTGATTTTTTAACTATTGTAGAGTTTCTATCCATACTAATTGAGCAATTCAGGAAGGATCTTTACATGCCAGAGGTTCTTCTTGAATGTATCTCTAACAGGGAGTAAACAGTACAAAAAGAAAGAAATAAAATCTCTGGTGTAGGTGGGGAGCCATTCTGTTTTCCTATTCCTCACCTCCATATTCTGTTGGCATTAGTTGCTTTAATATTGCTGTGATGAACACCATGGCTAAGGCAATTTATAGAAGAAAGGGGTTACTGGAGCTTGGAGTTCTAAAAGGTCAGACTCCATGTGATAGGAACAGCTGAGAGCTCACATTTTGAACTGCAAGCAGGAAGCAGAGAGCACGCTGTCAATGACACAAGTCTTTTGAAAGCTCAAAGCCCACCCTCACTGGCGAACCTTTTCCAAAAAGGCCACACCTTCTAATCCATCCCAAACAGTTCCTTCAACTAGGAACCAAACATCCAAACATATGAGCCTATGGCAGCCATTTTCATTCAAACTGCCACACCATCTAAAACCTGACTTCTATTTTTCAAATATAATTATTGTATTCACTTAGCATGTAAAATGTGTTTTACGGTGAGCTATTTGAGTTGCTCAGTATCCACATCTTTGAGACTTACACTGTAATCGATCATGTGATAAGCATATCCTTTATCTTAATAGCTCAGGAAAGAGTAAGCACTTCCTGTCTGGATTAAGAGTTGGAAAGATTACCTTGATACAAGCAAAATGAATGGTTATCATATGAAGAAACACAAATATATGTATGACCCTATGTCTGTTTTCCATGTCTCCAATTTTTCTACACAATAGGGGTAATTCATCTATGGTTCACAAAACACAGGCTGCAAAACAGCATGAGTGGGTCAAAGTTTACAAAGGTCAAGTGAATTAACAAGGGTAACAGAAGCCAAAACACAGGCATTTCACCTAGCCTCTTTTTTCTGCTGACTCAAGTCTAAGAAAACAAAGACTTAGGTCTCAGTAACCTAATTCTTACTACATTCTTTCTTATTCTTCTCCTTTGAAGGTAAGTTAATCACATTGTGAAAGGTACCTATTCTATGACTCTATTCATAAAAGAACTTGTAGGATATGAAAAAATAGTTCCTTAGTTCACTTCTGTATAATTCAATTCACCCAACTTTTATTGTAGATAAAACAGGAGGCTATACCAACTGTTGGCATATACAGCAGTCCAACTCTGTGCAGACTACAGTCAGATGTGAAGCAACAAGCATTACGTAACAGTAGAAAATCAATGTAAAAGGAAGAGATGCTTCTGTTGAGATCATGGTTCATTGTGTAAGAATTAATTACTGTACTACCTAAGTATGTGAACTCTTAAAAATACTTTTTCCTTTACACTGGGCATAACTTTTATGTGTGTTGATTTAGATGAGGTATACAGTACAGGCTCTTATTGCTGTCACTGGTATTGTGTACACTAAAGACTGGCAGTGAAATGGGAATGGTTCTCATTTATCTGTGTTCCACTAAGTTCCTGAAGCTAGACCACTGCATATACTCTTCCTCTATTAAACTTTTGACACCTCACACATTTTTTTATAACTTTCCTAATTAATAGGTTTGTTGCCTTGATCATATTGCTTCCTTGCCTATAGAATTCTCTTTTGTTGCCAGCTCCTCATTTATTGTTCCATTAGAATTCAATTTAGATATAAAGCCTTTAGCAGGCTCCTAGCACATTGATGGTTCCTAGTTGCATTATGAACACATCCTCTAACTCCTTTGTCTTTTACTTCATTACATATTGTACATATTGTCTGGCTATTGAGAGTCTAGTTTTACCCTCTAGGTTGGTGACTAGCAGTAGTTCATTAGTATACCTGAAACATAAAAGAGTGAAAAGGAACATCTTTGGTTATTTCCAAAATGTTTCCAAGAGGAAACATGCTGTTTTGAGTGCCCAGTGAACACCTTCATCAATAAAAGAGTTCAGTCTTGCAACTCAGTCCTCTAAGTTAACTACTCAGTGATATTTGGAAAAGTCTACTAGAATTTTCCTTTATTAAATATAAAAATTAATTTATTCCAAACAACTTTTGAGTGCTTTCTGTGATCAAAGTGACATACTAGATAAATAAAAAAATAGAGAATACATATTTAATATTCTCAGAGCATTCAACCAATATTCACAAAATGAATAACTGGAAAATAGGTAAAACAGCCATTGATTAACTTGTTACTTTAAATAATTGCCTGGTTTGTTTGGCTCACAGTTCCTGGGGCACATTCCATCATGGCCGGGAGGTAGTGGTGGCAGGAGCCTGTGGTGGCTGTTCACATTGTGTCTGCAGTCAGGAAGCAAGGAGGGAATGAAGGCTGGTGCTCAGTTTCTGTCCATCTTTTCCTAAACCCAAGACTCCAGTCCAGGAAATGGCACTGCCCACATTTAAAATAGGTCTTTTAATCTTAGTTGATAATCCTTAACAAACATCCCAGAGTGCAAGCTAATTTATCTAACCCCTTAGAGACATGCCCAAAGATTTGCCTCCTGGGTGATTATTAGTCTTCCATATAACTGTCAGTATTTGCCATCTTATGCAGTTGTCCCATGAAGTATAGTTTAGTGTAGCACAGTGATGAATACCAGGTCCCTAGGATCTCCTTATCAGGGTGCAGAATGTTCTGGTGGATGAACAGTAACTCATTTCTCACCCTAGATCCTGCCCTCAACATTTTAGCCTCTGCTTCAGTTACTTTATTAAGTTACTGTTTTACGCTCCATCATAGAACTGAAATCAGAAAGTATTTCTCCTTTCATGACTATCCTATTTCATTTAGTATAATGTCATCAAGGGTGCTCCATGTTATATAGCATATAGAAGCATTTCCTTCTTTCCAAGGCTGTATGCAATAGCATTGGTGCAGATCCATGCTGTATATCTATTTGCTTATGTATAGTGCATAGACATACACACAGACAAAACACCCATACTCAGAAAATTAATTAATAGCTTTTTAATTTTAAAAATGAACAAAATTACTGAATGTTTATTTTAAAACATCATTATAGTACTTAAGCTGTCCACAAAGATTCCTACTATATTAAGGCTATACACCGACTGAAAGCAAATAGACAGAAACCAGATATTCTGTTCAAACAGTAATGACAAAGAAACAGATGGTGACCATGACTCTATAAGACAAAAAAAGAATTTTTAAGTCCCAAACTATCGCAAGAGATAGTGAATAGACACAATGTCATATAATGATAATGTATCACTTCAACAGGAGAGGAATATATGTGATTGTGTGTGTGCATGTGTGTATGTGTGTGAGCACCTCACATCAAAGCACCTATGTATATAACATACAGGTTGACAGAAACAAATGGAAAATGTACAATAAGACAATGCTAACTGATGACACCTCTACTTTCAACTAGGGGTAGCACACCTACACAGAATCAGGAAGGTGCAGCAATTGCATCACAGTTTAGAACACATGGGGCTGAGGAACTCACAGTACTCCATCACAAGCAGGATAGTGCACAGTCTTCACAGGCACACATAATATTCTCCAGTGTAGGACAAGTTCAGTCACAGATACGTCAAAAAAGAACAATAAAAAGGAAACACAACTTGGTGCCTGAGGAAACCAGAAGAGGTTATTGGATCACTTTGAAATAGAATTTATGATGAATGTGATGCACCAGATGGGTGCTGGGAATTGAACACAGATCCTGTGGAAGAATAGCCGATTCTCTTAACCTCTGAGTCATAGCTCTAGCCTCTTGTTTATCCCATCTTCCTGCTTGATTTACAGTTCTATTGCACCCTTTTTTACTTGTATCTTTTGTTATTTTCTAATTTCCTTTTGTATATTTTATAATTCATTTATAATTACCAGTGTAATTCCATAAAACATCTCACAGTTTACAGTGATAGGTTTAAACCTAACTTCAGTTACTAAAACACTCAAGGATACATGTTCATGCTCATGAACAAACGTTGTATGCTTTGTGTCAGAAAGTATGTCTTCTGTATTATAAATGATTACTGTATATAATTACAATTATTTTTCACTTTTTATTTTAATTTCTGCTAGAGAATTTTAAAGGGTTTTTAAATCATAAACACAGTATTTTAGTATCCTGTGTTTGTTTAATTTTACCAGTGAATTTTATGCTTCATATAATACTTGTTCTTTATAGTTATAAGATCTTTCCTTGGATTGTGGAGCACATATGCTTTAGAATTTATTTACATACATTTCTGAAATGAATGAAATTTTTTCATGAGTCATGGAATGAAGCATTTTCATAAACAAAAGGCAAACTTATCTGAACAATGTAGGACTCTGGCCCCTTTGATGTGCACTAGAGGCTGTGTGTGTGTGCTGATCGCTGGTGGGGACAATTGACATTTTTATTTTTAGCATTGAATGAATTGCTAAGGCCAACAATATTAGTATGTCCCTGAGTGATCAGATCAGCAGCCATTTGGAAAAGGTCACATTGAAAAGAAGATTGATTTTGGCAAACTGCTTAGAATATATTTCTACCACAAAATACTCAATTCTATTTATTTTTCTTTCTCTCAGTCTAACTATTGTAGTATTTGCGCATGTTTATTCATAAAACCTTTGGAAGTGGGGAGTTTCACAAAGCTAACTTACTGCCCAGTAGGATCACTGTTGAGGTGGTTTTATCTCCTCCTCTGGCCCTTTTCTAGTTTAAAAATATTCTTTTGTTCCTCTGCTCGTTGCTCAGATCCACTGAGATACTCATGCCTACTAACAGTCAATTTTAGAAGTGAAGAAATTTTATTTCTGAGCAACTCAGTGAAAAGTAGTAGGAACAAAATTTAATTTTTTTATTTTCATATTATTCCAGAGCTTTATTTCTGTCTCATTGCTGACTGCAATGCCTATTCCCACATCAATCTGAGGGATGATCTGAAAGGCAAGACCCTTCCCTCCCTGTTCATATACTGAACTACTTACACTGTGTCATCTAGCACAGACACCATTTGACTCCTTATCCAAAGATCCCTCCAGCTTTGTATATTCTCCTATTTTCACCTTTTCTAAATGGATTTTTCTCTTCAAAAGCTATCCTAGAAGCAAGTTAGGCTAGTTCCACCACCAGAAGAAACATCATTACTATTCCTCCCAAATAGAGCTTTTGATTTGTCTGGATGGAACAGAAGAGATGATGCCACCTGAAATGAGAACATTTAAAATCTTAGTGAGATGTTCACATCTAGATATCTAACATGAAGCAATGTAGATGTGAGTCCTGTGTAGAAGAGTACAACTATGGCCAGCTACCAATTTTACTTGGTTATTTTGTCACACAAGAAAATGTTCTAAAGTTGTACAAACTCTCCCATGACCGCATTTGTACTAATTGAAAATAAAATATTTAAATATTTTATATATATTATATAT
This sequence comes from Mastomys coucha, assembly GCF_008632895.1. NCBI lineage: Eukaryota > Metazoa > Chordata > Mammalia > Rodentia > Muridae > Mastomys > Mastomys coucha. The sequence continues at coordinate 41,036,197 of NW_022196900.1, read as the reverse complement.
TTCACTTGTTTAATTTTTAATCCCAGTGAAGTGATTTCCTATTATTGTATTTCTCTTACTATTTTTCCCTTATTTCTTGTGGATATTTGGAGTATATATTTATGTTACTTAACATGAAAAATAAAGCTAAATTTCTTCATAAACTGCAACTGATAGTCCAATAAAATACCAGTATATTAAATTAAAGTAATGTCATATAGCTATAATCACACATCAAATATGGCTTATATTGTTTCAAGTTTTAACATGTAGTTGTAATCAAAATTAAATGTTTATGTTATATCACAATGAAAACAAATACATCATTAGTATTTTGTGTATTAAAATTTGACATCAACTTTGAATGATGTATCATAATTATATTTATAGGATATAGTATGAATTTTCAATTCTTTTGTATAAGGTATTATGATTCAGTTAGGATAATTGCTATATCCATAACCTTAAATATTTACTTTATGTATATAACATTTAATACTTTCCCTTAATATCTTGCAATACATAAATATTCATTGTCCACCTTACTTATCCTACTACCCTAAAGACATTTAGAAGTCAGTCCTCCTATTTAGCAGCAGTCCTCTCTACACAGTAAGAGTTGTTCACTTACTGTACTTCAGAGTAAGTGTGAATCATTCACAGGAGTAGCTCCTTCAGAGATCGTTTCCCATTTACTGTGAAGGTTTGACTATGAAATGACCTCATAGGCTCATGCTTTGAGTGCTTGTTTCTCAGCAGATGGCATCCTTGGGGAGGCTGAGAGACCTTCATAAGCTGAGGCCTACCTGGCAGAGGTAGGTCAGGGATGGCAGGTGATGGTAGCCAGCTCTACTTTGGGGTGTGCTGTAATATGAGAAGCCTCTGTCACAAGATCCTGGTAAACCACTGTTCAGATTTCCTCCCAGCCTCTGGAGAATGAAGACTCTCTGCAACCAGAAGCCACAAAACCCACCTCGTTCCATATTTCTGTCAGTTATTCATTCTGGCAATACCAGTGTAAGGAAGACACTCCCATAACAGTTTGCTGAGGTGTGCACACTATGTTCTATTGATTGACATCTAGTCATGTTGCTCTCTGTAACTAAAGAAACAGGTAAATGTGGCCTAGTTGTATGCCATCAGTGAAAAGAAATGAGGTAGGGCAAATTCATAGGGGTATATGGAACTTGCACTTCCACAGGGATCTTTCTGAAAGTCAGTAGGCCAAAGCCAGGAAGGCAAACCTGAGAGTGTGCAGAGTGAAATCCCTAACTGAAGGAAGCAGAAGGAAACAGCAGGCTGCCTGCACAGGTCACCATAGTAACCTGGAACAGAGAGTTGCCTTTTATGACTTCCTCCACCTATGCAGGAGATGTTAATCTGCAGACCTAATTGTAGACTTCTGGCTACTTTTGGCAGGCTCAGCATTCTTGCACTTACCAGCATAAGGTTTATAACCCTTTTCTAATTGGTCTTACTTCACCTTATTCTCATACCCATGTTTCTAGTTTGCTTGCTATTGCTGAAGCTAAAGCACCTAATTAAAATAACTTGGAAAAGAAAGGATTTGGCTTAAGTACTCCCAGCCCAGTCAAATCATGAAAGGAGGTCAGGGCAGAATCCTCGAGGCAGGAACTAAAGCAGAGATCATTGAAGATGGTTGTTCTCTGGCAGATGCCTCCTGGCCGGAGTTCTTACCTACTACAGAACCATCTGCTCAGAGATGCACTACCTATAAATTGGCTTGGCCTTCCCACATCAATCATTAATCAAGAAAATGCACCATAGGATTGTCTACAGGCAATCTGAAGGAGGTCATCCTTCTATTAAGTGTCCTTCTTCCCAGATTACTCTAACTTATGTTAAGCTGACAAAACAACAAAATCAAAAGACTATTTAACACACCTACATTCAGCCAGTCAGGTCCCAGCTGGCACTCTGGCACATCTAGAAATTTAGGTGTTCAAAGGCTGGAGAGTAAGAGCTATTGAAGGAGTCAATGGAAAAAGAAAAGAGAGAGGACTTCAGAGCCCTGCTCCTGACACTGGCTGGCAGCCAGACCCCAGGGACTCATTTCTTCAAAAGACCAGCTCCCAGTAGGGTAGGTCAGAGAGGGAAGATTTGCCCTGGATGGAAGTTTGTTTGAACCAGGCCCTAGGACTTGACCAGTGTCTTCAAGCAGGAAGACTTCCTGTCTCAGACTTCAAGATTCTGCATGCAGATAGGCTGCTAAGAGGAAGCTACATTGTGGCTGCTTGCAGCCTCAGTGTCTCTAGGCTCTGAGACTTGCTACCCCTGACCTAGAGACTTGACCTGTAACAGATAGCCTTAAACTGATACCCAAAGGACCATAATACTTCCTGAAACTGTGAAATTTCAGAGCAAATAGGACAGCTCTGGGTTAGTATCACCCTGATACTGATAGTTCAAACCTGTCTTACTTACCTCTAAGATGTATATCCTATTTAAAGATTGTTAATCCCTGACTGACAAAGTTCCTCCTGTTTGTATTTTTTGCTATCTGCCTGCTCCATTCTTCAAAGAGGTTGGGACAGGATCCTGTAGAGATAGAAGAGGGTTTCTCTTGCCTATAATTACATTCTTGCTGCCACATTGTGCTATATAGTTAAGACATAATTCCAATACTTCAGAATATAGAAAGAGATAAATATCCTCCTATTCCTTTTACCTCAACATGCAAACCTAAAAAAAAAAAAAGAAGAAGAAAAAGAAGAAGTAGAAGAAGAAGAAGAAGAAGAAGAAGAAGAAGAAGAAGAAGAAAACAAAAAGAGAAAGAAAGAAAACTAAACCAGCTGGGCTTGGTGGAGCACGCCTTTAATCCTAGCACTTGGGAGGCAGAAGCAGGCGGATTTCTGAGTTC
>NW_022196900.1:41006183-41033327 GCF_008632895.1 Mastomys coucha | reverse complement strand
AAAAAAAAAAAAAAAAAAAAAAAAAAAAAAACCTAAGCCATGAGACCAAAATAAAATGAGAGGGTGATAATGTCCTGTTAATGATACTAATGAATAAATGCAGAGGCTAAACTGTAACATCAACAAATTATATCATTTCAAAGACCAAAAGCTTTGTTTAGATTTAGAAAGTGGATATGAGTACATTGGATATAAAAATAAAACATCATGCAGTGAATAAAAACTTCTGTAAAGAAGCCACATCTGCTATGAACAAAACTCCTGAAAGCAATCTGTCTGAAGCGACTGATTGAGTATTTAGAATTTTGTACTATGGAGAGACAGGAATTTTGCAGATCCAGAGGCTAATTTCTCTATTTTGTGCTAAGTTCTGGTCTTCTGAAACAGCCATTCCTTGCCCTGTTCTGCGTCAAACTAACACCGTGATGATAGATTAAAAAAAAATTTTTTTTTAGAATCCATTAACTTAACAAGCAATTAGATTTCACCAGATCCAAAATCTAAGAATGTCATGGAATAGCATCTTGAGCCTATAGAAATGCTTACTCCACATGGAGCCTGGGGAGGTTCCCTCCTGTAGCTAGACAGGAACCCCGGGGAAGTGAAAGGAACACCAACCTACCCAGAAAACTTTCAACCCAAATTTATTCTGTCTACAAGAAATGCAGGCACCGGATAGTATGGAACAGAGATTGAGGGAAAGGTCAACCAATAACTGGCCCAACTTGAGACCCATCCTCTGGACAAGCACAAATCTCTGACACTATTAATGATACTTTGTTATTCTTGCAGACAGGAGTCTAGCATGGCTGTCTTTTAAGTGGCATCACCCACCAACTGACTAAGACAGATGCAGATGCCCATAACCAAATGGATGGAGTTTGGGCATTCTTATGAAAGAATAGGAGGAAGAAGTAGACCCTTGCAGGGCCTAGGAACTCCACAGGAAGACCAACATAATCAACTAAACTGGACTCTTGGGCCTCTTAGAGTTTGAATCACCAACCATAGAACATACACTGGCTGGACCTAGGCCTCCTTCCGCACATGTACCAGATATGCAGTTTTCTCTTCATATGGGTCCCAAACAACTGGAGCCAGGCTATCACAAAAGGTGTTGCCTGTATGTGGGATATATTTTGTTAGCTGGGCTGCCTTGTCTGGGCTCAGTAGGAGAAGAAGAGCCTAGTTTCAGAGACATAAAGTGCTAGGGCAGGAGATGGGGGAGAGACGTCTCCCGCCTGCTCAGAGGAGAAGGGGAGGGTGAAAAAAAATTGATTGCTGGACAACAACAACCAAACTAACAGAAACGAAAAATAAAAGCTTTCCCCACTTCTCTGATGTACTTAACAATTCATTTTAAATTTACCTTGACTTATGGAGTTCTCTTTTCTATAAAGAATATAAACATCATAAAACTGCTTTAACACTGAAATTTGGGCTAACCTAAATCTGTCTTCTCACCCATGGACACTCAAAATGACTCCAAAATAAACTATCTTGTATTCACTTTAATATTAGAGGTGTGGTTTTTGCATTGTCAGTATTAATATACCCCTTATAATGGTTAATTTTACCATTGTTACCAGTGTTAACTTATCACAACTTTGAAACATCTCAGAAGAGTCTTGAGTGGTTGTTGTTTTGTTCAAGTTGGTTTGTAAGTATGTCTGTGGAGGATTACCTTGATCATTAATTGAAATGTAAAGACCCGCTCTGATTGTGAGTGGCACCTTTCAAGCTCTGAGTTCTATACTGTGCTAGATCAGCAAGAGGGGTAGGTGTGTCTGCAAGCAAGCAGGCAGCATTGGGACATTAATTTCTTTCTCTTTTTGTCTATGAATGTGATGTGAATGAGCTTCTTGAGTACCTGCCTTGACTTCACCTCAGGGATGGACTGTTACCTGGCATTGTCAGCTAAATAAACCATTTCCTCCCCTAAGTTGCTTTTTCCCAAGATGTTTTATCACAGCAATAGAAAAGAAACTAGAACCTTTTACATACATGTTAATATCTGTTCACACATGCACATACAATATCTAATAGCAGGTTCCCTTCTCTTTAGAATCTGGAATGAAAAAACAAACAAACAAACAAAAACCACCTTCCATGAAACATTGTCCTGGTAGCCTGAGTTAATTTTCTCTGGGAAGGGAAGTAAACAAAAGGTATAAAATTTGGAAAAGAAGAACTTGAGTGCCATTAATTTCAGACTGGATGTGGAATATCCAATATAGTTAAAATCCAAAAGAATTAACCATAAGGAGAGATGGCTCATTAATTAAGAGCTGATTTTACAGAGGACCTAGGTTCTGTTCTTAGCAGCCACATAGTAGCTCACAACTATCCATCAGTCCAGATCAAGGGGGTCTGATGACCTCTCCTAGACTCTGCAGCTACTACGCACTAGTGCTTTGTGCAGACATACAGGCAGGTAAAATATCTGCACACGTAATATAAGAATTAGAAAGAGGAAAAGAAACCATAAAAATAATAGTTCAGCCAGAACATAGATACAAGAATTAATATACAAAATTCTTGTATTTTCAAAATGATACCAATGAAGAGTTAAAAATTAGAGTTTTATTTATTTAATTGTTGAGATGTATTTCTGTTATTTAATGTATATGAGTATTTTCCTTTAGCTGCATGTATGTATATGCACCACACGTATGTCTGGTCCCTGTAGAGGCAAGAAGAGGTGTTATCTCTCTAGGAACTGGAATTAGAATATTGTGAGATACCCTGTGGGTTCTTGACCAGAGAAGCAAGTTTTCTTAACTGCTGATGAACTATGTGTCCAACCCTGAAAATGTGTTCTTTGGAAAGTACTATTTATAACAACAGGCAATAATAAAGTAACTAAGAGTAAATCTGAGAAGCTCGTCAATATTTATATGAAAATACTTTAATGATTCTATTAAAATATGGTTTTATGAACATAAATAATATTTATGTACTAGAAGACTCAATATTGTGTGTAAATTTGTTCCAACTGATCCTTAAGCTAATGGATACAAAATAAGAAATTTTTCACATTAACGAAACTTAAGAAAACAAATGAAGACTGTGTTAATCTATAAGTCAGAGTCATCATGTTGTCTAGAAGGACAGGTAGAGAAGCTTGACCTTCATGGGTAGATTGTAAATTTCCTGCTGTTAGGTCAAGATGTGCTTGAGTGGGCTATGTTAGTGCCAAATGAACAGAAAGTTAGTTCAGTGGAAGCTGCATGCCAAAAATAAGAAGACAAACAAACGAGCAAAAACGGACATCAGGCATGTTGTACTGAAAAACAATGAAGAAAATCTGAACTTTACAATGAGTGGAAGGAATTATGGCAGTTTTTAAACATAAGGGCAGGAAGTAGAATTGTATTACTACACATATGAGAATTAACAAATATTTTAGAAGGCAGCACAGCAGCAAATTTTATAAATCCCAAAACAAAATGGAAATAGATGTTATAAAAGAAGTATGAGACCTGATTGGAAACACCCCTAAAACTCATTGAACATATAGTCAAGGAACAAATCCCCATAGGAGCTGAAACTATGGAGAATAACAAACAAATTATTGATGTTCACCAGCAGGAAGTGTCTCCCAGCAGAAATTATAGTGAAAGATACAGATGTACAATAAAGAAAATGTGATTCCATTCAATGAAGTTTCTGACACACAAAAGTAAACAAGTATTGTTTAAAATGCAGAGGGGAGGTAAACCCATAGGGAATGTAAAGGAGTTCTCAGATGCACCCTTCAAGCCTATACTGGATTCCCCAGCAGCCACAACAGACCTGTACTCAGGCAGGCTGGAGTGGGTGAGTGGGTGAACACCCTCATAGAAGCAGGGGGAGGGCAGATGTGATAGGGTGTTTCTAGGAGGGAGGGAAATCGGGAAAGGGGATATCATTTGAAATCTAAATAAAGAAAATATTCAATAAAAAAAGAAGGAATATTAGTATTTAAGCCTTCAATAGGCATGCTACAATCCATTTATGTATAGAGGTCTAGTATAGAGTAAGGAATATGTGAGTGGTGGGTCTAATTAGCACTGGGAAGTAGAATAGGCAATTATAGATGGATTAATTGGATATCTGTAATGGGAGAAGCAACTTGGAAGAAGAGGAATTTATGGGAGGGAATGTGGAGAGGGACAGCTAAAACTAAGGGCCATATGTAAACCTAATACAATAGAAGCTTCTTAAAATATATACATATACTAAAGAAATCCAAATACAAGCAACTGTGGAATCAAAGCCATAGCTAGACATATCGCCCACCAAGTGAAACCTTCAGTGCCAGGAATGGGCTACATCTAATTGAACTGCTGGTCAAATGGGTCCAATGGAAACCCCTGAACAACCTTGGCTATTGGTGTCTCTCTACAAACTGATTGTACGACGCTATTGATGAAGAAAACATCTACATGTCTCACTGAATATGGAGAAGGCCAGCTGATGCCTAACTAGGGCTTTCAGCCCTGGTGTTCATGGGATGTACTCTGCATACTGCCAGAGGGGAAATGATGGTGACTGGCCTGCATACAAATGCTGGTGCCATAGTCACAAACATTGAGTAACCAACCACTCTCTATGTTTATTTAAAGCTTCCTTCATGAGAACTAACCCGATCCTGATATTTATTTATTGGATGGCCAAGAACCTGAGACTAGATTGGCCATGAAACTGGGGGAAAAAAACAAATATTATTAGTGTGTTAAAGGATCACAGCAATAAAATGATCTCTAATGACATCCCCCTGCTCTCATAGATCAGTGTTTTTGCTGATCTATCATCAGAGAGTCTTTCTGTAATAGCTGTGAAATGGAACAGAGACATACAACAAGACACTGTGCAGAGAGTCGGAAACCTTGAAGTATTCAATCCTAAATGGGACTTCTTCCTCAAAATCCTCCAGAGCTCAAAGAGCCATGAAGAATAGGAGGCAGAAGGATTGGAAATGCCTGCGTGGATGGATGACTCCAAGCAACAGTACCTTCCAGACAAAGCAAGACTGACACACATACGAACTCAGAGATTGCGGCAGGATGCCTGGAGCCTGCACAGGTCCAAGGAGATGGATTTGTAGTGCTGAGAGGGGGATAGACCCTACCCCAATCCAACCCAGAAGCTATTTCCAAGTAATAATTGTTTACAAAGGAAATTTTCATTTTCTCCAATAGAATCTCATTGTGTATCCAAACCACACTTAGGCCAGGCTCCACACCCAGCAGTAGATGGCTAAGACAGAACAACCTCCCCAAAAGAACCCCAATGACATTTTTGGAATTTTTTTTGTCTCATAATTGGTGAGGGAGGCATTTTTTACCATTCTGCTCACTTTCTTATATATTATGGTTTGCAATTTTATGTTTTTAATGGTTTTCTGTGTCCCTCTATGGGTATGTATTTCTTCTTATTCTTTGTTTTGCTGTTTTGTTTTATTCTGGCTTGTTTAATTATCTGTACCACATATATTTTTGTAAATGCTTCCATGTGAATGGTATATTTCATGAGTAAAGAGAAGATATTGTAGTTATATTTTTGATAAATTATGCCAAATATGTTTTCTATAAATTTTAACATTCAAAACCTGTAACATTCAAAATTATAAAACAGATAATCTTAAAATGAACAATATATGAATTGAGTTGTTTACAGTTATATACTAACCCATAGGGACATTTTTGTCATAATCTGGAGATATATATATATATACATATATATATATGTATATATATATATATATATATCTGTGTGTGTGTGTGTGTGTGTGTGTGTATGTGATTGTGTGTGTGTACCCCAGAGAACTATTTTTGTTTTGGTGTCATTCATAAGGACTCTTCACACAAGCCTGTGCAAGTGAGCTTCCCTGACAGGAAGTTAGCAATCAATGAAAGCATCTCCCACCCTACACTGACAGTGAGTGATTTATTTGAACTCATAACTTGATTCTATGTTTGTAATTCATTAGTTCAACGTTACAGAGCTAAAGATAGTAAAACAAAATGAATACTCTTGATGTCTGTGTAGAGCAAAACTGTTTACCAGCCTGAGGAGGCTGGTCACAAGAGAGTCTGTGGAAGCTTGCTTTTACTCTTGAAGCTAAATATCTTCTAAGCATCATAGCAGGAGCAATACTGTTATTACAGCTTGGTGGAGAAACCTTATGCTACAATGCAATCAAATGCAGAATCCAAGGCTGAAATTGAGTAACTTCCTTAAATTACTCAAGAACCTGGTTGAGCCTGTACTTTGAAGTAACTGTTAGGGCAGTCTCCAACAGAATTGTATCCTGCTACTGCTACAGTATTTCTTTAGAACCACCAAAGCTCTGTACAGTGCTTATCGTCCATGCTGTCAGCAATTTTTAAAAAATAAATACATTTGTGAAAGTCCTCGCTTATGTGAATCCAGCAGATGCCACTGTCCACACATCCTAGTGGTAATATTTTTCTTAGCTCCCTAACTCCTACAAAGTCTAGATTTCCTCATTCAGACATCAGCTATTTTCCTCACAGAACTGATATGGGGAATTATTTTCCAAAATAAAAATAGCCATGTTTTCACTAGTTGGGACACCAGTTCTCAATCCTGTTATGATAGACAAGTCAAACTATTAAACAATTTTTTTTATTTATAAAATTGATTTATTTGCAATGCAAAGACACAAAAACACCCAGTAATTCAATCGGGAAATTAGACCTAATGAAAGGAAAGCTAGAATCATCATGACAGATTTGCTCTTCCACCTAGGAGGAAAGAGTGTCATAGGCATCCAGGTTTTCCTTTCATCTTAATTAGCGGAATGTGTGCCCTCCATGAAACCTAACACTACCAGGAACAAGCAGCTTTTCCTCCCAAGATTTCCTGATGTGAAATCTCTTCTGTTCTCTGACGTCATAGGACTTGATACTTTGAAGTAACATTTAATTCTCCCAGCTCTTTAAGACACAAAGGAATGGGGGGAACCTTCTATATTATCAGTTCATTGTAAATGGTTCTTTATGTGCTATCAGAGTTTATTTCCAATGAAAGGAAGAAGATGTTGCTGCCTGAATATTCTACCATTTGATGTAAATGTTGGGTAGAGTGTGAGAGGAAGGATTGGCTGAGAAGGGAGGAGGGTGTCATTGAGATAGGCGATGGGAAGGAGCATATCACTGCCATTTCAAAAGATGAAAAAGACCTAAATGTGGTTTTACGGCACCAAGATGTTTCTCAACCCTGAAGATCAGAGATCCAGCTTTTAGCTTTAGTGAAGCAGAGAAACAACCAGTGCTGGCACACAGCTCTGCCTAGCTGCACAAGCATAAGGTTTCTCTGTCTTCAGAAACTCGGAAGTGCAGGCTCCGTCAGTATGATCAAAGGGCTGCCCTCCTATCAGCCTGAGAAAATGCCCCTAAAATTACTGATAGGTCATTTTCCCAGGGGACTCATTTGAAAATACTTGGCAAACTTACAAAGAACCTGGAAGTCGTGCTTGGAGGCAAACATGCTAAGCAGGTGCTATTGAGAATTTTCCTATTAACTGTGTCTCTTACAGAGGACAGCCAAGCCACTGTGATTCTAGCTGACTTATCTGCCACTGGTTATTACAAACTAGGTACTGGGTTTCAGTTATGCCAGTGACTTAAAACTAACACTGATCAGCCTGTTTGAAGCTAATATTTCTTTTAAGGGAATGACATTTTCTTGCAACTTGATTAACATGATTACCCCAGAGTTTATTAAATATGGTAACAATTTTTATCAGAGAAACTTGCCAAGTTTTATGGTTATGAAATTGTTCTGCTTCATTGAATGTTTCTGAAGAAACTTCCCAAAGAACTGTGATGTTCTTAAAATGATTTTTGTTATCATTGTTGTCAATAAAGAATAATAGAAGAATGCCTTGTTGGTGTCATTCTCTGAATGGTCTCTGAAACTCATGTTGATGGTGGCTAAAGTTTTAGAAGCTCACTGGGGTGTCCCATAGGCAGAGAGAGAGAGAGCTACTTCTGTCGGTCATAATATACTAGCATTTTGGAGTTCCTGGGGAATCCTTTGCTCCGTTTGTGGTATTTTTGTTCTACCAAATGCTGGAATTAACTTGTGTTGCCTTATTTGGTGGATTTGCAAAACATCCACATTCTGTATTATTTTGCAATTCAATAGTCTTCCACTCAAAATCATCTCCTGCTGCTAGAAGTAGTTTCCTGGCATTTGTTGTATAAGTTTTCAATGGTGTATCTATTTCCTTACTGCTAGGAACCCATTTTATTCTGTAAGATTACTGCTACTATCAGCAAGACTACAAACATTCTTAAAAACATATTTTGCTTCATAAGTTCTAGGGGTGATGATGTATGTGTAGGATTTCTTATCATGTCCCCTACTTAAAATTAAATATTCTCATCATTTCATGACCAAGAGTCTGGGACAGAAGTTCTCAAAGCCCAGGTACAGAAACAGCCCTGGCAGGGCTAGATACTCCTTTTAAAGTCTTGTTTATTATCTTCAATTTTTGAGAGCTTTATACCTGTATCCAAAGGTACTGTGGTCATACTCACCTCATTACCTTTTTGTATCCCTTGCTTGCCGGGTGTGTGTGTGTGTGTGTGTGTGTGTGTGTGTGTGTGTGTGTGTGTTGATTTGAAAATCTGAATGTGGGAGTTTAGTATCTTATACAAAATAAAGAACAGAAAATTTTAAATAGTTTTAAAAGGAAATAGAGTATCAATAGTGACTTAATATATATGAGACCCAGTGAAATGGATAAAGATGGGTTAAAAATAGATCCAGCACATTCATGCTTTCAGGATCTTCTGGTCAATGGTTACTGCATGAGCTAGAACTCATCAAGGAAAGAGGTAAAAGCCACTGTTGTTTTATACCTTTTTATGCATGACAATAATGGCATTGTATATGGGTATTTCATGTGAAAGGTAAAGAATACTAATTAACAAAATAAATATTTTAAATTATACCATGTGCACTCAGAGACAGCAAAATTAGATGGTTAAAACAGCAAATTTTAATTTAGATGATTATAAAGTCTGAAAGAACAAACAATAATTTAAGCAAGGTTCCAATTTTCCTTGTCTTTCTGTTGCAAGGGCTTAATTCTCTCAGAAAACTGACTCTGGGTGTGGTGACTGTTTAGCAAGGACAATGCTGTCATAGAAGAGGAAAGGGGCAAGTCTCAATCACTCACCACAGTGAGTCTGTGCTAAGCTTTTAATTCTGGCCAAGTCAAACAATCCAGGAATGCAGCTTAAGAATTATGCAATAATAACTCTCTGTCTTGGTCAGTGGTCACACTGCCAGACTGAACAAAAGCTAAGGCCTGCTACCCAACCCCTTCCCACTCATCAGCAGTGAGTGCTCAGGTTTTACTCCAGGTGTATGGAATTGCCCAGGGTAAGTTCTTTTCTACAAAGGATAATCTGTTACTTAGAGTTGTATACTGTACATAGACGTCATCATGTCTTAATCTGTGGACCTCCTCACTCTGATAAATGGCTGCAGTCTGGGAACTGACATTCTAAACAGAATTTATCTGTTTCACAACTTGATAAACTTATCAATGCCTTTACTTCCTTGGTTCCCTTTTAAAATCTGTCATTTCCGTTTTTTTTTTTTTTTCCTCTTTGGTTTTTTGAGATAGGGTTTGTTTGTATAGCCCTGATTGTCGTGGAACTCACTCTGTAGACCAGGCTGGTCTCGAACTCAGAAATCTGCCTGACTCTGCCTCCCAAGTGCTGGGATTAACGGCGTGTGCCACCACTACCCGGCTGTCATTTCCTTTTATCTGATCACTGTTTAAAGTGATCTCCAACCCAATCCCTTTGGCTCATGACTTTCCATAATTTAGCAGTATGCTAAAACATAATCATGTCTCTATCCAACACATGCTTGCTGAACATCTGCTGTAGGACTGGCCCTCTACAAGGTGCTAGTGTTATACCAGGAAACAGAGACATCAGGACACCCATAATTTCCCCAGATTCTCCGGCAGCTAACTATCTGGCTGGAGTGTGTCCTTTTGTTCCTTTATTCAGTTAATAACTGATTCCAATTTATACAAATATCAGATTAAATGCTATGAGCAGAGGAGGCCTTCAGATCCCTCCCTCACATCAGGTTGGGCTTCCAATAAATAAATGTTCACAGCTCATAGTTTCTTCAAAAGAACATTTAAGCAGTACAGTTATTTTTGTGTGCAGACTTTGTAAATAGTAATTTTCCCCCAGCCTGGCACCACAGCCTGCCTTATTCACCACTAAATGTTCAGTCTAAAAAAGTGACTGAGGTAAAGGAAATACTATCGTAAAATCCTACTTTCATGAAAAACTAGTATGAGGTAAATTCACTTCAAGTTGAAATTTTAGCATTGTAACTTCCTAGCATTATGAGGTATAATGATATGTTTATTTGTAAGCCACATCCTGTATCCCCCTCCTCTAGGTCATTCTTACAATCCAAATACAAGGAACACTTTTTAATTATAAAATAGATTCTTCTCTCATACTGTACATCCCACCCACAGTTTCCCCTCTTTCCACTCTTCCCAGCCCCCCTCCCTATTTCCTCCCTCTTCTAGATACACTTTCTCCCCCTCCATTTTCTCTTCAGATAAAAGCAGGCCTCCAAGAGATGACAGCCAAACAAAACAAAACAAAACCAGATACAACAACACAAGCCAAAATCCCTCATATAGAGGCTGTACAAGGCAAACTCATTCTCATTGGATTGTGGTCCCAAGAGTAGACAAAAGATTTGGAGATACACCTGCTCCCACTGTTCAGACCCCCCCCCCCATTAAAAAATCAATAAAACAAAACAAACAAAAACAAAAGCAAAAACCAAAACAACAACCAACAAGCTAACAGTCATAACACATACACCGAGGACCTGGTGAAGATCCAAGCAGGCCCTAGGCTTACCTTCTCTTTTCGAGCTCATGTGAGCCCTGCTTAGTTGATTTGGTAGGCCGTGCTCTTCTGGTGTTTTCCATCCCATCCAGTATCCTGTCCAGTTATTATCAGAGAGGCTTCCTCCAGCAGCAGATGGAAGCAGGGGCAGAGAGCCACGATCAAACAATATGGGAAGAGAGAGTCCAAATTTGAGGTTCCCATCAGGTCCCTTCCCTCAGAATCCCAGTTCCTGTTTCTGGCCATCTAGCTAGAGCAGCACATGGGCTCCCTCTCATGGTATGGTCCCCAATTTAATCAAACATTGGTTTCCCACTCCCACAATTTCTTTGCCATCATGTCCCCAGCACATCTTGCAGGCAAGACAGATTGTAGGTCAAGGGGTTTTGTGGCTGGATTGGTGTCCAGGTTTCTCTTTCCATAGCCTAGAGAATACTTTCTCATGCCAGTGAGACTAGAACGTAGGAGTGAAAGCTCCATACATGTACCAGTTTGACCTCTCTGCATTCAATGAGCTTTGTGGATGTTACCCTCAGCAATGGGGCCCCCTATAGTTTTCAAATCTTTGCCCATTCTGGGGTGAGGGCTGCCATTTTGTCCTAATGATAGTGCCCTTTGCTTTACAGAAATATTTCAGTTTCATAAGTTCCTATTTATCAATTGTTGATTTTTTAGTACCTAGTAAGATCAGTGTTCTTTTTAGGAAGTTGTCTCCTGTGCCAATGCATTCAAGGCTAGCCCCTACATTCTCTTCTACCAGGTTCAGTGTATCTGGTGTTAAGTGTTAAGTGTTAAAGTCTCTGATCCACTTGGACTTGAATTTTGTGCAGGGTGATAGATATGGATCTATTTGCATTCTTCTTCATACCAACGTCCAGTTAGACCAGCACCATTTGTGGAAGATGCTTTCTTTTTTTAGGTCTATTTATGGCTTCTTTATGAAAAAAAATTCAAGTGTTCATGTATATGAGGAACAGAGGTGGCTTCCTCTGCATAAATGCAGGGGGTTGCTCAGCAGCAAAGGCAACTCCTGCATGAGAACCTAATTGAACACTGCCTGAGAGACCAAGGACAATGATGCAGACAATGCGAGCCAATTGGGAACTGCTGTTTGGAAGAGATGCTTTCTTGGGACCAACTGGGATGCAGGTGGAGGATATTAAAGGAGCTTACAGCAGCATTCAAATGAGCTTGCTATGAAGGAGTTCTCACCTGCTCCTGGGGTCTGTGTCATTGATTCCATGTCACCTTACCTCCAACCCTCAAGGGCAAGTAGGGTTTGAAAGCAGATGGTCTAGGGTACAGGCAGCATTCATGGGTGTGTGAATTTATGTCTAGGTCTTCAATTCAATACCTTTGATCAACATGTCTACTCCTGAACCAATACCGTGGTGTTTTTATTAATATCATTCTGTAGTACAACTGAAAATTAGGCATGGTGATACCTGCGATATTGATCAGGATTGTGATAGTCATACTGGGTTTTTGTTTTTCCATATGAAGCTGAGAATTGTTCTTTTAGATATGTTAAAAAAAATTGTGTTGGAATTTTGTTGAATCTTTAGATTGGTTTTGGTAGGATGATTACTTTTACTATGTTAGTCCTATGGATCCATGTACATGGGAAATATTTTCATCTTCTGATATCTTTTTCAGTTTCTTCCATCAAAGACTTGAAGATTTTACCATACATTTTTATTTGGTAATATTTTGTTTCTTTGAGGCTATTGTAAAGGGTGTTTCCCTGATTTTCTCTCAGTCCCCTCGTCATTTGTATATAGGAGGGATGCTGATTTATTTTTTGAGTTAATCTTGTATCCAGACACTTTGCTGGTAGTGTTTATCAGTGGTAGGAGTTTCCTAGTGGAATTTTATGGTCACTTATGTACATTCTATCCTATCATCTGCAAGCACTTTGACTTCTTCATTTCTACGTTGTATCTCCTTGATCTTCTTTAGTTGTCTTATTGCTCTAGCTAAAACTTCAAGTAGTATATTGAATACATCTTGGATTCATCAATTTCTCTAAAATTGACCACATATTTAGACACAAAGCAATTCTCAATATATACAAGAGAATTGAATAACTTCCTGCATCCTATCAGACCAATAGTGGACTAAGGCTGTATATCAACCACAACAGAAACAACAGAAATCTACAAACTCATGGAAATTGAACCATTTTCTACTGAGTGAAAACTGGGTCAAGGCAGAAATTAAAAAATAATAAATTAAGGCCCTTCTAGAATGCAAGAAAATGAATACACAATATGCCCATGCTTTTGGGACACAATGAAAACAATGCTGAGAAAAAAAAATGCTTAAAACAGTAAGTTCCTTGATAAAGAAATTGGAAACATCTTATACTAGCAACCTAACAGCATACCTGAAGGGTCTAGAACAAAAATAAGTAAGCACCAAAGAGGAGTAGATGGCAAGAAATAATCAAACCCAGGGATGAAATCAATAAAATAGAAACAAAGAGAACAATTGAAACAAAGAGTAGGTTCTTAGAGAAAATCAACAAGATAGAAAAACCTGTATCCAAACTAACTAAAAGATACAGAGAGAGAGAGAGTATCCAAATTAGTAAAACCAGAAATGAAAAGAGGGGCATAACAACAGAAACTGAGGAAATTGAGAGAATCATAAGTAAATACTATAAAAACCCTGTACTTAAAAAAAAATTAGAAAATCTTAAAGAAAACAAAAGGATATTCTTTTAGAAAGATACCACTTACCAAAGTTAAATGGAGATCAGGTTAACTATTTAAATAGACCTAATAACCCCCAGTGAAATTAGACATTTGGTTGGCAGACATTAGAAGTCTCCCAACCAAAAAATGTCCAGTGCCATATGGTTTTAGCACAGAGTTCTACCAGACTTTCAAAAAAGAGTTTGTGCCAGTACTCCTCAAACTATTCCACAAAAGAGAAACAGAAGGAACACTGCCTTATTTGTTTTATAAGGTCACAGTTACTCTGATACCTAAACCCAACAAAGACTCAACAAAGAAAGAGAATTACAGATCATTGTCCCTTATGAACAAAGATACAAAAATACTCAGTAAAATACTTGCAAACCATATCCAAGAACACACCAAAAGAGTCATCCACCAGTTTAAACAAGATATGGTTCTTCCTGAATACCCTCTCTTTATCCTTTTGAAGGCTCCTGATATGACCTTTGATTTTTGTTTGTTTGCTTGTTTTGTTTTGTTTTGCATTTGTCTTACTTTTTATTTGACTGTAACCCAGTCTTTGGATTCCTTACTATTGGAAACTAACCACCTATTTTACCATAAAATTTTTGTGATTAGAATGTATAAATAAATATGCATGCTAGGAGATTTAGTAGAAATAGAATGTAAAAAAAAAAATCCAGGTCAGGTTGTAATCCTACTACTCAGTATGAATACTCACTCATTATAAGTGTATTCTTTATTATGTCAATATTTTTCTAGTTACCAATTTTATGAGGCTACGATCAGTCTGACATAATTTTACATCTTGTATTTCTCACATGTTTGCAACATAATAGTGTTCCCTGTATGCTTGGCCATAGGTTTGCAAAAGGTAGATGCTTGAAGAAGGGATACGAGGTATGGATTTGATCAAAACAAGTCATATGCACATATTAAATTATCAAACAAGAATGAAAACACTAAACAAACAAAAAAAAATCCCAGTAAATACTAAGTGCTTGTTTTAAACTGCTATCCATGGGCTAGAGCAGGAGAGCTGGGAAAAGAGGAAAGCAAGAAAGGAAAAAGCTTATACAAAGATGTGAAATGAAGCAGGCTGATAAAGTACATTGGCTACTGGGCCTGGGGCAACATCCTATGAGGAAATTCATATACTATGTATTAGACCATTTTATCTAGAGGTAAAAAGAGAACACATAAACATTGGCTTTGTTTCCTCCTGGAGATTTCACCAAAGAGTACAGTCTGCCTATACCTCTGCACTGAGTATATTTAGGTACAAAAGGGGTCATGGAATCTGATTGTATCTCAGATTTTGGCATCAATATCAAAGCTTCAAATGAAAAGTGATTGGATGTGGTGTTATCAGGTTGTCCCATATAAAGCTATTCAGAGCTCACACAGCCAATACCAATTGGCATCTAGGGAAAGAATTTAAAAGAAAAAAGTTGTTAGCACCAAAGTTATTCTAGATCTTTGCCCAGATGGTTGGTTTTATATACTGTAGTTTGTATACTGTAGCTGTTACTGAAAACTGTTGTAAACAAGGTACGTGTGTGAGAGAACCTGAAGCATCTCTCATATCTGCAATTGTCAGATCTCCTAGGGGTATAATTTAGTGATATTTCCTTGATGTCTACTTACCAACTATACCAAATACTGTCATGACTTAGAAGTCCTTCTGTAGTTGAGCATTGCAATACAGATGGTATACAAATGTTGCCATATACTACTAATACTTCTTAGGGGGTCTCCCCATTTCAACATACGAGTAGTTTTATATCTTCAAAAGAAAATTATCATATCAACCCACTTGTGAAGCAAGATCTGGTTCATATTTTTTTCTAAGTGTTAATTGGGAAAAAACACAAGAAACCAAACACACATGCACAAACCCTCTTACATGGCAATAGGTGTGAGCTAGAGTAAGGACCCTAGCACAGCAAGGATGATATGGATACTGTTACTTATGCTTCCTAGAACTGCTTATACCCAATGGCCCAAATATAATTTGTTTCTTGAAAATGAATATTGTTCTTCTGTCCTGCATTATAACACAGCTTTGTTTATGACAGGCAGATCTGGTTAAACATTTATTTCATAAAACATCATTGCATACTTGGACTATGTAAGTACCCAAGCCCCCTGGGAACTATTTATCAAACAGAGAACAATTTGTCTATAACTAATTAGTCTTGCTGTGCTACCCTAGGAAGACAATACTATTAAGGCTTGTAAGATGCCACAGAGCATCCTTGTTTACATGGATACCATTAGCACTATATAGGACTGCCTTGTCTGTAGTCCAAGTAGCAGGGCAGCATACACCATATCAACCCAGATGCTACAGGTTCTAATTTCACTATGATCACCATTCAAAGTTTATAGTCTTTTGAACCTTCTCCAGATAAGTTGATTTCAGCATGTAGTCACTACTTTTCTCTCCTTGTGACAATTTACCACAACCAAAAACAAATTAAGGAAGGATTTATTTTGGTTTATAGTCCTGGAAGGGTAGTTGTCCACAATGGTGGGAGTAGGCATGGTAACAAAAGCAGAAGGCTAAGAGATCATGGGTCACCTGTCCACAGGAAGGGAGCAAGAGGGAAGTGGGGTGAGACTGTCAATAGTTAATGTCCACTCCAGTGAACTACGCACTTCAGAAAGGCTCCATCTCCTGAAGGTTTCAAAACTTCCACTGTACTTTGGGGAAGTTTTGAAACCTTCATGAGATACAGTGTCAATTGGAAACCAAGTATTCAAATACCTACTCAAATTCTCAAAAGACTACAGAGGACATTTTTCATTCAAACTGTGACACCATTATACTGCTAACACCATAGGCTTATGCTTATATCAAAATGCAAAATATATCAGTCCAATTTCAAATGCCACTGTAATTTTTAACAGTCTCAACACTGTTCAAATGTTCAATTTATTTTCTGAGACTCAAGGTGATTTTTAACTATGACTCCCTGTTAAATAAAAAAGATAATTACACACTACCAACATACAGTGTCACAGAATATACTTTCTTATTTCAAAAGATAGAAAAGGGGCACTATCAAGAAATATGAGATGAAACTGAACAAAGACACACCACTGGAGATATCAAATCCCGTAGTACCTTCTCTGATATATGGAGCTTTAGATTCAAAACGCTTAGGTGGCTCTGATCTGCCAGCTTTTCTGACTGCAGCATATATCTCTTTGGGGCTGTTTGCACTCCATTTATGTAGCTTTCCTTGACAGACATCACATATTTCTCATACTTGCCATCTCCAACATCTTGGGGTCTCCAATAAAGCCCAGAATTTTTCATCAGAGTTTCACATTAATGTCTTGATCTTTCTTATAGATACTCCATCCTTGATACACTTTTGACTGGCCCCAACAGCTCTCTAAAAATACAGAGAATGGCTCTATGTCCACCTCACTTTTTATTCCTTGCCTCAAATGCCAATAGCATGGTTACAACACTACCAAGTTAAACTGTGAATTTTGAGAAGCACTTTTGTTCCTTTGGAACACATTTGCAGAAGTTTCTGTATGATATTCATTCATAGGCAGAGGAAACTCTGTAAGTCCCTGCCATTTACAAGTAGGAATCTGAGCTTAGTGGGATTTTGACTTGAGGGTACTCTTTCACTGTTCCACTGAAGATCAGGAGGCCTCTCCCCAGTGGTCCTAATCCCTTTAACAATTGCAGCCTTTTTCTAGAAGATGCTTTCGGGAAATATTCCTAGGACTTCTTTCCTCCTCAAACTGCACATTTTATAAGTCTTTCTGCCATAATTGCTCTTTTTGTTGTAGACCTACATAAGAGTAATCAGTAAAAACCATGCCACAGATTCAATGCTATGCTGTGTTAAAATTTCCTCTGCCAAATCAAAACTATTTTTGAGATTCTATCATACAACTGGCAGAAATGGCTAAGGTCAGTAAAGCAAGCTCATGCAGATGAGGCTGTAAAGCATCATTCGTTGCTGCTAAGAGTACAAACTTCTCTAGCCACTATGGTCAACATGTTAGTTCCTTAGAAAGATGTGAATTATCTACCTGAAAATCCAGCTATTCTGCTCTTAGATATATATCCAAAAGGAAGGGATACTTGCTCAACCATGCTAATTGCTGTCTATTCATGGTAGCCAGATACAGGAAATGATCTAAATGTCTCTCAACAGAAGAATAGATAACTAAAATGTACATTTATATAACTGAGTACTAATCAGTTCTTTTAAAAAAGGTGGCATCATGAAATTTTCAGACAAATGGATCAAACTAGAAAAAAAAAGTCATCCTGAGTGAGGTAATTCAGACCCAGAATCATACATATGGTAATGCATTTGCATATATCTAGATATTAGCAAATAAACAAATGATAACTAAGCTACAATCCATAGACCAAGAAGTTAGGCACAGAGGAAATGACTAGGGGACAGGACATATGGATCTTCCTGAGATGGAAAAATATAATAGAATTTATGTGTCACCTGTCCACAGGTGAAAAGGGAAGGGGCACTGGGTAGGAGGAGACTAGAAGGATCGGGTAAGAAAGGGGATGGCAGATGGAACTGAAGAACAGAATGAGAGGAGAGACAGCTAATATTGAAGGGTGTTTGAAAGATGGTACAGAAACTAGTGTATAAAGGTGATTTTAATAAAGTCTGCAAATATAAGGCATATGGAACTCCAACTGGCCATCTTGTGTCACCAAATGAACCTTCTACAAATCACAAAACCTTTTATCTTCAATCTGTCCTCCCTATAAAATATGGTAGGGCAATTGTGGCAAAAAAGTCTTGTGGGAGTAACCAACCTATGTCTGATTTGACTTAAGGCCTGCACCATGTAATGAAACCCATGCCTGACACTGGTGACCAAGAACCAGAGTCTAGATAGTCCAAACACCTAGTGTAAAACAAATGAAACTGGTGTAATAATAGCAGTAACAATAATAATAATAACAACAGCAATAATAATATAATGACTCATGATGATATTCTACTAGACCCATTGATCAGTGCCTTATTCAGCTGTCATCAGAGATGCTTCCTTCTGCAGTAGATGGGAACAAATACAGAGATTCATAGCCAGATCTTATGTTGAGAGAGAGAGAGAGAGAGAGAGAGAGAGGAACATAGCTCTAAACAAGATGTCTCCATCAAATCCTTCCCCTCAGAAAGAGCTTGAGGAACCCAACAAAATAGAAAGTAGAAGGACATGGGGAAACAGAGAGGCTGAGTACACCATGAGAACAGGCCTTCTAAAACAGCAGAGCAAAGAAGGCAGACATGAACTCAGAGACTGAAGCAGAAATCACAAGGCCTACATGGGTCTGTACCAGGTATTATAGCTTTCAATTTAGGACTTTTATGTTATTATCATCATCAAATGTGAGAGCAAAGAGAGGGGTCTCTTTCCAGACCATAGTGTACCTGAAGTCAATTTTCCCCTTACATACTTGATGAGCTCTAACTGCCAAGTGTCAGATGTGACATAGGTAAGCATCAGCACTGGACGTGACTCACCACTCACAATGGCCTCTCAAATCCATGCAGAAACTACGAGGTAAGAAACTCATAGTCTTCTAAAAACAATTTCTTATGCACAAATTAATTTCCCTATGATAAAAATCAGATACAATTTCTAACTGGAATAGGGCTATTGTCTAGAATAAAAATTCTAGTTTTAAAAAATTCAGGTCAGATAGAAAAATCCTGTAGTCTTCTGGCAGAGTGTTTTTCAGAGTTAGAGAAGATTGGCTTCAATCAGCTTCCCAGCAGTAATAATATCACATAAAAAGAAGATAGGGTATTTGTTTCAACCTCTTATTTTACCAAGAATGAGATTTCTGTGCCAGGGTAGAGCTGAGATAGTTGTCCTACAGTGAGCCTTCTGTAGAAGAGAAAATTAAGTTTCTGACTCCAGACATTAGACTATTCTAACGTTGGCCTCCACCCAGAGCTGAAAGGCCTGTGAGCACAGACTCTAGCATCTTAAATTCAGAAGATATAAATTATAGATTTATGATGCAAGACATGCATAAGATTTAATCTGAATCTTGTTTGAGCCTGAATGGTTGCCAAAAATATATACTATACTTAGAATCTGCTTATCTTGTGATTTAGCACCTTGACCCTCTTTATCCTAACTTACATGCAGGTTATAATAACCAAAGCAATGCATAGGCTTTTTTACTGAATAATTTTCATAAATATACATAGCCACAATCTCTGCCCAAAATTCTGATAAGAGTTTCATAGGAATTAATATTTGCATGTTTAGGAAATGGCACTGCTCTTGAATTGCACTTGTTTCTCTAAGTGATTAAATCCACAAAACCTTTTAAAATAAAACAGAGTAAAAAGATAATCAACCAAATTGATATTGGCTTTGAGACTTCTCAAAGATGTTCTCTCTCTCCTCCTCCTCCTCCTCCTCCTCTTCTTTCTTCTTCTTCTTCTTCTTCTTCTTCTTCTTCTTCTTCTTCTTCTTCTTCTTCTTCTTCTTCTTCTTCTTCTTCTTCTTCTTCTTCTTGTTCTTCCTCTTCCTCCTCCTCTTCTTCCTCTTCTCTTTTTCCTCCCCCTCCTCCTTCTTCTCCTCCTCCTTTTTCCAATTAAAATTGTTATTGTGCTATAGTCCGGTTTTTTTTTCCTGATGTGGTCTTAGATACTCCTTTTTACCCCTAGTTTTGGGATGGAACCCAGAGATGTACGTTCAAGTGTGTATTATAATTTCTGTGTTCTCCTTCTGTTATCAATTACCCATATTTTAAATATTTTTACAGTAAAATCTGTTGCAAAAGAAACTTAATGACAATTTTACAATTGTGGTAAAATGATATTCTTAAATTCATTAGTAACCATAGGATGTATGTACTGGCTGGTTTTGTGTGCCAACTTGACATGGGCTAGAGTTATCACAGAGAAGGGATCTTCAGTTGGGGAAGCGCATCCATGAAACCCAGCTGTAGGGCATTTTCTCAATTTGTGATCAAGGGAGTAGGGCCCCTTGTGGGTGGTGCCATCCCTGGGCTGGAAGTCTTGGGTTCTATAAGAGAGCAGCCTGAGCAAACCAGGGAAAACAAGCCAGTAAGGAACATCCCTCTATGGCCTCTACATCAGCTCCTGCTTCCTGACCTGCCTGAATTCCAGTCCTGACTTCCTTTGTGATAAACAGCAATGTGGAAGTAAGCTAAATAAACCCTTTTCTCCCCAACTTGCTTCTTGGTCATGATGTTTGTGCAGGAATAGAAACCCTGATGAAGACAATGTAAAAAAAAAAAAAAATTAATCCTAACAAAGTATATTTGCTTTGTTAAATTTATGGTATTAAATAATATATCCATAACTGCTTTTTAAGTAAGAATACTTTTGTTCAGCTGTACTTCATCTTCCTATACCCATTTGCTTTGAATTTTGCTGATTTTATAAAATTCTATAAAATCAGTAAAAATTGAATTAACAGATACTTTTAACTTCCATTTTCTGTAGCGCATATCTTGTGATGTGTCTTAGTTTTCACTGTACTTTCCATTTGTCTTAGTTTTTCTTAAGTACCTATATTAGAGTTCTCTAGAGGAACAGTCTCTCTCTCTCTCTCTCTCTCTCTCTCTCTCTCTCTCTCTCTCTCTCTCTTGTGTGTGTGTGTGTTTACATGAATGTATCAGAAGGGGTTTTATTAGAATGGCTTGTCGGTTGGTGTCCAGTTAGTTCACCAGTGGTTGTCTACTGACAAAAAGTCCAATAATTCAATAGTTTTCAGTCCTTGAGGCTGGATGCCTCAGCAGCTCTTCTGTCCACGTTGGAATCCCAAAGAAATAAGCTCTTATACTGAAGAATGAATGCTTCAGCAGCAGGATAGACAAACTTGCCAACAAGAGTGAGAGTGAGCATCAAAAATCAAACATTTCCTTCTCCATGTACTTTTATATATACCATTACAGAAGATGTGGCCGAGATTTAGTGTGGGTCTTCTCAATTCAAATGATCCAATCAATAAAATTCCTCACAGTTATGCCCAGCTGCTGTTGATTCCAGATGTAGTCATGTTGACAGCCAAGATTAACAATCATAGTACCTGTCTTTATAAGAATGACTGTGGCTAGGATACAACACTATGATCAAAAGCAAGTTGGGAAGGAAAGGGTTTATTTAGCTTACATTTCAATATCATAGTCTGAAATTGAAAGAAGTGAGGACAGAAACTCAAACAGCACAGGGACCTGGAGGCAGGAGCTGATGCAGAAGCCATGTAGGGATTCTGCTTACTGACTTGTACCCTACAGCTTTCTTACAGAACCCAGGACTACCAGCTCATGGTGACACCACCCACAACTGTCTGGAAACTTCCCTTCAATCAATTAAGAAGAAGTTCTATAGGCTTGTCTAAAATGCTGTCTCTAGCTTGTGCCAAGTTGACAAAAAAAGCAGTGAGCACAATATTTGAATGCTTTCTTCTCATCTTTCTCTCTCTCTCTCTCTCTCTCTCTCTCTCTCTCTCTCTCTCTCTCTCTCTCTCTCTCTCTCTCTCTCTCTTTTTCTCCTCTCTTTCTAATATATGAACATTTTGCCTACATTTGTGCATCTTGTGTGTAACATGTCTATGAAGGCCAAAAGAGGACATCAGATCAGATCCTCTGAGACTAGACTTACAGATGCTTATGAGGTGCCATGAAGACTCTAGATTCCGGGAATGGAACTGGAGTCTCTCCAGCCCCTGCTTTCCTGGTCTCATGGGACCATAAGGGAAGTCCCTGAAGTTCCATATTAATTAATCTATTTACTAATAAAAGTGTGTGTTCTCTTTCTAGGCTGCTTTGTGAAGAAATGTCTATTGAAAGTCTCTGTGTTTATTTCTAAAGTAATGGCACATGCCAAAATATAAAATTTGTTAAGGTCTGACAGAAGCCTTACATCAACTCATGTCTGTAAAATAAATTTGGCTCAAGTGGAAATGGTTTGTTAATCAGGAGAAAGAATTCCACATTGTTCTGTATGATATTTACATACTCCTCCTTTGCAATGCACAAACCTATTATTTGTTTCAATCTGTCTACCTGTTTAATGAGACCGTGAGTGAGAGATGAAGTGGCAGCTTGGACACTTGACAAATTTCTTGACCACTGAGTCATAAACCAGATTAGTTGGTGTCTGCTTTCTTTTTAAGAAATTATTATTATAAAATATCTGTATAGGTTCTAAAATCATTTCTTAGGTTCTAGATCTCAAATCAGAAGACCAGAAAGCTTTAGTTCCTGAAGTGAAACACTGGCGTGAGACATGGGCTTATGGTATTTCATTGTGATGGTTAATTCTGACAGTCAGCATGACAGGATATAAAACAACCTAGGAGACACACCTCTGGGCTTATCTGTGAAGAACTTTCTAGACTACTCTAAATGTGGCAACCTCCCACAAGCTAGGGGTCCTGCACTGATAGAAGATAAAAGCAAGCTGAGCATGAGCACTTCTATCCATCTGTCTGTCTGTCTACCTATCTGTCTGCTTATCTATCTATCTATCTATCTATCTATCTATCTATCTATCTATCTATCTATCTATCTATCTGCTTTGTGGCTGCAGATATACTGCAACCACCTTCCTGGACCTCCTCATCATGACAGATGATGGCTTCAAACTGTGAGCCAGAATACACAGTTTCCCTTCTTCCTTAAGTGGCTTTTGGGACATATATTTTCCCAACAGGAAGACAAGTAGCCAGAACATTGGCCTCAATGAACCACTTTGTAAAAAAGTATCTATATGGCACCAGTATGTGTTCATCCCTGTGGTAATGACCATATTTAGATCCCTAGGACAGGATTGTGTCAATCACTCTTTCTCTCTCTCATAGAATGAAAACAGAGATTGAGAACAAATTGATCCATGCAGTATTTAGGACAGGGAGTAGACAGATACTCTTAGATCAGCAGCGCACAACCTATGGGTCACAACCCCCTTTGGGGATCTAAACAACCCTTTCATGTGGTCACCTGAGACCATCTGAAAACATAGAGATTTTAATTACGATTCATAACTGTAGCAAAGTTACAGTTACGAAGTAGCAATGAATATGGTTGGGGTCACCACAGCATGAGCTATTCCTCATTCTGGGATGCAGGATTAGGAAGGCTGAGAACCACTGGCTTAATGGATAGGAACTCACTGCTGCTGAGAGATGCATACAGAACAAAAGATGGTAGACTTCAGAAAGCTTACTGTCTACTTTTTTTGTCCTTCTCAGAGAAATACTTGAGTTGCATTTTATAAAGAGATGAAGAATTTCTTTCATCTTAAGCTGGTTTGAATAAGAACCAATGACTTACAGTCAAAACATCATGGCTAACAGTAACACAGTAAATATAGATAGATAATCTTTTACATTCCCATTATAAAACTGGACATTGATGAATAGTTTTAGACAGTGTGTGGCCAGAGGGAAAACACTGCAGTCTAAGATGCAGCACAAGAAGCCTTAGAATGCAAAGTTGACAAATCTCTTGGCTTGCACCCTCATGCAATAGATGAGGACGTAGAGAACAGAAGATGATTTAAAGAAAGAAAAATAAATAAAAGCTTTTAGTTTTCTCAGCACCTTTGAGAGCAACTTCATGGGAAGTAAGAATAAGTTTGGTTGGAGCAAATATTTACATAGGAAAAACTTAGCAATGCAGTGTTGTTATAGTCAATGTCTGTGAAAACAGATATATCACTATAAATCATAGTCTCTAAGGGGGATGATGTATAATCAATGTTATTTTAGTGTTCTACACCACCTTCTTTTATGGTTCCTGCACTGGGAAAACAGTATTCAAGAAAAACTCCAAACAAAGGGATCTTCATCACTTAAGGGAAAATAAAATTCCGTCTGGAAGTCATATATTTATGAATACAATGGCTTTAAGTCTCTTTTATTTTCATCAAGGAGTCATGGTGCAAAAGTACATTTCAAAGGCAATTTGTAATAACTATTTATACCACTGTGCTTTCACTTCTTGAAAATGACCATAGACATTTTAACAAAAATACTCCATACTTTGCAGTTAAAACTTAATATTTATTGGACTGGAGAGTTGGATCAGTGGTTAAGGGCACTTGTTGATCTTGGAGGGTACCTGGGTTTGATTCCCACACGGAGGCTCACAAGTGTCTATAATTCAGTCCCAGAGGACCTAATACCCTCTTATGATCACTACAGGCGCCAAGCACACATGTATGTACATACATACATGTAGATAAAAGACTCAAATACATAAAATAACACAATTAATCTAAAAATATATTAGAAACAACATAACTTGTACATTTTCTCTACCACTTTCAGACATAATGATCCTAACATTTTTATCATAAGAATACCAAAAGGACATTATATCAATTTCTTTACATATGTAGCTATATATTTTTATTCCTTATGTTATTTGTTGAAAAGGTCTATTCTGAGAGTTAGGAATGGAATTTCAAATATGTAAGAAAATCAACCATATTTATTTCATCCATGCCACGGAGGAAGAGATGGGACCAGTGTGAAGCAGATCTATAAGATAGGACATGCCAGGAGCTTTAACAAAGGGGCTATAAAAAAATCTATGTTCAAATTCCAACTGTGGTAGATGGAGCATAGATGCAAAGGACCTCTATTATGTGGTAGTTAAAACTGAAACAATAAAGAAGTTCGAATTTTCTTTTAAATGCCAACTAAGCAAAACGCAGTAGTCTGGGGGCACTGGGTCAGTAAAACATTCTCAGAGGCAGAGGTGATGGATCTAATGTACATGCAGTTGGAAGGCTTACATTAAGGTCCTCTCAGGAAGAAAATATGGTCCCGTCTCTTTAGTTTGCCTACTCTGCATCCCAACTGCCAAGATATTTAAACAATATTGAGTTTCCAAGGCAACATAGTAAAAGTGGGCACAAAGGAACAACCCTCACCAGTGAATCAGTTACATATTATGACTGAGCCTCTCTTCTTATCAGTTTGTTCTATATTCAGTCTTACTTGTACCACTAGTCTTCCAGCTTAATTTTCCTTCAAATCCTCATCAATTTATTACAACCTACTCTGATGGTTTGAATAAGATTGGCCCCACAGTTTTGAATTCTTGGCCACCAGAGAGGCTATTAGGAAGTTGGGCCTTGTTAAAGTAGGCTTGGCCTGGCTGGAGGAAGGATGTCACTGCAGGTGGGCTTTGGGATTTCAAATGCTCAAGTCAAGCCTGAGTCTCTCTCTCCTCCTCTATCTTCTTGCTGCCTGTTGATTCAGAGGTAGAACTCTTAGCTCCTTCTCCAGTACCATGTCTACATGCATGATGCCTTGCTTCCTATCATGAAGATAATAAACCAAACCCCTGCACCTATGATCCAATCCCATTTAAATAGTTTTCTTTGTAAGAGTTGTAGTGGCTATGGTGTCTCTTCACAGCCATAAAAACACTAGCTAAAATACCTACCCATGTTGTTCCCCTACTTCTTTAAGATTGGTCACAGTATGTTGCAGCTTCTGATGTCTCTTCTGTAGAAATTTCCTCCAAACTGAAGCATTCATTCCAGGAAGGAGGTTTATTAAGACTCAGGAAATCAGGCTAGGGCTTCAATAGGTAAAGATATTTGCCACAAAACTCGGCAAAATGAATTTGATCCTTGAAATCTACATGGTTGAAGGAGACAAATTAATTTCTTCAAATTGTTCAATAATTTATATATACATATTTGTATGTGCTTGAGTGCATGCACTCATGTACACATACATGCACACATACACACACATAAAGTAAATAAATATAATATTTTTAAAGACTTAGGAAGTAAACAAATACATTTAATTCAGGAAGTAAACAGGAGATGACTCTTAGGAAGTTCCTGAATCTCATAATCTGCATCTGGTTTTATAAATAAACGGTTATACAAGTTATAACCAAGGTTATGTACATAAGGAGTATTAGATACAAGAGACTCCCCAACCTGTAGTTGCACAGAGAGCTCTGAGGATAAGTTGACACTCTGCAAGGGTGAGCTTTTTGGTGATAAAGCTGCTTTGAGCAATCCTGTAAGTCCCTCCTTACTAATGCTTCTGTGAGTAACACCAATAAACTCATTGTTTCACTAAGATAGACTTGGGTAGAATGTTTTCCTTTGCCCTTTTGTTGGAGCCATGTAAGAATATCTTGATATTTGTTTGTGTTTTTTCAGGAAAAGTCACACAATAACATTCTTTTCATCAAATTTGTATTTGTGTTCATTGTATATATCCTTTAAGTTGGAGTTTATATTGCAATGAACAGAAAACAAGAAAAAAACAGAACAGAATAAAATGAAACAAATTCTCTGTAACTGCAACTTCTGTGAAGAGGTTAGACACTTAAAAGCATTCCGGAAGCCTTGATGGAGTCAATTTCTTCCTCACCAATTTGTTCTACCTAAACAGTCATGTCCTTTATATTATTCATTCATCTTTTTTTATTGATTTAAGTTTTATTGCATTTTGATGAGAAAAGATACATGATTTCAATTTATCTGAAT
>NW_022196900.1:40942336-41005719 GCF_008632895.1 Mastomys coucha | reverse complement strand
TCAAAGCTATTTGACTTGAGTGAGTGACTTTATTCTCAGCCCACAGAAAACAGGTTACATTCATTTAATAAATGGTGTGTGTGTTAAGATGGTCTATCCATAAGGTCATTCATCAACTATTTCATTGAAGAATGGTTATGCTTGGGGGGTGGCACAGACATTAGGTGAGGGTAAGAATCTGGTTCATTGGCTGTGATAATTTAGAAAAGCATTCATCTCAGAGCAACAGTAACTTATAAAGTCCTCTTCTTCAAACTTGATACAAGAGTTACAAATGTCAAGTAAAGCATTCAGTCAAACTCTTTGTTGTTCTCTTAGAAGCCACTTCCCAAGTTAATTGTCTACATTTCTTTTGGCTGTATAAATACTTTTGAAATATGTAAGTTGTTCTGAAAACCATAGCATAGTGTAAAAATATCAAATAAACAATGCTAGTGGGAAGATATTGTGTAAACTTGGTTTTGTCATGGAATATCTTGTTTTCTCCATCTATGGTAATTGAGAGTTTTGCTGGGTATAGTAGCCTGTGCTGGCATTTGTGTTCTTGTAGGGTCTGTATGACATCTGCCCAGGATCTTCTAGCTTTCATAGTCTCTGGTGAGAAGTCTGGTGTAATTCTGATAGGCCTGCCTTTATATGTTACTTGACCTTTTTCCCTTACTGCTTTTAAAATTCTTTCTTTGTTTAGTGCATTTGGTATTTTTGATTATTATGTGACAGGAGGAATTTATTTTCTGGGCCAGTCTATTTGGAGTTCTATAGGCTTCTTGTATGTTCTTAGGCATCTCTATCTTTAGGTTAGAGAAGTTTTCTTCTATAATTTTGTTGGAGATATTTACTGGCCCTTTAAGTTAGAAGTCTTTACTCTCTTCTATACCTAGTAGCTTTAAGTTTGGTCTTCTCATTGTGTTTGGATTTCCTGGATGTTTTGGGTTAGGGACTTTTTGCTTTTTGCATTTTTGTACCTCATTTAAGATGTTTTCTATAGTGTCTTCTGCCCCTGAGATTCTCTCTTCTATCTCTTGTATTCTGTTGGTGATGCTTGCATCTATGACTCCTGATTTCTTTCCTAGGTTTTCTATCTCCAGGGTTGTCTCTCTTTCTGATTTCTTTATTGTTTGTATTTCTATTTTTAGATTCTGGATTCATTAATCTTTACATTTTGTACTGCTGAATCCCTTTGTATGTAAAGTTGTTTATCATTTAAATGTTACACATTTAAATGTTTATTTAACTGTATGTTATTAATGTATGAAATTCTATTTCATACATTTAGTGACTTTGGTCAAAATAGCATCAAATTCTATCTACTTCATTATTGTATCTATAATTCCTTTATGTTTTGCATGGCACTTCCTTGTATTCATAGTCTAAAATGTGTTTACATCTGTGCTCTTCCAAGTATAGGACCTGTTTGGATATTTCTGCATCAATATCATGGTACATATGTAGGTAGATTTTTGAATTAATTATACTAAGTATGTATGCA
Source organism: Mastomys coucha (assembly GCF_008632895.1). Lineage (NCBI taxonomy): Eukaryota > Metazoa > Chordata > Mammalia > Rodentia > Muridae > Mastomys > Mastomys coucha. The sequence continues at coordinate 41,004,230 of NW_022196900.1, read as the reverse complement.
GTGAATATGTATAGATGCATATCTGAGTGAGTTCTGGCATAGATGGAGGTCAGAGGACATCTTTAGATACTAATCCCTACCTTTGACCTCATTTGTGTCTCTTTTGTTTACAACTGCTTGTGCCAAGCTAGCTGATTTATATGCATCTTGAAATTTTGCTGGGATTTTAGTACATTCACAACTGCACCCAGCTCTTCTGTGAATTACTAGGATCCCAACTCAGATCATCTGACTGGTTTGGCAATCACTTCAAGCAATGACCCATCTTTCCAGCCCAAATTCAACTTTTTACTTAATTTTATGAGCTTTGTTTAATATTTTAAAATATTATTAGAAAAACATTTCAGTTATAGTATATTATAGTTTAATACTAAAAATATTCATAATTATAAATACTAAGGCTTCTTGATTATCTAAAATTTTTTTATTATAAGTAATCTCCAATTAATATCTCTCTTTAGAAATATCTACATTCCTGACATTGGATTAGTCCTACAGAAATTCATTTACTGGGATTCGTGTGTCAAAGGCATGGGTATTTAAAGATTCTTTGAAAGAGGCAATGAGTTAACAACATCACATATATACTTATTTACCGTAGTTTTAGCAAATGATTTTGAAAGGAAATGACAATGTATCAACTCAGTTCAAGATTGATTCTTTACTTCACAACCATGTCTCTTGTGTTCTCACACAACTCAAGAAGACCATAAAACTTTTTTTTTTTTTTGCTGTGATTTCTCAGAGTTGAGAAACTTTAGGCAATATTTTGACTCAAAAATTTGCCATGTTATACTAAACATTTTAAAGTAATTAACTATTTAATGGAATGTATAATAGCAGATATTAAATAACTTAATTGTCTTGATTAAAAAGAAATTCATGAGAATGAACATGTATGGTAGTTCTCTGTCACACAATTAAACAGACTTTACTTCAGGTTGTTACAGCATTTTCTCTGTCCCACCTCATTAGGGCAGTGACAGGCCTGTGATTGGACAGGAATAGAGAGGCAGAGCTAGAAGTTGAAGAGGAGAAAGGGCAGAGAGCAGGAAGGGGCAGAGCTTCTTCATCATGGAGGCAGAGGAAGATTCGGACTCTTTTGTAACCTTCCTTCTATCATTCAGACATTTGTGTTCTCAGTTGGGAGCTTGTTCTCTCTTTTGATTTGTTTGAACATACTCACAATCATTTTCTTGAGTTCTGCGTATGGGGTTTGGTCTAACTCACTCATACTGGGCATCATTACTGCAAGATTAGTATTTTTGGAGGACTCATATTTTACATGTTTTCAGTGATACTGCATTATGATTCTTACATCTTGTATTATTTCTTTGCCTAAGGTGATTTTAATCATTGGTACTATTTTAGGTGGAGCATTTGCAGTGTACAAGTGTAATGTAGATATGATAAAGTTGAGGTGTATAGCTCAGAAAATACTTTCTTAACTAGGAGCTCAGTGTATGTGGTGCAACTCTACATAATTCCCTGGTGTGTATATTAGTAGCAACAGCAACCACAGCTGTGGATATTCCCATTGTTAGATAGCTGAGCCAGCCAATGAAAGACAGTGAGAATCTATGACTTCAACAACTGTTGAAAGATAAACCAGACAGACGGACAGACAGACAAACATGTCAGTAAGGGGGTATTCAGATTTGATTTACTACATTTAGGGGTGGGAATAAAATTGGGTGGGAGAGGATAATTAGAAACATTATAATAGCTTTGAAAAAAATGAGATTGAAAACTTAGCTTGGAAGGGCAGTTTAAGACATTGTGGGGCGCAAAAATCTTAGAGGGTTTTAAAGGAACAGAAAGTTACATTAATACATAAAAGAGGTGGGGATAAGGAAGAGAGAAAGAGGAAAGATGTTGAAATAAAAACACAAATAGAGAAGTTTCATCTGAAAGGTGTAGTCGAGCATCCCTCATAGTAGGCCTGGGAATAAGCAGACACAACATACGAAAATCTAACTGAGAAATATAGAAAAAAGCTATAGGGGCTGGAAGGGATGGCTCAGAGGTTAAGAGCACTTCCTGCCCTTCCACAGGAGCTGAGTTTAATTCACAGCATCCACATGTCAGCTAACAATTATTTGTAACTCAGGTTCCATGGAATCTGAAGTGTTCTTCTGGCCTCCATGGGTACTACATGGACTGTACTATTACAGAGATACAGTAGGTAAAATACCTATAATAATAAAAATAACCTTGAAGACATTTTAAAGCAAAACTATCTATCTATATCTATATATATCCACACTTTATAATCTATATCTATATGTAAACTATATCTAATCTATCTACATTTGTATCTATATCTATATCATGTATATCTCTACATCATCTTTATGTATCTCTATATATATATATATGAAAGAAAAAGTACAGCATGAGAGATGACTTCTCAGGAAACCATGCTTGCTAGTTCTACAAAGACCAGCAATTCAGCTCCCAGTGTCCCTGTAAACTTTAGTGAATCCAATTCCAGGATATTCACTGCTCTCTTCTGGCCTCTGTAAGCAATATATGTGATGCTCTTAAATACATGTAGCCAAAACTCTCATATACATAAAATAAAAATTAATAAAAATCTTAAAATTAATATAAAAAAGGAATGGAAATAATATTTACAGAGTGAATTGCTGGCATACTTGTGCTGAGTTATATTGTGGAGCATGGCTATATCAGGCTTCACTTGACGCCATGGAAGGACATATGGGAGTCATATGTCTTTGCAGTCTCCTTGTTCCATGCTGATCAGGTGTATGAAGAGATAAAGATCTAAAGGTCTTCCTGGGGGCTCCCTCTGACCCCTGCACATCATCTTGCCCTCTTCTGTTACTATAGGTCTGGTAGACATTAGAAACTGCACTTCTTGTTCAGTTTCGACTGCTGTCCCTGGGCAGTTTAATGTGACCAGTGTGGTATCTACTCAAAAGGACTTGTAACCCTTTCAGTGTTCCAGCCTGCTTTCCAGCACCTATCTCCTCAGACTTCAAACGTTAATGTGTAGACCTTGTTTCCTGCAGGAAAGAAGTTTACTGTATATTATCTTGACCTTTTTTGTTTTTCTTTCCCTGAGTTTCAGTGGTAAGACTTGAAATCTACAATATTACCTTGAAGCCTTTTGTGTATTTTTATCACAATGTCATACATATGACCGCTTACACCCATAAGCTAAGGTTGACACAAATTCTATAAGCGATTATGTTGAGTCAATATGGCTGCTTTTTTTTTTTTTTTTTTTTTTGATGGTATCTTATTATGTAGTTTTTACTAGCCTGAGGCTCCCTATGCAAACCAGACTGGCTTTGTACTCCCAAAGATCCACTTGCCTCTGCCTTCTGAGTGTTGCAATTAAAGAGTGGGCCACTACACCTTACCTTTAAATAGAGATACTGTTGGTTCCCAAACAGCTGATGGGATGTGGTGGGGTTGGAGGGTGGGGACATCCTCTTGGAGACAGGGGGAGGGATCAGATGAGGTACTCTTGGAGGGTGGACTGGGATGGGGATAACAACTGGATTGTAAAAAATAAAAGATTAAAGATTTAAAAAAATCTACTAACTAAGCAGTATACATTGAATCTGAGCTTTCTTCGTAACTTTTGTTTTGTTTTGGTTTGGTTTGGTTTGGTTTTTGAGACAGAGTTTCTCTGTGTATCCCTGGCTGTCCTGGAACTCACTCTGTAAACCAGGCTGGCCTCAAACTCAGAAATCTGCCCGCCTCTGCCTCCAAGTGCTGGGATTAAAGGCATGTGCCACCACTGCCCGCCTTCTGTGTAACTTTTCTAAACATAGGTTCTATTATCAAGTTTTTCTAATGGAAAAGCACAATTTTGTTCAGAGAGATTAAAATCAATCTCAGTGCCTGATCTTTGAGGAAGTTCTAAATCTGGCTCATTCCATTCTAGTGAATCAACTTAAACGCAATGTACTTGAGAACAGAGATGAGCCAGCATATTTTGGCTTTTATTCCCTTTGAGTCATGCTGTGTCTAACAAAGGCCACAAGCTTTTTGCACAGATCCTTGCCCCTCTCTTGGACACAAATGGAGAGTAGGATACAGATTCCAAACGTCTGTGGTTTTATTATTTACCTGTACTTGGTACTGAGGTGAATAACAGCATTTGTGTTCTGACATTCACATGGCCAGAAGAAAAAGAGATTGTGACATTGAAAGAAATTATGCTTTTCTTCCTCTTTGATTTAAACTCTGAGTGAAGTTAGTTAGCTAAAATAGTTCTGGGGTTTGAGAGTTGGTTCCATGGTTAAGAGAACTTGTGATACCTTTATTCAAAGGCACTCCTCTTCTTCCTAAGACGTATTACTCCCTGCATACTGTTATGACAAACTGACATAGGTTAGGTGGCTTATACATGATAAAATTTAATACTTTTGATTCTAGAAGATGAGAAGTTAAAGAATAATGTGCACAGAGGTTAGGTGTCTGTTGAAAGACTGCCTCCTTGCTCCTAGATAAAGATCTTTCATCATGATCTCACTCTCTTACAGACTCAAAAAAGCTATGAATTCCTGATGCACCTTGCAAACAACTTACCTCTAAGTATGTTCCTGCAGAGTATATTTCAACATATTAGTGTTTGAAGAAAGCAATCTTTAGCATACAGCTGTAATGGAAAGCCTCCTCACCTTTATTGTCTTGACTCATGGTAGCAAAGAGCACATAAACTAAGAAACCATTATGAAAAAGGAGTCCGGGAAGCAAGAGAGCTAAGAGCATAATATCAGATAGGAGTCTGCACAGACTGCTAGCTGGCTGTTGTATGAAGATTTATGCTACTGCTTTTTGCTCCAAAATCAGCACTGCTGCCAGCTCCCTCATGGATTCCCTTTTGTTTTACCTACCTTTAGGTCTGGGAGGTGACTGTACTACCAGTCTTCTCCCAGCTTCCCTGAATCCACAGATAAAACATACACACACAGTTTGTTCCTCTATAACTTGCTTTCTTGGCATAGTTGCTGGGCACTGATATTTCCCACCAGGAAAAGCTTGTCTTTATCAATTTATTATCTCTGTTTCCCCAACTGCCCTAAACTTCCCTGGGTAGTTCCACCTACCACCTGTCAAACATACTTAGCCCCAACCTATAGTTGTGGCCACAGGCCCCAACTGTCCTCACCCCCAGAGACCTCAAATGGTTGCTGTGTTCTTCTCCCTCTAAAGCATGGCAGAAGTTCTTCTCTCCTTCTTTTCATCTTCCTTTTCCGCCAGGGACCCAGAAGTCCTGCCTGTACCTTCTGCCCAACAATTAGCCCTTGGCTGTCATTACTGACAGATCAAGAACCAGTTGGGGAACAGATCCTTAGCATCAGAACCACTCCCTACACCTCACCTTTTCTGTCCAATTTAAAAACAAACAAACAAATGAACAAACAAACAAAAAAAACCTCTTCTCCCAGACATAAATTGAACAGAACCCTAACAATCATGTAAATTACATAGTATGATATACAAATGATGTCCAGTCCATTATATTTGTCAATTAGACAAAGTACTCTACCATCATTCCTAACCGAAAGATTTATGATTCTATCCCTAGGTATAGATTTTAGATTCTGTATAGATTTTAGCTTGTAACACCATCTGAAAAACTTGTCATCTACTGTATAAACTCTCTTTCAATGTTAAACAACTTGAGTTTAACTATGAGACTAAAACTAGTTTTCAACCCCATCAGAAATCTGAGAACAGCTTAAGCATTACTGGGGTATATAGGAAGCATCAAACATAGCTTTCTCAAACAACTATAGAGACCTGTAATTCCTCAAAACCTTGGAGCATCAGTCTTTGGCCTTATAGATCAGGATCATCTGACAGACTTTGCAAAGCAGACTTATTAAGGACTCCTCATCCTGTCTCAGCAAAGCCAACAGTCAACTCTTCTGCATTATGTGTCCTTTTAATGGACAGTATTTGTCTGCAGATGAAATAGGAAATTTCTGTCCAGTAGCTACCTTGCTACCATAAGCAACCTTGCTTGGAGGTGAAGATGTTCAATATTTTTTATGTAACAAGAAGAAGATGCTGTCAGGAGCAGATATGTCTCACTGTCAAATGATTAAATAACATTAAATGTCATATTCTGTGGATTTTTGACAGTTTTGAAGAATATATGTATATATATGTATATATATATATAAATAATCTGAACTGTTAAACTTTCACTACTCTCCCCCATTTCTAATTCAAATATCTCAAAAACACCCCTTTATAATTAAATCAGAATCTAACATAAACATGCTGTCCCTTAACTCCCACTACTTGATCATTTAAAAACTGTTTGTAATAGCAGTTACAGAATGGCTAGGTCTAAGCTTTGTATTCTTAAATGAATTGCTTAGGCACAGTGCCTATCTAAGAGTAGCATATTACTCCCTACACACAACAGCTGACTGCTCACTTACACAGTGCAGAGAGCTAGTAAAGAACGTGACAAAACTATATCAAAACTCAAGCAAAACCTAACCCTGAAAGCCTTGGCAGCAGCAGATGAGTTTAGCCCAGGTGACTGTCAAGTTGCAGAATGCAGATACCATGATAAGTGGAGAGGGCAAAGAAAACAGGCCAAAGCTAACTGATATGCTAAAAATATAAAGGAGATTTTTAAAAATCCACAGGAATGGTATGTCCCCCATATAGTAGAAACTTTTGCCCATATCCCTGAATGCCTGTAATCTAGGAACTGTTGCAACATAAATTTGAAGAAAGACTACAAATACTAGATACAATAGGAGAAGTGTGGTAAACAGTTTGTACTAGGCAAGATAACTCTGCTGGACAAAAATATGACCCAGAGTTGCCGCCTCCACCTTTTATCTACCATGTCCAATTCTAACTATATATCACTGAAACTACATAGAAACAGGAAGCTGTGAATCAACTCAAAAATAAACAGTAGTAAGTGAAAAATGACTTGGAGTCAAAACAAACTCTATTTAGTAGAAATTTTCCAATAAAATGAAAATGTTCACAGATATACTAAAAGAATTAAAAACGTGTACTAACCAAAGTGAACTTTAAGGATAAACTCTACTAAAATCATTTGAGTTACATTTTGTTTTAGTTCTTGTTCTGCTAATGTAGTAATCAGCAAAAACAATTTAAGCAGGAGGGTGTTTATTTGGCTCACAGTTCCAAGTTACAGGCCATTATTTTCAGTGAGTCTGGGTGGCAAGACTGAAGAAGAAAGAAGCTGCTAGTTACATATGTAGAGGAATTTTAATCCAGCAACATGGCTGCTCTGACAAAAGATTACAGCCAAAGGCCTTCTAGGTGTGTGTTACAGCTGGAATCATACCAAGATTATGATTGTGTAGTGAATGATATACCTTTAATCTCTCAGCTGGAATACAGACACACCCTTCATACACATGTTTAATCCCAAACAATGAAAGTAAGGTTAGTTTATAGGAGGAAACAGCCATGTTCGAAATTGATGTCTAGTTGAGAACTTAACATTTGAGGGGCAGACAAAGTGACAAATCAGATAAAAGTTTGACAGAATGAGCCAGAGATAGGAGACACCCTGCTCTCAGGAGAACAGACAGGAAATAGAGAGTACTTAAGAGAATGAGAGAGAGAGAGAGACAGAGACAGAGATAGAGAGACAGAGACAGAGAGAGAGACAGAGACAGAGAGACAGGGAGACAGAAAGACAGAGAGAGAGAGAGAGACAGAGACACAGAGACAGAGGCACACAGAGACAGAGAGATAGAGAGGTATTTTTACCAGGACAGTTTTACAGAGACAGGTTGCAGGTGAAGACAAAACAAACCAGAGAGTTAGAAGGAGCCAGAAGATTAGAACAGACCGCCAGAGTTAGTTTGAGGCCAAGCAGAGCACTTCAGCCAGAAGTCAAGAGAAGCCAGTTTGAATCTGTCAGCTTGGAGAGGCTTTTGTGACAGAACAGCTGAGTTTAACCTGCCATTCAGAGTTCAGAAAGCTAGAAAGGGTGAGTTCATTCAGCATTAAGCATCTGAGACAACAAATGCACCTGAGGAATAAGTAGTGCTTTTATACACATACACAGTCAACATCAGAGAGAATATATGCATGCATACTTGAGCTCAGTTCACTTTTTCCACTCATACAGTTCAGAACAACTTGCTTTGGGAATGGTACTATCCACAGTTGAAAGGTCTTCACACATCAATCAATAGAGTGAAGATAATCTCCCACTTACATGCCCACATACCAACCTGATCTAGAAAGGTTCACAGCATTATGAAGGTTGGGAACCACTGTCTTAATTTGATGAAAGCCTGCATCCAATTGCTGGTTGATTTTTAAGTCATTTGGTGAATATTTAATGAACAGAATAATTCCCATGATAAACCATAAGTATGCCTATAAATATTACCAAACCTTATTTCTTTGCCTATAATTTTCTTGTGGATTCATTTTATAAAACTCATAGGAAAAAGAACTCCAATCATATTGAATTGACTTTGTTTTTAATCTACACAAATATATAAAAAAATCATCACCATTTGTTTATTGCTATCTGTAAGAGATCTAAAAATGCAGATACATAAATGTGTATCTATTTTTTTGAACATAAGTTGAAGTAAAATTTGATAGAGCAAAGAGACAATACTTTATAAAGCAGTAATTTCTAAATAATTTTCTTTCTTCCTTTGATTTTAGAAAAGAAATTCAAGGAAGTGGATTCTAAATCTAGTGCCTTCTTGTCATTCTGAAGATTGGTTACCAAGAAGCATGTACAATAAAAACAAACAACTTTTTTGTTTTTAAGCTCAGTTATATTAGCTTCGTTATGGTGATTTCAAGGACACAATAAAAACAATTACATTTGGGTCTTTTTAATTCACTATTTGCACTGTCTTCAAGAGTTTTACAACTTCCATATCAAGTTAGGATATGAAAACCACAAAATATTAAGTTCAAGAATAGCTTATGTAAACTGCTCAAAGACAGGAAGACGTTTTCCAGAAGCCTTTGTCTCATGTCTGCCCATAGCTTGTTGGCTGTAACTTTGACCCATAGTCATGGCTAGCTACAAAGAAAACTACAAGTAGAATTTGCTCTTGTGTTTTCTGCAGAGGATATCAACTGAAAACTTAGTTAAATGTTTACATGATTGAAGTTTCTATGCTATATGTTGTTAAAGTATATGTACTACAATGACTCATCAGCAATGATTTCTTAGATGTAAAATCTCCCTTTACTTATTTATTGTAAATGATAGTCACATCATTCATTAAACCTTTGTGTGTGCTACGAGATATAGTGAGCGGATAACTAACTGTTCAACAACTCTGAGTCAGGTTTCATTACACTCATTTTACAGAGAAGAAAGCCGACATAGAGAGTAAAGTTCCTTTCTCCTCAAGTTCACAATCTAGTATACCAAAATCAGAGACATTTTAAAATCAGTTTTTGTGTTTTATACTACCCTTACTTGTAAGTTATTCTGTTACTTAGTCCTTTAAATATCTTTGTTATATTTCATTATTTGAATGGTAAATGGATTCCATTTACTTACTTGTTTACTTTGCATTATTCTTTAAATCATTCATATTTTGCCATAAGTGTGGATCAGATAATTTTTTTGTGGAGAAATCTAGGAAGAATATTTGGCATGTGTCCATTGCATGGTACTTAAATGCCTCATTCTTCATGATTTTCAACAGGGTATTATTCCATGTCCTTTAGCAACCTTCTCTGACTTAACAGAACATAGTTTCAGAACTTTTGAAAGGGTTTTGTCATCATTTCCATCTTTTTATTACAACAAAAACAACTTTCAGAGAGCTTTTAAAATAACATATGCTAGTCATTTTTCATATAATCTTTAATAAAAATCACAGTGAACCTAATTCGGAGAAAAAAGTGATAACCTGGAATATGACATTGTATAGGACTCATGGTAAAGGAAGAGGGTCTTCTAACTCTTTAGACCCTCCTCAGTACAAGAGGGAATGTGCAGAGCTCATCACCACAAGTCTATGTAAATTATAAGTGGATTTGGTTACTGTAAAAATAATTGTAGTAAATTACTCTGAGAGCAATTTAAGAACATCAAGAATATATGCATCGCCAGAGTAGTGCACGTCCCTCTTGGGTAAATCGTAAAAGCACAACCTCAGATAAAGAGAGATCTCTCTCCTATCTCTTGTATTCTGTTGGTGATGCTTGTATCTATGACTTCTGATCTCTTTCCTAGGTTTTCTAACTCCAGAGTTATCTCCCTTTGTGGTTTCTTTATTGTTTCTACTTCCGTTTTTAGATCTTGGCTGGTTTTGTTCCTTTCCTTCACCTGTTTGATTCTGTTTTCCTGTAGTTCTTTAAGGGATTTTTGTGTTTCGTCTTGAAGGGCTTCTAGCTGTTTACCTGTGTTCTCCTGTATTTCTTTGAGGGAGTTATTTATGTCCTTCTTAAAGTTTTGTATCATCATCATGAGAAGTGACTTTAGATCTGAATCTTGCTTTTCCAGTGTGATGGTTATGTCCAGAACTTACTATAGTGAGAGAATTGGGTTCCGATGATGCCAAGTAACCTTGGTTTCTGTTACTTATTTTCTTATGCTTGCCTCCTGTCATCTGGTTATCTTGACTGGGACTTGCCCTTCTTGTGATCCTGGTTGTGTCAGAATTCCTCTGAGTCAAGCTGTCTCTGTGATCCTGTGATTTTGGGGTCCTGTGATCCTATTACAGCACCTTGGAGTAGAGCTTCCTCTAGGTATTATGGGACTTGCTGCAGAGTTTACACCCAAGGTCTGCTCAGAGCGCCGGCCAACACAGACCAGAAGCAACCCATGCCACTGGGCTAGCAGAGTTCTTGCATGCCTGCGTCCCACTGTTACTGCGTCCCAGTTACTCCTGGTGTTGGGACAGATGTTTTGTCCTCCTCACCTCTGATCCTATGATCCTGGGCATGTTAGAGAGCCTGGAAGTGGAGCTTCTTCTGGGTGTTGTGGGACTGGCTGCAAAATTTGTGCCCAAGGTCTGCTTGGGCACTGGCCCAGCTCATCTCAAGGTCTTTAACTTCATAGTTTTTATCTTCAAAGTTCCTTTGGCATCAAGGTCATCCATTCACAGATGAAGACAAATATTTTTAGTGGTAGGAGTAAGAACTTTTTTCTTCATTGCAGAGAAATATACTAGACAGGTGGTCTCATTGATGTCAAGACTTACTCATTTTTGTATTACTCTGACTTAGCACAGTCACTGTGTCATGCTTCCAGAACACACCATGCATACATGTAAAAGTGCTTCACTGGGTATCTACTGTGTGGAAGATACTCTTGTAAGTGGTTGAAAATAATGAAGTGAATAAAGCAACATTCCTGCTCTCTTAATCCTTTGCTTTGTTTTAGAAAAGCAAAGAATGTACACAAAAATTAGATTGGGTGACAGTAACAGCTATGAGTATAAATATAGAGTGTTCTGGACTGCTATGGGGCACATGTTATGATGTGTTATGTGAATGGAAACCCCAGAGAACTGTAAGAAGTAGAAGAAGATGCCTACAAAGAACCCTTCCAAAAGAAGAAATGAGAAGTGTAAAGATTCTGAGGTTGGAATATATTTTGAAACTTGATAGAGAAGAAAAGTGATGCCCATATGATTTGCAGTGAGAAATAGTCTATGATAGAAGATGACATCAGGGAATGGAGGAGTTACAGGGTACACATTATTTTGCTGTGATTGGTTAGGATTTAGATAAGGCACCGGGTAACTAGATGGAGCTACTATGTAATTTGGTCCCTGTGTGAGGAAAGAGAATGACTACATTGACTAGAGGATTGAGGCTGACAAGAAAGAAGTACCACTTACTTGGGATGATTGGAAACAATTCTAGATATGTTCAAAATGAGTTACTTATCAGAAAATAAGAATAGAACCTATACAGGCAGATGGACATGGGGGAGTGGAGTAGTAGAAAGAGATTGTGAAATGTGGTGCTATATTTAGAAATCTCTTCGAATGAAGGTCATGTAAAACTGTAACATTGAATAAAACCCCCAGAGTGAACTTTTAGATTAGAACATAGTCAGCACAATGGGGTTTGGAGACTAGGATAAGATATAGCTGCAATTGAGTCTGAACAAGCAGGCTGCATTGAGAGGAGAAAGAGGCATTCTGGGTCCAGAAGAAGACAGCCCTGTGAGGGTTTGGTGCCCCAGTGTAGGGGAATGCGAGGGCCAGAAAGTGGGAGAGGGCGGGGTGGCAGGCATGGGGAAGTGGGAGGCAACAGGGGTTTGTTTTTGTTGTTTTTGTTTGTTTCTTTGTTTTTTGGAGGGGAAACTGGGAATGGAGAAATTTACATGTAAATAAAGAAAATATCTAAAATAAAAATAAAAAAAAAAAACAAAAAAAACCAAAAGAGGAGTGATGAAATATGTAATTATAGTTGATATGTTAGTAAGGTTCCATGTTTCCAATTTGTCATTTGTTTTATCATCACGGATGTGACTGTGTTCTCATGGAGTTGGGGTAAAAAGTACTTTACTTGAAGTTATTTGTGCTTATGCAAGTGACTTATAATCCTCCCAACTGCAAGGAATCTCTGAAAATTGTAGACCTCTAAACTCTGACTCCAGGTAGTAGCGAATAATGCCAAAAGTAGATTAGCATTGGCTTGCCTGAATTCCTTTTGTTCAGTTACTTCAGTTTTATTACAAGACTAGCAAATTCATAAAATAGAGTAACATCACCCAGGCAAATTCCAATTTCTATGGCAAATTCAGCATAGGCAGAGTAGTTTGGAACACTCTCTTGCTTTAATTTCTTAACCCACTTCCTTATGGTGCTAATAAAGGCAAAATATCAAAAGCTCAAGATCAGAGGTTGGTAACAGAAATGGCTTTTTGAAAATCAGACACTTCTATGTATATTCATTCTCTTGAGATCAATGAACATTACTAACCAGTCTTGTTTAAATGCATACCCTCCTTAGTGAAATTAGGTTGAAAACACTATTGTATGACCAACTCTAGTATTTAAACCATAAAATATTTGTAAGTTTTGGGGGGGGCAGCAGGGCAGAAGCTGAATGTTGTAGTGGTAGTGCATGGCTTTAAAGAACTTGGGGTTCAGGGATAGAGGTAGAAGGATTGCTGAGTTCAAGGTCAGTCTAGTCTACAGAGAGAGTTGCAGGATAGCCAGGGTTGCAAAAAATACCACTTCCAAAAATCATGGAAAAGTATTAAGATTATAAAATACTGGAACTTATTATTCATAGAGCACAAAACAATCTAAAGTATTCCACTACTGCTCCTACAGGTTCCTTATAAAATACAATATCTAAATAAAAACTATTCTATCTACTTCTCTTACAATGTGCACTTAGGATTTTCTCATTTTTGGTAAAGAAGTGATATTCATGGGTAGTATGGACAAATAGCTAGGGAAGTTGGTTTACAAAGGAAGGTATAAGAAAAATTTGCCAGAATGAGTTCATAGTCTGAAGCTATAGTCTACGAACAGCAACTTGCTTGTGCATAGCTCATTCTAGACAACCCTTGGGACTTAAAAGATGTTAGAATTTGCTCTTGTTGTCTCTTGTTTACGAAATGCCAACTTTATTCTTCTTAATGATAGTCTCTTTATCATGTTGTAAACACCTGCCTATATAGTACATTACTTTCTTCCGGACATGCACCAGGCTTGAAGGATGTACTCTATGTGGAGTTACAATGTGTGCTCTTGAGTTTTTACATGATAATGTATGCTAAGAATTTCTTGGCTTGATTGCAGATTGAAACAGCCAATCAAACAGCCTTTACTAAATTAAAAATAAAAGTATACAGAAAGGGGAGAAATATGTGAGGAAGAGTTGGCGAATGGCAGTCAAACTCTTGACTGCCTTACTCTGGATATGTGATTTAAAGAAAGAACTTGGTAGTTCAAATAGGGAAACCTGGAGACATTGGTGACCTGGAAAACCGTTGGTTGCATTTTACAATTGTGGGATTATATTTGGTCCTTTGTTTACATTTTATTATTTAATGCCAACAAACAGTAGAAAGGGTTAGTGAGTACAGTTTTAAGAGCAACAGAGATCTCAGTTCAACTCAAGACCTGGTTTTGACACTGGGGAAATATGACCCCCTCAGTTAGGTTCTATACCTCAATTTCCTTAAACATAAACTCGTGTCAGTTCTCATATCATGAGACTGCTATGATGCTACTAGAAGCATTTCATGTTAAAAGGGGAGTGCAATATATAACACCAGACAAGTTTTAATTGGAAGTTGAGTGATATGTATTTTGGAAACAAAAAAATGACAATTATACAATGAGCATATAAAAAACGATAGGAAATATTCTTTGAACAGGGACATTTCTTGATGGCAATACAAGATCCTATTGACTTATACTGTCAAATGTTTAGTGCACAGATATGTATTATTCTTTAGAATATGTTGAAATCTTAATTAAGGTTTCTCACTAGAAAAAATAATGAATAGGAATGATAACACCACATCAAAATTAAATGGTTGTGGAAAGATGGCCTGGCTATTAAAAGCTTGTGCTACTCCTTCAGAGGACCAGAGCCTGATCCCTAGAACCCATGTTAGCTGGCTCACAACTGCCCATAATGCAAGCTCCAGAGGTTCTAATGCCTTTGGCCACCACAGTCATAGGTATCCATGTGCACATTACCTCCACCAAACACACACATATAAAGTAAAACAAGATAAATACCCAAAGAGAAATGAAGTGTTTTGACTCATTATATAAATGAAAACATATTCAGGTATCAATTCAGAAAACTAAAAAATTATTTTTCCATCTTAGGATGAAAAAATAATATTAAGATTTATAGTTATAATGGTTCTGCTCTTATCTTACTGCACATGTTTATGCCTTCTACTAATGTCAAAATATATGTAAGAAAATATCTGTAAATCTCAAACTATTTTTAATTTTTCAAAATATATTCCTAATGAAATATGACACTTCCCAGATTCCCTGGGACCGGGAAAGACAATTCCTGAAGGGAGGAACTACTAGAGGGACCATAACATACATGTGGTAGTCATTTCTGTCATCTTCTTCCTGTGGAAAGTTTCTCATCTGCCTGCCTGGCTCAAAGCTCCATGTGGCTGAGATGGTGACCTTTCTCTGTGTATTCACCAATCTTCACTATCCTGCTTCAGATCTGACAAACTACTCTTTCATTCTTTCCATCTCTCCTTTCTGCCACCCACAGAAATCCAAAGGTCTTTGCCTGTACTCACCTTGAAAACTATGACCCATTTTCCTTCGAAATTTAGTACTATAATACATATTGTAAAACAAACTCAAGATTTGAGTTAAACTCATTGATTCTAAAACTCTAATCTATAATGTTAACAGTGGAGTAGGCTAAATCGAGTCTATGCAAGGAGGGTCTTCCAAATGTCAGTGATGTGGATATATGTGTCTAAAAGCACAGCTCACCATGCAACAACACATTCTGACTTTGAAATAATGTCTACCTGTGTCCAAATAGCTGGTGTAATTTAATACACAAACAGTAAAATATCTTCATATCTTCTGGCACATAGAAATCTCAAATCACTTAACACCACAAACCACAGTATGAAGGACATGATCAGACTTTGGTTTATTGGAAAATTTAGCAAAGTGTTTCATATAATCCCTGACCCCTCACTCTGAAATCAAAAGCAGAAACAATTATTGCTTATTTTTCCCCCTCGACTTTGTCTGTGCTACTGTAAGAGAAGGGAGAAAGATTATTACAATAAATAAAAATAGAGATGTAACAGAGAAAAATAAGTCTAGATGAGAAATATTAGGAGCAACAGAAATCTCATTAAGCAGTTTAAAAATAAGCTTCTTTAAAAAGATTGAATTATTAAAATAAATCACACCAAAAATATAGCAGCAGAGAAGAAGGATACATACAAGTTTAATTGCACACCAGTCCCATGCAAAAAAAGTGGATCATTAGCCAAAGCAGTAGTACTCAGAATCCAACTTGGGATGCTTGTGCAGAGCCTGTGAGTCCTCTATGATGGAGCTGTCACTGAACTGATCCAAGTCTGAAGGGGTCTGATGACCTGGTACATCATCTGCCAAAGTGTCCAGGTAGCTCCCTACTGAGATGCCATCCAGCCCGTCACTGCCATCATGGAGGCTGTTGTAGCTACCACGTAAGGAGGCACTCTGACTCTCCAGCAAGCTACACAGGCTGCCACTGAGACTGCTGCCTCGGCTGGTAATGGTGGCTTTTTCCTCAATCATCCACTTGATGGACTCGATGCTCTCATTGATGAGGAGCAATTGACGCATGAGCCTTACATCAGTGGCTCTGAGGTTAACCTATGACAGAGAGGAAGAGAAGAAAGACATGCCAATTATTCAATGTTCAACAAAAATTATAAATTCGCTCATATCCTGTGGACTGCAGTCCACAATTTTAAATTCACTAGACACAAACACATATGTGTGTGTGTGTGTGTGTGTGTGTGTGTGTGTGTGTGTGTGTGTGTGTACATGCGCGTCCACACATGTGTGCTCTTGTCTCACCCACTCCGGAAATTGTTGACTCCTAGTAGCAGACAGAATCAAGAACTCACTTCCTGACATATGCACCAGGCTACTAAACAGCCAAAACCCCAATGAAGCTCCCTAAACACACCCATCAAATGCCAAGTTGTTTATTAAGAAATGCATTCAATTTCTGGATTAACTTATCAATACTAATATGGAACTGGGTGTGACAACAAAGAGAGTGAAGAAATCAAGGAATCCTTATTAGTTTTATAAATAATTGGCTTATTAAATGATAGCATGCAACACAGTGAGAAAAAAAAATCAGCATTCATTAGAAAAATCTAATTACCCTGTCCTGCAGGTATTATTGCATTCATCTTTCAAAAAGAATGGAAAACTGCAGGGAAAAGGTTAAGAAAAAGTAGAAAATGTCAATCCTTCTGACTGCATCTACATAAAAAAACACTAGATAATTTATTTGCTTCTAAGTTAACCAAATTGGGTGGCAGGGACCTGGCTGTCCACAAGAGGGCCTACTCACATTCATTACAGTTTTTGAAAAAAAAAAAACCACTCTTCCACTTGGGATAGTAACCCAAAAAGCTGGCCATACCAATTCTCTCTTTAAGACATAGAATGGATTCAGATATATAGGTCTCTAGACTTATCAAAGGCATTCATTCTTGAGTGACTCAAACCACAAACAGAAGCCTATTGTCATCAGAAATGTGCTTTCATGCAAAAGGACTTCCTGCTGACGAGTTAACTCATAACTGCAGGTGAACAATGACTGTGTGAACAAACAGGGATAGATAAAATCTCCTTCACCAGAGAGCTGCTGGAAATAGTGCTAGGTGAATAGAGTGCTTGCCCATAGTGTTCTGGGTTCAATGCTAATACATAGGCGGACTTACAGAGAGAAGAGCCAGACAAGGAGAAGACAGACAGATAGACAGACAGAGAAGAAAGGAAAAAGTTCGACTCTAGAGTACAATTTTCAAAAACATAACGAAAATATGGTCCTGGGAAGATTTATGTCCCAGTGTAGGGGAATGCCAGGGCCAGGAAGTGGGAGAGGGTGGGTTGGTGAGCAGGGGGAGGAAACGGTTTGTTTTTTGTTTTTGTTTTTATTTTTGTTTTTGTTTTTGATATTTTTTTCAGAGGGGTAACCAGGAAAGGAGATATCATTTGAAATGTAATAAAGAAAATACATAATAAAAAAAAGGTTTAAAAAGTAAAAAAATAAAATAAATGGAAAATTAAGAAGTTAAAGGCACACTTTTAAAATTCTCTAAGACATTAAAGTAACATCTGCATCTTAGTAAAAAGCATAAAGAATAAATCACTCAGACAGTAACAGGTTAAAATTAGTACTCTTTATGGTGCTCCAAACAGAAGGATATGAACTCAGCGAGTCTCAAGCTTTTTTTTTTTTAATTAGTATTATGCTACTTCAGTAACCTTGCAGTGACTGTGACCAAGCCAGAGGCTTTCTCGAAGTCTTTGTGTTCAAATTTACCCACATACCTTATAAGTCATCAAGACAGAGTTCAAATTCCAAACAATATTTACAAATATCAACAATGCTCATAGATCCACTGATGAGCAAAGAAAACCAGTGGGTAAAGCTCGTGCTCTTCAGTCAGCCTCTGGAGCTGACGGAATTTCCCACGCCATTACACGCATGGAACAAGGTCAGCATGATCTTCTCGCCGACAAGTCTCCAAATGGACAATAGGTGCCTGTCCCCAAATGTCTGCTATGTCCATAAAAACACCCCACCTGGGTCGAGCTCTGAGCATGCACTCGTGGACCACCACCGTCCATCACTTCTCCAAAGCCTCTGCATTTTTCTTGGTGGACTATTCCCAGCTTACTGACTCTAGTCTCCTATGTTGATCCATGAAGCTTCTGTAGTACTTTACATTTCTATCTTATGACATCGCTGAATTTTGTGCCATTGCATAGTAGGAATGATTTGTGATATATATTACAAATATATATGTGTGTGTATGTACATATATCTTCTTACTTAAGTAAATAAACCCCCAGGAAAGCCATTCTCACTGCTCTACTATATTGCAAAGTCTTTCTTAAACACTTTTTAAAATTTTAGTCATGTTTTAAGATCTTTGACATAGAAGCTCTCAAATAAATTAATAAACAGACTTCCAAAAACGACATTAGTCAAGGGTTAGTACGTACTAACGTCCTGTATAGTGGTAGCATCTAATACATATTTTTTTTCAACTAATCAATAAGAACAAAGAGAAATGATTCAAGTAAGAAAATCTTTTGCTGCTAAAAACAAAACATTCAGAGTCTATTGAGTCATGGTTAGAGAGTGTGGGGGAAAGTAACATGGTTAAACCTGTTGATATAGATAATGAGTATAGATGTGTGTCTATCCCTGGGTCCTCCAGGACAGTAAATAGTCTCTTCCAGATTGCTGCATGTGCTGATTTCTGTGATTGGCTGCTGTTGTGTTCCAGGAGTTCTTGTCTGTTACTCACGTCTTTCTTTCAGAACTAAGGTGTGGTTATGATAGTGATGAACTCTGGGAATATGAGAAATTCACCAAAAACTGAATCACAGTGCTACTGCAATGGCTGCCCAACCCTTTTCATGCTATGATTCATCTCAGTCCTTGTGATAACTTCACCAAGAACAGAGGAACTTTACCACAGTGGCAGGAACCTGTGGTTCTCTCAGCTAGGGTTTTATAGTCCTGTGACTTTACTCTGAGGATACTGGCAGTGGGGTACCTCCTCAAGCTCAGAGCTTCCATGCTATGAGCATGGAGAATCCATTCCTGTTTACACATGCTCAGGCCTCATTCCCAATTAGACTGAGTTTCATGACTTGTTTCCTGAGCAATATTTATGACTTATTGAAATCAATTTGCTTATTACTTGTGTGTAAAGGAGTTTCCAAGCACTAGGAACTTGGTCTGCCTAATTACCACTGCTTGCTAAGTTCTAGAGGAGTACTTGGCACATAGCATCTACTCGGTCAAAATATGTCCAATGACTGGACACCAGCTATGCTCCAGATTGGACCCTTCAAGAAGCCTGGAGCTTTGTGTGGGCTGGTGGTATAAGACTTGAAAGGAAGAAAAATTATCAGGAAGAAACAACCAGAAGACTGAAGCCTTCCCAAGCAGATAATCCCATGGCTATTCATTTGCAGGACTCTGGCACTGAGTAACTGGTATAGACTCTCCCTACCTGAAATTTACAGAGTATAAGATAGCATCCAAACGGGAAGCGGACTTCAAGCTGTGAGTCACAGTGCACACATGATTCTGTTTGCTCATAGGCGATTAACTTGTCCTAGCACAGCACAGGTGTTCCGCAAACACCCAGTGAAAAGAATTAAACAAAGAGACCAAACAAACCTCATCTCCACTTCCCCAGTGTCAGTGTCTGGACTGACTGATTCAAAGTGATGGCATCTTCTCCTTTCTCTTCTCATTCTCCACGCCTTATTCTGATCTTTATAATTCCTGATGTGTATTTTGCCTTCACACTGAGTCTTCCAACCCTCAGGTTTGAGCCAAACATGTTGTTGGCCTCTGGGGAAAGTGCTGAAACTTTCCTGTAATTTCTGACAAGTGATGGAGTGGGTTTATACAAAATTTGAAATGAAGGACCTAGAAAGAGCAACGATTCCCAACAACATATTTTTTTCAAGGTCTGTTTTCTTCCAAACAATCCTTTTTAAAACCATTTTCAAAATACATTTATTTCTCTAGTGTATTTATCTGTGTAGAGGGTGGGGGGTTATAGGTGTCCTAGACATAAGTAAAAGTCATTTGAGAATCAACCCCACCATGTGACTCTCATGGATCAAAGTAAGGCCATTGGGCTTGGCAGAAAGCATATTTACTGACATTTACCAGAGCCATCACGCTGGCCCCACAGGGCCCTTTTCCTCTGAAAGAATGCAACAGTTATGAATTAGTGTGACAGAGTTCAAGGAAGAATACAGTCAAATTTTCAATTAACCAAAGAACTGAGGGGGCTGGAAAGATGGTTCAGTGATAGATAGAACTTGCCTTTCTACCAAAGGACTAGAGTGAAATTTCCAGCATCCACAGGGTAACTTAAAAATCATCTCTAAATCCAGTTCCAGGAGATCTGAGGGGACTGGGCCTATAAGTGGTGCACAGACATACATGCAGGCAAAACACCCATACACATAAACAAAAATCAATAATTTGTTTTAAAACAGAGAATTAAAACTCAAGGCAGAACATGGTCCAAGGTCAAAGTCTGCCTTTGACATAATCTACCTGTGGTCTGTAGGTAAACAAATTGGTGTATAGGACTTCTAGTGCCCCAAAACAAAGAAAAATCATGAGATTGCATTCATTTTTTCTATGTGCTATGTGGCTTGATAGGCACGCCAAAGCAAGTTCTGTGAAACAGAGGACTCCTGTTCACTGAGACTGCATTTAGCCCAGGCCTCATGTGCTTGTCTCCTCCGTTTCCCACTGCGGTTCCATTTCAGGTATCACATTATGAGAAAACATTACTGCGCGCCTGTAAAATCCCAGCATTTCCTTCCACCTTAACATACTCTTTTTCTTCCTTGAGACTGTGTGCTTAGTAAATCATTTTTGCTATGAGGAAATCATATGGGCCATAACAAGACAGACAATTGCTGCTCAACAGCTTCAGCATAAAGTGTAGCTAGCAGAAAGCTTGCAGCTAAACAGTGAAATCCAAAGCCAACATGAATTTTACTTGGCTTACCAGAAATTGGAATTTGGACTCTCACCATTTAATAAAAATTAAAATTACATTCTAGGTTATAAGGTACAAATACTTGCTGTGCAAACCTTTTAACATGAGTTCTGTCCTTGATCTCTTTGTAGAAGGAAATAACTGACTCCTGAAAGTTGCCCTCTGATCTTCCCATGCATGCTGTGGCACACACATGCCTTTACTGATGCATGTATGTATGTATGTACGTATGTATATATGTATGTATGCATACGTACATACATACATACACACACATATGTGTGTGCATCATACACATGCACTCACAAAATAATACACAAAAAACAATATGTTTGCCTTGGAACATAAATATAATTTTTATTAAATGATGCCACCCTTTTAAAAAAAATAACTGTCTTTACATTAGTCAATATGCACATGAGTGGCTAAATGCATCTTACAAATAGGGGCATTTCTCATGTTGTCTTGTCATGTGGAGGACTAGGTAAGATACCTCTTATAAAGCCCTCTGTAGTTTCACCCTTTTATATATTAATATCAAGGTGAGTGAATAAAGCCTGCTGTCTCCCAGTTACATATTCCTACTGTAAAGCCCATGATATAAATTCCAAATGTCCTGAAAGCTATAAATCAAATTATATGCAATTCCATCATTAAGTTCACGGGAAAAGAAAAAGAGGTTAGATAAGCCTTTTTAAGGTCATGTTCTCCTCTTAGTTTCCAACTAGGAAAGAGCACAGCTATATGACCAAGGAATCTGTAAATATATTTTGAGTTTGAGTCATATTTATGGGAGCAAGGGGCTTGGAGGAAGAACCAGGACATAACTTCTACATAGAATTGTAAGCCAAATAAATCCTCCACCCCCTGCAAGTTACTTTTGGTCATGGTGTTTCATCACAACAATAAAGCAGTGACTAAGACATTCTACCACTATGTTGAAATGACTGAGATAACCAATTTATATGGTGTTAAGGTTTATTTTGGCTCATGTTTTCACATAACACACTTAGGGGATGTGGCAGAATAATACTTCACAGGGGAAGTGCATATGAAGGAGGCCTGTTTAAGTGTCAATGGATGAGAAACAGACAGAGGCTGTTATCCCAGTAACAAGACATACTGCCCAGCGAGTCAACATCCTTCTAGAAGGCTGTACATTTTAAATGTTTCCACGTCCCAGTTCTATAACAAAGTTAAAAATCAAGCCTTGCACACATGGGCCATTGGAAGGCATTTAAGATCCAAACCCAAACTCTATCATATAAATGATTGCAATATAAATTGGGCTAACAGGAAAAATGCATGATACCCCTTTAGTATGAAATAGCTTTTGCTATAAACTCCTGATAACCAAGTGATTCTCAAGGAATGCCTTATTTTTTCTGAAGTCTTGGAGTTATGGCAACCTACACAGATAGAAGTGCTCACACTTCACTGACTCTTTTCCCAATAATTATTTATCCTTAAATATGGCAGTTACCTGTGGCTATACTTTCTCAAGTACAAATTATATTCATTAACAGTGAAATCTGTGTAAGCCTTACACTAGTTATGTTACTGGTCTATCAATATCAGCAAATTCTTTGGTGAACTATATAACTGGTTTCAAATACACAG
Source organism: Mastomys coucha (assembly GCF_008632895.1). Classification (NCBI taxonomy): domain Eukaryota; kingdom Metazoa; phylum Chordata; class Mammalia; order Rodentia; family Muridae; genus Mastomys; species Mastomys coucha. Next base: position 40,981,363 of record NW_022196900.1, on the reverse strand, counting down.
GTTTTATTTCCCTTTTCACTGTTAGTAAAGTAACAGGAACATTTTAAAATGCATTTATTGGAATTTTATGTGTATAGATGTTTTTGGCTGCATGTACTCCTGTGTCCCACTTGCATGCTGGGTGCCTTCAGCATTACAGATGGTTGAGAGCTTCCGTGTGGGTTCTGGGAATTGAACAATGTGCTCTAGAAGAGCAGCCAGAGTTCTTCGTCATCGAGCCATCTCTCCAGCCAACAGGGGCATTTTAAAGTTTAGTTTTCAGTGTTAAAATAGTCTCTCACCTTTTCAAGTCAAGAATCAATTAATTTAAACCCAAGGATTTTCTACCTTTTTTGTATGAATTCATCTATCAGCCATTTTCAAGTTAGCCATGTAACATAAGCAAATACAGTTGACCAAGTATTCAGAAAGTCTCGTGCACAATGTTTTCAGTTCTTAGATATAGACAGAAAAGAATCATGGGAACTTCATGTGAGTACTTTATTTACATCATTTCCACTCTGCCTCCAATTCCTCTAGTATCCCAGTGCCCTACCTTCTCAAAATCATGTTTTCTTATTCTTAAATTATTAGTGTTTTATACACACACACACACACACACACACACACACACACACACACACACACACACAAATACAATCTCCTGAGTCCATTTGGTGTTAGTGTTGTCATTTGCACATCTGTTAAGGGCTGACTACTTGGGCTTGGATAATTTATCAGGAGCCTCTTCTCGGGGAAGGCTTATTCTTCCTTTCAACAGCCACTAATTGCCTATAGCTCTTCATCTACTGTATAGAGCCTGATGAGTTTCCCCTGTGCATGTTGGCATGCTAATCTATCTCTCCACTTTTTAGGTCTTATTTGGGTAACCATATTATTGAGATTCATGGGTGCAGCTCCACTCTCATGCATAGAAGACACTTGCTTCAATATTATAACTGAAAATCAAAAGCAGTAAAATCATGAAGCAAGTACTTGCCATCATTATGTATACCCCTGATTTGTAGGTTTACATACATACTTACAGTTTTAATAGTGAGGCAAGGAAGACATGGTACTACATGCCTATAGTCCAGACATTTGGGAGGCTGAGGCAGGATGATGGTGCCACTCAGGTTACATAGAAAGACATTGTCTCAAACGTAAGGTGTCTTTTATGGAAATAGTAGAGTTTTACACATAGACTGTTGGATTTGTTGAGACAAAGTAAATGGGACAGGATAATTTAAGTGCTGAAATTCAGTGCACTCACATTTTTGTACTGAAGTGATCTAGTGGCTATATTTCTAAAATCTGTCCAACACTGCTGTGATTTGATAGGTAGAATTAAATAAATCCAGGCAATAAAGGGTGATTAGCATTATAATTAATATATGTAATATAATATATATTGTGTTACATATAGGATCATTAATATGCTGGATGGTAAACAGTTGTTCAAGAATAAGGGTTGTCAAAGAAACAGAACTATAATCTTCTTTTTCATAATTAACCTCTTTAAAGTCTTATCATTGATTTTACCCTTATTTATTTTATAATTGTATAATTATACAATTTATAATTATATGTATATGTGTATATCATGTGCATGGCTGATTGAGATCACAAGAGGGTATCAGATCCCCTGGGAATGGAGTTACAAACAGCTGTGAGCCAGCCACCACGTGCATACTGGGGATTAACTCCAGGTCCTCTACAAGAGCAGCAAGTACTCTAAAGCACTGAACCAGCTCTCCAGCTACCTCTTTAATTTCATGCCATCCATCATCTTTCGGTCTCAGTTCTTATACCCTCTGTATCTTCCTTATTCGACCAACTCTAGTCTCAATCTGACAATCGCATCCAAGTCATGCGTGCTCTAGTGACTTTTCCTTTTTACATATTTGTTGAATAAGTGAGAAGGGGATTGCCTAGAAAGCTGATCTTTGAGTTTAGTAAAAAGTAACCAGTATATAAGAAAAATTGAGAAAACAGCTCCTGCAACAGAATAGACGGAATGGACCCTGCTCATGGGGACAGGCTCTCCAACTATGAGGTCAGATGATATTAACTTGTCACAATCTCAACCCAACTGGTCAGTGGACCTCTGGCTTTTGGGAAGGTTATTTTGATTAAGATAACTGAGGTGGGAAGCCCTGCCCATTGTGATGACATTACACAGCCCTGGGCTGTGGATCTTGGGCTATATAAAATCAAGAATGTGAACTGAGCCACAACATGCATTTGTTGCTCTGTGCTTCTTGACAACAGTGAGCCAGCTCTGGTATGCTCCTGTTCTGGGACTTCCTGGATATGGTGGACTCTAACCTGGAACTACATATGAGCAAAATAAACACTTCCTCCCTCAATCTACTGTTTTTCAGTATATTTTATCACAGCAACAGAAAAATGGAGACAGCAAACTTGGATATGGACCTGGGCCTCCTGAGAATTTTGCCAATTAGTTCCATGATACTGCATTTCAAACAAGGTCTCAGTTCATACTAACTCATAAGAAGCCTCGAGAGTAGATCTCCATTATCCCCTTGGTAGTCCTTGTCATCCTCTATAGATCTGGCCTATGGCCTGGTTTCTAAAGAGTAGAAAGGTTATGTCTGAGAAAGGTTACAAAGAGCTTAGTTTCTGTGTGAAGAGAGCACTCTTCCCAGCTGTAAACTGCCCTATTCTGAGATCCACATAGTAAGTAACTGAACTCCAGGGAAAAGACCTGCCCACTACCCCCGGGGAACCTCAGTGAGCCTGGGAGCAGATTTGTCCAAAATTCAGCCTTGAGATGACTGCAGCTCCTATTCTTACACCGTGATGGGTGTCTGTGAGAATCTCTGAGTCACGGGCACTCAATTAAACTAGATCCAGACGGTGTGCTTTTTTGATGCTACTGAGTTTGGGGGCACATGAATCACTAATAAACAGACACTGTGATAATCTGGCCACACTTTGATCAGCAAGGGCTTGGAAGTCTTTCAGTTTGTAGATGACTGAAGAGAATGGCAGACCACTGTGTCTATGGGATGCTGCTCTTCTAATAGTTAACAGTTTGGTATTTAACAAACAAGTATGTAGTTAAGTATTTCTTGGTGGAAATAAGTCAAGGTCAGTATTTAAATAGCTATCCAGACTTCCTATAGGGCAAACATTCTTCACAAGAGAACGCTGTTTCTTAGGAGTGATAGTGGCAGAAAGGTTTGATAATTAGTGGTATAGAGGAGACATTCTGTAGAGATCACTCACATGGTAGTCCTGAGAGTGAATAAAAAGTTAACAGTCACACTGATGAGCAGATCTAAACTCAACATCGGAATAGTCACATACAGCGTGAGCAAGTGTTTGGAGCCAACTGAAAGATGAATATGGTAACATTACTGATACTTCAATATTGCCAATTTTCTTCTGTCACAATTTTTCTTTTCAAAATTGCTCATTTAAATAGAAAGTAGACTTTGAGAGGGAAAAAAAAGGAAGGTTCATAGGATGGGAATAGAAGTTTGTTGAGTAGCCTACTATAAACCAGATTTTTTCATATCTTAATTCATTTTTTTATAACGGGTCCCCATAGAATGATCCTTTTGCATTGGGAATGTAACTAAACCACTGACATCTCACTTTTCTCAGATACTCTTTTTCAACTACTGTTGGTGATTTGGCCCCATCTAACATTCTTTATGATACAAGAGCCTCAGCCTTGCCTGATTTTCCTATATAGTGCCCAACGACGTCCAAGTATTTTCACTTGGGTATTTCAAGTCAGACTCTTCACATCAGAGCAGTGATCTAAGCCTCACTGGGTGAAGCAATGAATGGAAGAGCAGCCAATAAACAACTACAAGACCCCAACACTCACTGCAGTACCTTGACCGACTGTTCTAGTGATTTATTTATTCAGTCTCGGCTTTTAAAAACAAACATGGCTTTAGGAATACTAAAGAGGTATATCATTTATTATAAACTTCTTATGCCATATATTGAGGTGGCTGGCTGTCTTAAATATCAATTTGTCCATGAGTATATCATTATCATACACAAAAAAATAATTGCTGAAGCTGATTATTCTCATCATGGTTCCAATCTGACAAGTAACACACTGGTCTTCACAATAAGAAAGAAGCTGAACAAACTGCAGGTCAACAATTAGAATATCCAGAGAACTGAGGTCACGAGTCAAACTGTGGCCTAGGACACAGGTCAGTAAAATCATTGTGTCCAGAAGCAGAAGTCCAGAAGCTGAAGGCTCCAAGCTAGGACCAATGTCAGTAACACTGTTTAAAGGACAATCTCTGGGTTACTGGAGATTCAGTGGCTCCTTCTCGTGAGTTAGCAATGGTCTCAGGACCTCTTTATTTCACAGTTTCACCTCAGGGAGTCCTGCTGCCTGATCATGATCTCCTGAGTTGCTGGCAGATGACACACTCTGAAGTACGTGCTCCAGACCTTCCTGGTCTCCTGAAGCTGGACTCACTTTCAAGGAGATTGTTTTACAGAGACTAGCAAAATTAGGTTTTTCCTAAAGCATAACCTAGTTGGCGGAAGGAAACCATTCATGTCACGCTCAGCACAGAACACTCGGCCATCGTCCACCATCCCAGGAAGCCAGCTGCTACTGCATCACCTGGGGGTTAAGACTGGAAAGTGCTTCAGGCTTCTGATCCCAGTGAAGATTGTCTTAGGAAAGTGAGCAATCACAGAGTAGCCAGAACAGGAGTCCTGGAGGGAGTCTGAGTCACTGACACCCACAGCTAGAAACAACAGAAAACCCAGTCTAAGTCTGACTCAGGCTAACACTTGAAAGCCTCCAAACTCAGCTCCATTTTCATACCCAACAGCCACAGAAAGCCAGAGAAAAGTCTAGAAACAGTCCAGAGCAGCTAAGTGACCAAGATAAGAAACTTTTTTTTTTTGTAAACTATTAAAACAAGAGAAATCTGAACTGGAATACTTAAATCCTGAAGGGAAGAAGGAGGAAATCAATTCTACCAGAGGACATTGCATATCTACAGGATTACCCTTAAATATCGCAGGAGAGTCAGGCTCAGTAAAGTATGGAGTGTTCCTCCTTGCCTCAAGCTGCACTGCCTGGACAGGTCTTCACAGTCAAGGTTCACACAGTTGGTCTCTTCTACAACCCACTGGCACTATACCACGTAGCAGACTTCGGTGTTGATTTCGAATAGCATAGCATGGTTGAATAGCAGCCAAAAGGGCAAGGTATTTTTTTTTTCATTTTTGAAAGGTCTATTAAGAACCATAATATTAGTATTATGGACTGATTGCGTGTGCAACAATCTCTTAATATCCATATAGATAGCTGAGAAACTGTCACTCAAATTGAACTTCATCATCAAGAAATAAATTCCATTACTTTATGGGGCTATCAGACAAGATTAAATATAATTTACTATGATCACTTTTACCACAAATTTCTAAACTTCCTTGAAAATTACCTCTTATCTAAACATAATATTTTGTAATGTTAACTGTCATTTGAAAAATGATTAAAATGATATACTAAAATAGCTTAAGACCTGACTGTCTATGGAGATATTTCTCCAGGTAATGGGCTATTTACTACCAATTTTGCCCAGACTTAGGAAGTCATAAATGAACTTGAAATTTATATCTCAAAGATGTGCAATTCAATGGCTTTTGTGGGGTAGAAAAAAATGATAATCTCAAACACTTCAAGGGTTTTATTGTTTCAAGGGACAGTTGACAGTTTTGTCTCTAAATGAGGAATTTGGCCTTAGGATTTTTCCTGAGAAAATATACAGCACATTTATCAAATTTTGGTTTGGAAAAGTAAATGCCCCCTCGATTTGAACATGTCCTTTCCGAGCTTCTTGTGACAGTCAAGTGTGTGACTTGCTGCCTGCCCCAAGAAGCACTGTGGGCTCAGTGCTAGAGCTTCCCATGGACTCAGAGAAAGTAATAGGAGGGGAACCCTGCCTTCCCAGCATTTGGTTTCTTCTGAGCAGGTGTCTTGTTCTTCTTCTGGTTTGTTTGCCTTGTTGTTTCCAGTCCTGACTATGTAGCCCCATGTTTTATTTAACTCTGTGATCACATCATACCTATTTCACAACTAGATAATGGCAGGGTTAATTACATAGCTGAGTATGCCTCAAAAACAAAACGTGTGTAAACAGCTACTTCAGTAGGTACTGAAGAACATCAAACCAGGAAAAGTCTCACACTCTCTATAGAACTTTGGGGGCACCCTGGAAATCTGGTTTCATGATGGCATGTCCTGATGGTCCCTGTGGGAGACAGATATATGTTCGGGAGCTCTGGGAGGTATGGCTCTCTATTGTCTGCTTGTCAGTTTGCTAATGTCTGTGAAGAAAACACTCCTTTTCCACTAAGGAAGAAAATAACTCTTGGGAAATGGTGGCCTCTGTTTTCTAGTGCCCTGTGCCCAAGACCATGGAAATGAGGTTTCAAGTCCTGTAGGTGTTTGTGGACTTAACTGAGACATCATTTACCATTCACTAACAAAATTATGACAGGCAGGACTAGAAAGATGGATTACTGGGTTAAAGTCCCTTGCTACACAAGACCTGCCTGAGTTCAATCCCCAGAAGCCTCATAAAAGAATACATGTATGTGTCTGCATGCAGACATACATACACACACATACAGTAATTAATAATAATAATGACAACAATAATAATAATAATAATAATAATAATAATACTTTCAAAGGACTATGAGGGGCTCAAAGATGGCTCAGTGGTTAAGATGATTGAGAGATGGCACAGGTTGCTCTTCCAGGGGGCATGAGTTTTATTCCCAGCACCTATATGGCAGCTCACAATCATCTTTAACTCCAGACCCAGAGGATCCAAGGCTATCTTCTTTTGACCTTCATGATCACCAGGTATACTTACATACACACACACACTTACACACACACACACACACACACACATATGCATTTATACATATATAGGCAGAATATTCATGCACATCAAATTAAAAAAATAGACATGCCTTTACTTTTAAAGTGTCCTAACTTCAAACCATAGGTGTTTATTGTTTTTAAGTACACGCAGTTAGTGTTTTAATCAAATAACTAAATCTACTCCAAGAATCCTTCCTACTTTCCCTTCTAAATAGAAGCCCAAGTTCAGGGGGTAGTTAAACATGTCTTTTCTAGCCCAGCTTGTCCTGCAAGAGCTCTGGGTGAATAGATTCCATGAACAAAGCTAGACAGAAGTCACGGAACAATCACGCTGGGACCCAATGAAAATATTTACAAATAACAAGAAAGCTAGATGGGGGAACTGGGTTTTCTAAATCCCAGCTGCAAGGAATTAAAAGGGAGCAGGGGAGAAAGAAGAAGAGGACGGGATGCTTCCTGGAGAACTTTCCCAAATGCTTTTCTTCTAGGTCACTGGAACTCTGGCCCTTGGAGTCTTCCTTCATTCCACCCTTTCCATTCTAATGGCTGCAATCCCTGAGCTGTATAAGTCATCAGCAAAAGCTTGTTTTGTGTCCATGTTTACTGTTCTTTGCCTCTTTTGAAGAAATAGATTCTTTGATGGTATCACCTGATAGCTGCTGAGAGGAATATTATGAAACACAAGTAGTCTCAATACAGTACACATAATGCAGAAGAAACAGGCAGGTAGAAAACATGGCAGTGGCATAGCATGTGACCATTAAGTTTGTGTCCCTTGCCTTCAGTCCACTGTTCATCTTAATTTATTCATTCCTTGCCTTCTGTTCATATAACAACCATTTCAACTGCCCAGCACAGACACACACTGAACTTAATACTTCAAGAATAACTAAATAAACATATCTTTTGAATAGGAACACAGAGAATCGCATGAAGAAGAGGATTGCTTTTATTTCTTTTGTATTTATGTCTGATTACCTATCTCTAAGAATACAGAAAAATATGCCAACACAGGAGATCAGAAAGTATAACATAAAAAAATTTCCACATAGTCCAAGCAAGCAGGTCAGTCTGTAATACATGCAGCTTTGTAGCCTTAGTTCAGTATAGATCAGTCTGGGTTCTGTGTCTGCCATTGTCACCAGATCCCACAGGTTAAAGGTCTCCCTTCTAATGTGAGCTCAGTTTATTTTCCCATGCTTCTGACCAACCACCAATGTAGAAACCAAGTTCCTGGAATTCTCCTCCTCAGGGTAAACAGGTTGCTAGTGCCTCCCACAGAACTCAGTGCAATATCTTCCTAAGATTTGCCAGCATATTTTAATGGTTACAACAAGGTAAGGAAGAAGGTCCACACAGCTCCCATGCCCTTTCTAGTGCTCTGCTCTCCAGGAGGCACCACAGGCTAAATGAAACTTCCCAAACCCTGTCTTTTTGTTTTTACATGGAGGCTTCAATAAATAAGCTGGATCAGTTAGCATCACTGACCAACTTAACTTTCATCCCTTCATTGGTTGTGAAAGCTTCATTGGTTTCTGACTGAGGTACCAATCGTGTAACCATGCTTTGATCTTGCTGTGGTGACCAGTTCCCATGTTGAGACCACCAGTGGACTGAGTCTTCAGTCACCTTACTGCCATGCAGGAGACATTTGTTACTTTGAAAATTGCAAGAACTTTAGGAGCTTTATGCCAGAATGCATAAAGCGAGACCAGCCATTAGTTTCTACAACATCTTACTGTGATTCAGCACCTACCATGTACAAAGTGTTGTGATGACTCTCCAATAATCTTCCTTAGCAGCTTATGTTATATTTCTATAGCTTAACGACATCTGAAGTGCCAGCATGGAATATCAATGACCCAAGTCATATACTTCTACCTCATCCTTTAGAAGTATTTCAATAATCCTTTTGCTGGGCACCATTTTGAACAGTTTTATGCTAATGAATTCTAAGTGAATTTGGAGTCACTGAAATACTTTTACATACAGTCTTTCTTTCTAATTTAGTTTCCTTCAAGAATTTCACTTTCACTCATTAAAACAAGTTTACTGGAACATGTAAGAACTGATCACTTCTGAATGTGTTATGACATGTGTGCAATGGTATTGGGGTTGGTCTTGTGCACCCTGTATTCAGATGCTGAGTTCTCTGCCCCAAGGTCAGGTTGAAATCTGGACATGGACATTGTATTGACCAATGTCCTATAAAGAATTCTAGCCAATAATGTCTGATTGGTGAGTGTGCTTGTGACTGGAGAGGGGAGAGAGGAAGGTAGAACTTAGGATACAGTGGGGAGATGTCATATAGGGAAAACAAGGGAGAAGGACAAAGGAGAAGGGAAGAAGGAGGTTGTCATGGGACATGATGGATCATGAAGATAGACCATAAGCAGGAGACTAAGAGAATCTCACCCTGAGGATACACATGGAACAGAGCAAGACTCAGTTGGCAGGTAATGGTGCATTTATCTACTTATTAATAGACTAATCAGGTTAGAATAGTTTAGAACCTGCCCAGAGTAGTGCCAGCAACTTGTTAATAAAATCTGATGTCCCTGTGCCATTTACTCAAGAGGTAAATGGAATAGAGTGGAGCATAAACTCCCCATAAAATCACTACTAAAATGTGGATGTACAGACTGAATTCACTTACAGCCTAAATAATATGGAAATAGATTTAAAATATAGGTGATAGTGTTTTGCTCTTTATTTACGACTAAGATGCTCTGTAAGGCAAACATCTGTTGATACTGCAGATGAGAGCCTTGCAGAGAGAACATAACCTTGATGTCAGTTGTGTTAACACTAGTAACATAACCTCGACTGATTACCTCATCTTCTCATGTGCTCTTGTTGTCCCATTTGATAGATGAGAATAATGAAGATCATTCATAAAATTCCTTCCAGCCCTGAAAAGACAGGGCTCTCAAAAAACCTTGTTAGAAGTACATGACCACTATAGAGTTTTCAGAGAAAAAGGAAGGATTCTCCACTTGCTCCATAATGATAAGAATGATCTGGCATTGATTCTCAGAAGAAACTGCATTGGGAGAAAGTTTATACATAGATAACAATTTTCTGAGGTATTGAACTCTTTATATAGGAGAAGCAGAAACACCAATGACAGTCACTAACAGGCAGCTGACAAAGTGGACCTGCACTTCTCAGCATATGTTCATCCTATCCATGCATCCCAGCATAGAACTCTGATGGCAACCTACACCAAAGAAATAGGTGAGAGAAGAAGAGCAGAAGACACAGCATGTAAGGAGATGCAGAGAGTAGTAGACTCTTTGTTGTTGGAGAAAGAAGCCATGTGTTTGAGTGGGAATGAGAAAAATAACCACTTGCCTAGAGATGAAAAGATCTATTTGTGCTTAATGCTGACAATGCAACTGGAAGAGCTAGGATGTTGAGTGTGGTTAAAGGGAAGTGGAAAAATAAGGCAATGGTGTATCATGGCGGTGGTGTGCAATGGAGGTGATGTGTCATAGTGGTGGTGTGCCATGCAAGTGGGGAAGGTGAGGACAGCAGATTACAGAGAGAAACTCGGAGCACTTTCCTACATATTTCTCAATCATGGATTTGACTCTGCTGGGCTGCAAGCTGCTAAGTGAACTTCCTTGGAAATCACGTTTCACTGTGCAGGGCTGAATGGGCATCTCAAGCCCATAATGCACCAATAACAGTAGCAAAGGATATCAGGGAAAACTGATTGGTCGAGTAAGAACCAGCTATAAGAATTTCCAGCCCGATTGATTTAATCATGTCTCTACAAAATGGTTGCTGGGTCCTCAAGTGCAGTTCTCTAAACTGCATGTAATTACCTCATCCTCTAAGTTCAAAGTGACAGGTCCTCTCTGGAGCAATTGTGGTGGGAATAAAAAGAGGCTTAATTTGCACTTGTGAAGCACAAACAGGCGCTTTCCCTTTTCTCAGTCAGTTTTGAAAGGGAAAAGTGCTTTTTGAGGATGACACTGAAAGGCCCAGAGCACCAAATTCTTATTCTGATCTCCATTTCCTCCCCATAGACTCAGTTTAGCTGGTCTTCAATTCTCATAGAAAATAGGCTCTTACCCTTGGGCTTTGGGTTGTTTATCCTTTGAGGGGCATGTTCTTAAACTTCTCCAGCTTATGTCTTTTAAAAAATGGACTTGAAGGAAATAGTCACATGTCTTAAATGCAGTAGAACTCATTGTTCCCTATTTTAATTTCCAAATGCACGTTCTGTTTTAAGTTTTAAGAGTATTTGCTGAGCACAGCTGTGCATGCCGATAGCACCCAGCTGCTTAGTAGGTTGAGGCTAGCGAGGTTAGTTAGAGGACTGTCTGGGCACTACATACAGCAAGAGCTAGTTTCCGACCAAAAGGTAAAAATAAGATTTCCTCTTAAAGTAGCATTGTTGGCTTACAGACAAGTCTGCTAGGCTCTGCCCAACAGCTCCCTAGCAACAGCTGGAGAAACCACCTGCCAAGTGGGAGCCAGGTGCTCTTTTAGAGGCCATGGAGGCACAGAGTGCTTGGGAAGCTTCACCAAGTTCTACCAGTAAGGTTTTCAATGTTCTCAAAGACATTTAAAGTCAAGGGTGATGTGAGGCTTCTCCAAGGAGCACAGCTGTTACAGCTCATGGAGTGGTTCAAAGTTTTTGGATGAATGGGCCTACGGGGATGGCTATGTAATAAGTGTAATTAAGAGACTACATTTTCTACTTAAGCAACTCACTAGAAAAATATTATGGTACTAAAGATAAGGGTTATGATCTTTATCAAGATGTAAAAGCTCTAAAATGTTCTACTGCTTTATGCCTTGGAAATCACAATTAACTTTATGCATAGAAATTAACTAAAATAAGAGGTTTTATTTTCTGTATGGACTTGACAGGACAGAGATTCTTACAGGCATTACTTAACTGTGGAAATTACTAATGTATTAAATAGTCCAATAAATTTACTAGGGCATGGTTTCCACATTGTGTAGGAGTTTACATAGACACTTCCTTGAAATCTAAACTCTGTAATGGGCAATAGATGATTTTTATTTTACTTTTAGATTCTATGATTTGCTATTATTATTATTATTATTATTATTATTATTATTATTATTATTATTATTAATTATTTCTAAGCCTGAATTAGTTTCCAAATGTAGGCAGGGTAAAACAGGACCTCAGACAGCTTGATATCTTATTAAAACAAACAAATCCCATTCTTCCATAAAGTTGCTCTTGCATTTCTGTCCATTGGACAGGTTACTTAAGACTTCCTTTACATCAACTCTCTATTTCACAAAATGTCAATACCGGGGTGGAACTGCATGATATATGGTATGCAGCCTGTACGCAACAGAATTTAGCTGCATCCTTTGATTTTGAAATAGGTCAAATTACTAAATTGTAGATATGTGGAATCCATTAGCCCACAGATCTAATATATATAAGAGCTACGGGTAATATAATATAATATGGCCTACCAGGAATTTGTTAGGAAATCAGATTTAAATCTCTTACCCCAAAAATACCTTAAAAGGTGGCCTATGAGCATATTAATTTGCATGACTATGAAGTCACTTAACTATAAAAGCAGAACATCCTGTTCACCTTGAATGTAAACAACAAAAATTACTGTGCATAACTTTTTTAAATGCTTGTCATAGTCAAGGAAGTTAGAATTATTTATTTGTTTGCTCATTTAGTTATTTAGTTACTTACAGACTGGCTGGCCCGAAACTATGAAGACGAAGCTGGCCTTCTGTAGCTAAAGGCATGCACCATCACATGTGGCTGTACTGACTTTTATTTCTGATAAAAATTTGGTTGTTTATTTGATCCGAAGTGTTACTTAAAAGTTGGCTTTAGTACAGCAAATGCGTCTAATCTGCTGTCTAATCAGCACACTTTTAACCCCAGGACTGGGCAGGCAGAAGCAGGTGAATCTCTGAGTTTGAGGCCAGCCTGCTATACACAGATATCCATGCCAGCAGGGCAACAATGGGGGGCCCTACCTACAAAAACAGAAAGAGGAAACAAAAAAAGAAGGAAAGGGGGAAGGGAAGGAAGGAAGGAGGAAGGAAGGAAAGAGGAAGGAAGAAGGGGAAGAAGACAAAAATATAGCCAATCCATATTACATGAGGGACTATAATTTTCATTTATGACATTTACAGCTAAACATTTGCTAGTGACACTATACTGCTCTGAAGGTTTGTGTGTTTGAACTTGGTTGATAAATTCCCAAGTGACTGTTTCAATGCACCAATGAAAAGATGGCATACAGGTCAGCATAAAAATTGTAGATAGTGATAAAGAAACCATAGTTAATGGTGGAGGTAGAATATAGTATTTTATAAAACATACAAACTCAGGATTGATGATACTCTGACAAGGTTGCTTAAAATCCTCCAATATATTCTGATGATACCTTAATATTGGATAAAGGCAATATCTTCCCAAAAGAAAAACTCTACAACATGGAAATAGAACATTCCTGCATGATTCTATCCTAATCCTATATCTAATGCTATGCTTGTTTTAAAGGGAAATTCAAGGAAGGCTCACTAAATAGGTAAATAAATAAATAATAATAAGTAAGTAAATATAACAAGTAGGGCTCGTTCCTCACAATTTACTGATACAAAGAGGGATGACAAAGGCTTTACAATTACGGACTCAAAAAAGGTGGCTAGGAATACAAATCTACTTGTGATTTCTATTCTTAGCCTCTAATATTGCTAATTCTGAAAATTGCTGCTGCCAGATTCAATGTCTTGCAAATAGCTGCTCTAGCACTACAAATTAGCATATATTCAATGATAATTCATCGCCTCTACTTTTGCAGGACCACAGATGAGGATGATAAAAGCAGATGCCTGACATATGGCAACAGATGGGTCAACACATTTTAAAGAGCTGCTGGGAATAGAATGACTCGCTTTCCTCAATTTATGTCAGAAAAGGTGAAAGGAGTGAAGCAGATACCATCCAAGCGAGGTGGACTTACTAGGTTCCTAATTTACAAACAGTTCTTATGTGTCCTTCAAAATTATGGGACTTGCAGTTTCCTAGTGTGTTTGATGACACAATGTCAGTCTTATCTAGGTAGAAAAATTCATAAACAAACATCAGAGACTGTAGATAATAACTTGCTACACTGCAGAATATGACAGTTGGTGGCAAGAATTATTAGAGCAGATGGTATATAATGAATTCATCAGGACACGTACAGACATCAGCTCCCAAGGCCAAGTATATGATTCTTGCTCATGTGATTGCCTAACCTAACGTGACCTGAAATTTTTCATTTGCAACTTTATACTTATACATGCATTTCCTTAGAATGCACACAGAAGGAAAGAGTAACGCATAAAACTCTGACTTAGCTACAACTGTGCTGAGACATCCTCAGGTAGAACTCTGCTCATAGAAGTAACATTACGCTGGGCAGTGGTGGCGCAGAACTTTAATCCCAGCACTTGGGAGGCAGAGGCAGGCGGATTTCTGATTTCCAGGCCCACCTAGTCTACAGAGTGAGTTCCAGGACAGTCAGGGCTACACAGAGAAACCTTGTTTCAAAAAACAAAACAAAACAAAACAAAACAAAAACAAAACAAAAATAAAACAAACAAACAAACAAAAACAAAAAAAAGAAAAGAAGAGAAAAGAAAGACGTAACATTACATTATTGTTGGGGAGTAAGGGAAATTCCACCATTACTTGGAAGTGGTTCCAGAGTTGATTACAAGGGAGCACATGGTACCCACATAGTGAAAATGAATGCCTGGGTTTTGTTCGGCAGCATTTTTCATCACATCCTTGGCCATGATGTCAAATATGCTTTCTCTTTAGCTCTAAACTTTTTAAATGAAGTTTTTGTTATGTTGACTTGTTTTCTCCCTGCTAGGTCAAAATTAAAACAACAACAACAACCCGTTTAAACAAAACCTCCTTATAGAATTTCCTAAACTGAAACAAAACCTCCACACTTCCTGTATATTTGACCACATGAACAAAAAGACAATGAACAACAAAGCTCATCTTTCACACAACCACTCAGGAGAATATGAGATGCATTTATGGCAATTAAAATCTTGGCAGACCCAGCTTCAAAATCTAATCTGTATTGCATCGAGGCTTCTCTGACATCATTCAAACCACCTGGCTTCTGCGGTCTGTGTCTTTCCCCTAGTTCTGGATCATGATTACAAACTGGATGTGGAACTTGCCTCTTAACGACCTGCCTGCATTGCTTCTGTTCAGCAATCAGACTGTGATTCTCACTGCCACTTTTTTTTTCTTCCAGTAACAGCAGGATCAGCTTCCTGGGCTGAGTTTTGCAATTATCAGCGTTCACTGCTCTGGAATCAGGGTAAGGCAGGACCTGCAGTGAGATGCTGAGTTCTGCAAAGAGGTGAAGTTCCCTTCAGTACAGCTCGAGCGGATGGTGAAAGAGAACCTTCTGTTTTGCCAGCCACGCACTGCAGAGGCAGAGAAGTGATGTGTTCTTTTCCTATTGGTTTTGCTTTATCATTTCATAGAGAAATTTTTAAGTTTTAAAGTAGCTTTCATACTGACAGCTATATCCCAATAATAACAGCAGTACAGACAAAAACAAGTAGTCTTTAAACAGCTTTAGTGTCATACACTATAACTAATACACAATGTATGTCCTTTTACCTACATTTAATAACATCCCTAAATGGTAGCTATTTTCTTCAAATTGCAACATGCTGTACTCTTTTACAGAAAAAAAAAAAATTCCAATCTGACAAGAGGAACCTCCATGAAAAATTAGGAAATCATATAAAAACAATGACATTTATCCTTTGGGCTAGGAATGATTTGAACATGACACGAATATATAAAGTATTCATGAAAATTAAAGACTAAGAAATGAATTAAATACATAATATTATTAGGGCTGCGCACACAAAAGACAAATTTTCAGGTAATACAAATGATTTTTAAGACAGTCACATACAGAGATCAGAGAGATGGCTCATAACGTAAGAGGCTGGCTGCTCTTCCTGAGGACCCAGGTTCAATTCCCAGCACCCACAGTGTGGCTCACAGCCATCTGTAACTCCAGCTCCAGGTCATCCCAACACCCTCTTGACCTCTGTGCCCACGAAGTATGCAAGACAAACATGCAGGCAAAACACTTAGCACACATAAAAATAAATAAATCTTTTTTATAACAGTTACATGGGGAAAACCTAAAAAAAAAACAAAAACAAGCAAAAGACTGGCCTCCCACAAAGGTACACACAGAAATGGCAAAGTGTACCTTCTACAATGAAAACAACTGCAAACGAAACAAAAATGACCTCAATAAAATAATGCAGCATGCAGTGTGATCTGATTGGACTTTTTCCCTCCTGGGAGTGGAGAATTATGTATCTGTGTCATTAGGATGATTGAAATATTTATTTTTTTCCTTAGAAAACTTCAATATGGTAACCCAGGCAATTTTAATTTATCAAGTTTGTATTATGAAACCACAAGACCATTATAAAAGTGGGATTAGAGTCAATAGGAAGAAATAAATATTTTTTGAAGTATTTATATCATATACAAGTTTAATAGTCTTGTTTCTACTCTTTCCAAAAATATGCTGCCACGGTTTATTTGACTCCACATTTCATTCCTCAGTAATCAACAGTGATTTCTTGTTTATGGCTGGTTCAAAAGTATGCCTGTTAAAGATACTAGATATAAGACACATGGAAACTGTTTATCTCCGATGAAAAGGAATACAAGAAAATGAGCAAGCATGCAAAAGCACCTCTACCTGCATTCTTTAACTTCCCCAAAATAGCAACTGTAATTGGTCCTTATTGATTATTCAGCCATACTCAAACTTCTTTGTTTGGCATTCTCTTATTTAGGGTTATTCTATCTTTTTTTAATTAATCTCATTTTCACTAACTCTGAACACAGTCATCCATCTGTCTCAATCATTCTTATTATGGTTTCACAGTTAATCAATACTTCTCTCTGTGTCTGATTTGCTGAAGCCATTTAAACAGTCACATATCTCCTCAAAGGGGCATTCTTACAAATTAACTACCTTATATTAATCTGTTCCTCCAATGCTGAATTCCTGTACTCTCTTAAGTTCTAAAGCTGTGTAAATTGGACATGGTTCTATCTAAGAGAGAACTTATTATCTACTGAGAGATCCACAAAGGAACAAAGTCAAAGCCAACATTAAGCAAAATGTAACTGATTGTTTGACCCTCAGTTTAATAAGTCAGAATTAACTGCATGTACTGTGGGAGCTAAGGTTGGAAGGGAGGGAAGAGAAAGGCAAAAGCAAGTGAGCTTTCTGAAGGGTCTGAGGAATGAAAATGGGGTTCTAGTTGGGAATTAAGGTACTAACGTATAGCTTCTGAGCCCAGCATCAGATAAAGAGTTGTGAAATAATATTTTTCTTTATAAAAACAATAAAAACATATACTTTATTAAAACTACCTTGGAGCTTTGACAAAAAAGTTTAATACCACAGAAATTAAATTATTTCATAATAACCCATGCCTTATTACCTGATTCATTGTAAGTAACCTGAAACCCATGTCTCCAGTGTTATCTGTACCCTGTGTGGGGTTCATCACAGGAATCAATATTACTGATAACTAAAAATGTGTGCTGTGTTTACTTCATGCTTTCTGTTGAAATATTTCCTGAGGCAGAGATGTAGAGCCCCGTCTAGGGAACATTTTTGCATTGTTAAATGGTGTGCATGTGAGTTTTCATCTGTGTTGGGTCCAACAAAAAGTGAGAACTTGGAAATATGTATATTAACTATGGATTTTGCGAATAGTACTTAACTGAAACACACAGACACCTAACTGTGACAAAATTAACTCATGTAGAAGAGCACAGAGCAGGCAAATAGATTCCCATTGGACTAATTTTCAAGAGTATGAATCAAACTGACTTTCTAACTTTAATTCCTTTCCTTGCTCTCAGAAGAGTTTGAGACATTTGAGCAGCACCAAGTACTCTACACATAAGAGTAATTCAGAAGCATAAGATTTTCAAGTTGCTTCTTCTTCCTGCATCAAAACCAAGTCAATGATTTTTTTTTTTAAAAAAAAAAAAATCATAACAGTACATTCCTCTGTAAGAACTGGGTGGAATCCAAATGGAGTCCATTTGTCTCGAGACTGAATGCAAACAAACATGACTCAGCGCTTCATGTGGTGAAACTCCAGAACGTTCCCAGTAGTGATGCTGGACTTTTGGAATTAAAGTGTAAATGGAAATGAATTTCCTCTATTTATATTGGCCGAGCCCTGACACCTGGAACAAACAGTTTTGGAAGTGGGAAAGCTGGCCTGTCTTCATCAGTGTGAATTCCCTCCATCTCTGTATCTTCATTTCCAAATCTGCAGTGTGAGAATTAGATACTGCTCCTAGGAGAGTTAACTAACGATAGATGGTTAGAGGAACGGTTGCAGCAGAGCTGATAATCCCTTTGGCCCACTTGATTTCTGGTGCCAATGAAGGTGATGGTGCAATCGGATGACCATACCCAGCACTCACGACATGTACCTAAATCCGTACAGATATCTGAGAAAACCTTTCTATCTTGTTCCATGCACAGCAGTGGGGAAGGGATATTCCATTACCCTTTGGTATGCATTTGCTGTGACATGTATAGGTTGATATGTGGTGGCTTATGATTTCCTAGGTTTCTAAAGGATGACCCTTGAAGGATGGGGGATGAAGCAGAGGTCTGGAATTTGAAGATCCACTACTAAACCCTTTTTCCCCTAGTTTGAGTCCTAGTAATATGACCTGAATCTGGGTAACTATTAAGTCCAGTGTCTGCTAAAATAAGTCTCCATGTATTCTTGTCCATTTTCTCTACTGGCAAACCCAAATACATAAAGGCCATCAATGGATTAATTATACAGACTCTCCCTCACATGTTTACTACGGCTATTTCCAAGCTAAGTTTTAGAAATTTCCAAATAAGGGATAATTGGTACTAGTACAATTATTACAAGGCACACACAAAAGGCAAATCTTAAAAATGAAATAATGCAGTTATGAAGATGATCTATAAAGGATAAAATTCTATTTGATGGCCTGGAATTTTCAGGACAACAGCCTTTGGTAAACACTGTAGCCAAATTAAAGAAAATTAAGTGGAGAGTTTTCAAGTTCTCTCTCTCTCTCTCTCTCTCTCTCTCTCTCTCTCTCCATATATACATGTGTATGTATATGTATATATACATGTATATATATTGTTATTATTATTAAATATAGTAATATTTAATAATATTATTATTATATTTAATATTAATATATTAATATTTAATAATATTCTCCAAGTGATGCTGAATTTTACAAGCCACATGAAATGTAGTGCATGGAGACAGCATAGTACAGTTGTTTCACTGCCTCCTTAACCAGCAGCTAGTGTGCCAGGCAAAAGGCCATTTACAGACACAATTCTAAGACATATACTATATGCCAGATATATGCTATAACCACTGTACTGAGATATATGTCACAAATGTTACACTTATTGTCTAATTGTGATTGTATAACCTAAAGGATGATGAAGGAGACACAGGGAAAAATACTTTGAGAACTCTGGAAATGGTTCTTTTGAGATACATGCATCTCAAAAGAGACGTTATTTTGCTACTGTCGTGAATCATAATGTAAATATCTGATATGCAGGACCTCTGATATTTGACTCCCATGGTAGAAGAGCTGATTGATCTCTGGTCTCTGCAGGCTTAGCGTTCTGTCACTAAAACTTCTAAAGGACAAATCTGATTTCCATGGGGAAAAGTGAGATATGTTAGTAATTACTTCATTATTGTGCAACAATATACACAGGAGAGGAAAAAAGACACTGCCCATGCAGAATGTCTGACTTGGAGAAGTGCTCATTAAGTTCTTGAGAGGCACAGCAGCATCGCAATATCATATGTGCTGTCTGTAGAGATTTAAGAATCATTTGTGTGGTGTGTGTGTGTGTGTGTGTGTGTGTGTGTGTGTGTGTGTTATAGAAAGAGGGAGAATGAAGAGAGTGAGTTGGTTTAGAGGGCCCTGGGTAAGCATAATACATTGATTTGGGCCCTGTTTTTTTTTTTTTAACCTTTAATAAAAGTCTAAAATATTTCAAAACAAATGAAATGGGTTTTAAATGTCTGCCACATATTTAGAATTTTTCCTGTAGAGGATTTGAGTTAAAAAGACTGATTATAGGCAGGAAAATTCCATGTAGTGGTACTTCTCAGAAGGCAAAGCCTGATGCCTTTGGGGAAAGCAGTATTCACACAGCTGTGTACAGACAAAAATATCCAGACAGAAATATACAGTTACTGGCTTAGTTGCAACACTAGATTATGGGATAGCCATTTAAAAATCTTTTTAATTAATATAGTTTCAAATGAATACACACATACACAAATAAATTGATTCATCAAAACTCCTACCAATATTATGATCCCAGAGAGAACATTCAAATTGCACCAGGCTTCTTTCTTTTCCTATGTGTACTAAAGGACATGAATTCTAACCTTTTTTGTGCCTCTGTTAAATTGTTTACCCTCAAATCTCAAAATCTCATTATAGAGCAGGAGAGAGTGGCAGAAGTAGATGTGAGTGCTCTCTGTGCAGGGGCAAGGAAGAACACTCCCTTTTGGGCTGTGCTCTGTCGACATTCCTAGCCCCATGGTTACTAAGATAGGCAGTATCCAAAGGCACACTGGGACCTACAACCAGGAACAAATTCTCCAACGCTCTTTCAAAGGAGATAGAAAATAGTTTTCTTATTTCTTTTTTACATCTATTGCCACAATCATAGACAGCAAGAGGATGTTGCACTCACTGATCAAGGGTCTGCTTCTAAATGCCTGGGTTTGGCTGCTGGGTCTGCATTCTTTGTTCTACTCTGGAAAAGTGCTGCTGGCACACTCCAAACATGAAAGCTGGAACTAGACTGAGGTATACTTTGGTTCACAGTTAGCTCTAAGGAAATGGCTAGGCCATTGGGAGACACAGGCATCAAATCGATTAGTTACAGCTATGTCTTAGAACCAACTATATCTTAGGAGAAAAAAGAGTGAGCCACTAACCACACTGGAATATAGGATCTAATGCTGCCACATCAGGCGTGGCAGATGATGAGACATCTGCATAATTTTGTCAGACTTTCACGCCACGGAAACCTTTTACCAGAGGCTCATGAATATCTTTTAAACAATAACAGTATTTCACTATAGAAAGATTTCTGTCAGTTCAATCTTTATCTACCTATAACTCATTAAGTTTTACAGTGTGGCTAACACCACAGATCTAAATGACAACACCAAGTTATACTGAGGGCCCTGTGTGCATTATCTCTGTGATGCAATTTATAGTCACATTGGAGAGGCAGAGGACTCAAGTGTAAGTTCTGATTGTAGCCCATGAGTCATGTACAATCCTAAAAGGAAGAGTTCCTGTACTCTTAATTATTTCTAATCCTCTGGTCTTGACAGGATAATTTTTCTCTCTAAAAGCCTTTAAATTGTTTTCTGAGAGCCCAAATGTTTTTTTCTCAACTACTCTTGCTGGCAGTATTCAGGCTACCCTGAACTGCTGAGTGGAATGCTTTGCCGCCACCTCGGAGCATTAATCAACTCCATCGTTGCCTTCTTTGCATGGGCCAGATATGGCCTAGTTTTATATATACTTTTGGATTTTGGCTTTGCTTTCACTTGTTTGTGACTGTTTCTTGGAGAAAGAAAGTATTTAATTTAGTAGTACTACTACTGGTAGTAGTAGTAGTAGTAGTAGTAGTAGTAGTAGTAATAGTAGTATAGGAGATTACAATTGAGAGACTTTGGACATTTTAAAGAAACAGAACTTTTAAAGTGTGTAAATTCTTTTTAAGTTTGTGGGACTTTTAAAGTTATACTATGGTTTGTTTATACTGTGATGTTAATATCATATCTTGAAGATAAACAAGAAAAAAAGACATTGAGAATCAATGCTGATGTGTTTGTCAGGTTGACCAGGACTCAATTTGCTAATTTTGTTTGTCTGTTGTCAATATGACACAAGCTGTAGTCATCTAGGAAGAAGAGGTTTCAACTTAGTAGTTGCTACCATCAGAAAGGCCTATAAGCCCAGGGGCACTTTCTTGATTAAGGATTGACGTGTAAGGGCCCAGCTCACTGTGGGTAGTTCCAGCCCTGGGTAGGTGGTTCTGAGTTATATAAAAAAGAGAGCTAAGCAAGTCATGGAGTGCAAACCAATAAGCAACGTTTCTCCATGGCCTCTGCTTCAGCTCCTGCCTTGAGGAATTCTTTTCATGATGGACTGACTATAAGCTATCAGAAGCAACAACTCTTTTTCCTCACTAAGTTATCTTTGATCATTATATCTTTTTACAGTAAGTGAAAGCAAACTAGTATAGTGTATATTTATTCTACTGGTTCTGTTCCTCTAGAAACCCTGAATAATATAACATGTATTAGTTATTTTCTCTAGTAAATAAGTAACTGGACCATATTAATAACATTAATATTAATAATATCAACAATACTATATTATTAATTAAGGCTCAAAATTTGGTCAGGGTATATATGATGTATGTGTTTGTGTGTAGGTAGGTGCATTAGTATGTGCATGAGAATGGTGGTCAGAGGACAACCTCTGGTGTCATCCTTGAGAATGCCACATGCTTCCTTTAACATGACACTTCTCCTTGTCCTGGAAATGGTAAGCCAGTAAGCTAGATTGGCTAGTCAAGGAGCCCCAGGGAGCCCCCTGGTTCTTTCTTCCCAAGTCTGAGACTTCACTCATGCACCATATGCCAGGCATTTTTAGATGGGTTCTTGGGATTGAACTCAGGTCATGATCATGAGGCAAGCACTTTACAGACTATGCTATTTCTCAGTTCTATTGCCATTATAGTAATGACACACAGTGATAAATGTACAGAATAAGTAGACTTTTACACAAATCTATGGTGATTTCTTTTGGATACACTTCTGCAGCACTGGCAAGGCCAGAATGGCCTTTTATTTCTTTAAAACCATAGCATCAAGCTTATCAAGGTACTTTATGCACATCCTACCCACAGCAAAGCATCAGTGAACAGTTCTTCCAGAGTACAATGCAGCAATTGGCACTGTCTTCTCTTTGCAAACAAGCCTAAAAGTTTATTGCTATTAGTCTCTAATGCCAAAACATAATCACAACACCCTAGATATGCTTTGAAGCAACAAATTTGTATGCCAGGTGATAGGTAGATAGATGGTTAACATAAATAAAAGACTCATAGAAGACTACTTATTGGTTGAATCTAGAAAAATACCTGCATCATGAGCTTCTAAGAGTTATGAATATATCTGGGCATGATGGCACATACCTTTAACCCTCCAGCTCTCTGGAGGCAGTTTGGTGAATCTCTCTCCCCCTCCCCCTCCTCCTTCTCTCCTCCCACTCTGCCCTCTCCCTCCCCTCCCCCATTTCTCTCTCTCTCTCTCTCTCTCTCTCTCTCTCTCTCTCTCTCTCTCTCTCTCTCTCTGTGATGTGTGTGAGGGGGAGTGGGTGGGTGGGTGTTTGTGTAAGTGTGTGGGTGTGTAGGAGAGAGAACAATGTTGAGTAATTTTTTTCTATAGGTCTTCACCTTACTTGGGGGACAGGGCTCTGCACAGAACTTGGAGCTCACCAACCCAGCTAGACTATGGGGCTATGGGGACCAGCAAGCTCTAGGGATCCTCCTCTCTCTTCCCTACCCCATGCTGGAGTTACAGGCTTTCCTGCTGAGGCCTTAAATTCAGGTCCATAGGAATTCAGAAAACACTTTACTCATTGTGCAACCTTCCCAGACCCTGCCTGAGCTTAAAAGCCCATTTCAAAGTCTCTCAAGGCCCTGGCAAAGCAGAGGGCTACCATTTGAATGCAAAGGTGTGGCATTGAAAGAAAAAACAAGGGGATGAGAGACAGCTCAGCTGTTAAGAGTATTTATTGTTCTTGTAGAGTTTTCCTTCCCATAACCTACAGGGTGGCTTACAAGATTTGGTAACTTCAGTTTCAGGGGGTCCAGGAGACCCAATGATTCCATCTCGTACTAACAGATGGTCAAGGGTTCCAAAGACTTTTTCATGAACCTTAATTCCATAGCTGTGCCTTAAAAACTAAAATCTCAATGCAGGAAAATATCTTTTCAATGTGTCTCATGTCAATAGAGGATAGGAATATATTTTTATGTCTGCACAAGATGAACATTCCAAGTTTAAAATTCCCACACAACTTGTAGCCTTTTTTTAAACAATGCAGCATGCTTCTGTTATGCAATCTGCATGGAAGGAAATACTTTTCTTCCAGAAAATGTTCTTAGGGTGGGTGTGGTGGTGCATTTCTTTAACTTGAGCACTTGAAGAGTACCTGTGAGTTTGAGGCCAGTCAAAGTTGTGCAGTGAGACCTTGTTTCAAAAAAGGAAAGAAGGATGGAAAGAAGGAAGTTAGGAGGGAAGAAGGAAGGAAGGAAGGAAAAAAGGAAGGAGGAAGGAAGGAAGGAAGGAAGTTAGGCTACTGAGCCAACAACATTGCTTAGCAGGTTTGATAATCTGAGTTAAGTCCCAGGACTTACACAGTAGGAAATTGAATCCTGAGTTTTCCTCAGTCTCTCTCATACATGGATGCTGAGGCATTAGTTTGTGGAAGTGTGATGGTTTTCAAGTTATATGTTTACCTTCTATGAGCGTATAGCAAAGTGACATTAGGGCTGCTGTCAATGCAAGAGCCAATCATTTCGAAAGTATGTCTCATAAGATTTACTTATTATGAGCAGAGACTGAAGGAAAGGTCATCCAGAGACTGCCTCACCTGGGGATCCATCCCACATGCAGACACCAAAGCCAGACACTATTGCTGGTGCCAAGAAGTGCTTGCTGACAGGAGCCTGATACAACTGTCTCCTGAGAGGCTCTGCCAGATCCTGACCAATACGGATGCAGATGCTCACAGCCAACCACTAGACTGAGCACACGGACCCCAATGGAGGAGTTAGGGGAAGAACTGAAAGAGCTGAAGGGGCCTTATCTGGCATCAGTGGGAAGGGAGGCCCTTGGTCCTGTGAAGGCTTGATGCCCCAGTGTAGAGGAATGCTAAGGTGGTGAGGGAGGGAGTCGGTGGGTGGGTGGGGGAGGACCCTCATAGAAGCAGGGGGAGGGGGGTGGGGGAGGGGTTTGCAGAGGGAAAAACGGAAAGAGAATACCATTTGAAATATAAACAAATAAAATATCCAATTTAAAAAAAAAAGAAAGATTTACTTATTACATTAAGAATACTAACATTAAACAAAGGGACAAAAGACAGAAGCAGCTACTGCTGGGAACTAGCTGCCTTGCATGTCTTTATCCCTAAGTTAAACCCTTAATTTACAAGATTGCCAGGGTCACCTCATGAGTCAGGAGGGCTTATCCTCCTGAGTCATATCCACATCCAGCCTCCCCTGTCTCAAATGTAGCATCTGGCGCCCACTGACATGCTGGCTTGTAACCATTCTCTGGCCAAATTATCTTCCTATTTTATCTTTTCAACCATCTTGAGAACTCATTAAGGAAAATGCCCCCACTTCCCAGCTTCCACCAAGTAATAAAAATCTCCTTGCCTACACTTGTGGACCCAAAGCCAAGTGTGAAGCTAAGAAAATTAAAACTTGCTTCTAAGGGAATTTTAAGGTTTTTATTTTTTTTAATTACAAAAACAACAAAGCCATTTAAAATAGGGAGGGGGCATATTAAGAAAAACTCATTAAGAAAAGTATCCATAAAAGTCAAGCAGAAATTTATTTTCAAGATTTTTTTCAAATATTTTAATTTGTGTTCTAGTATCATTTATGATTTTTTTCTTACAAAAAATTAGATTCACTTATTTTACGCATCTGAGTGTTTTGTCTGCATGTATGTCTGTGGAACTGGACAGGGAACTGAACCAGGACTCTCTGCAGAAACAGTAAGTGCTCTTAACTGCTGAGCCACCTCTTGAACCCACTTTGTCTCCCATGTGTGCATTTGTGTCTAGTCCAAGGCATTGCTCTGAAAACGTCATTAAAGACAAAAGTTGACAACCAGCTGCAGTGTGTGATATGTTGTAGTAAGAAAGTCTGAGACACTAACTTCAGAGTTCTATGCTCACAGATGTTGAAATCTGCAAACTATGGCTCCAAATCTGGAAATCAGGACCCAGGGTTTTCATGTCAGCTTTCACAATGGCTCCAGCCTACCTGAAGACTATAAAGGGTTTGTACCTGAGAGAGCCCTGACTGGGATCCACATGATCACTCCCACAGTCAGTGCCTCTCCTCCTCCACAGCAGACACAGCTCTTCTAACTAATGCTGGTAGAGGAAGGTGACAACAGGACTGTGCATTAGACGCCGTATAACTTCAATCTCCTATGGCCTGCTCTATTGCCTCTATTATTTTCTTCATGTCAAATTTGCCACAGAGTAAATATATGAGAATGGTTTTCATTTTCAAGCTTGAAGTATGCTCCAGACATTTGGAAATAGTACAACAACCTTTTGAAATAACTTACGAGGTCATAAAATATAATCATATAGAATAATTAATGAAGTCCTCATCTTAAGAAGATTGTTTAAAATGAATCTTTGTACATAATGTGAGAAGAAAGCTGCAAACAAAGAAAGTCTCTCAAAAAATAATACTTATTGTTGTATGTGTATATGATGTGTATGAGGGCAATGGCATGTACCATGGTGTGTGTGTGTGTGTGTGTGTGTGTGTGTGTGTACAGACCAGAGGACAACTGTTAAATATTGTCACCTACTTTTCATATGTAGGTTCCAAATGAATTCAGGTTGCCAGGCTTGGCAGCAAGTGTCTTTACACACAAAGCCATTACAAGAACCCTGATGTTGACTTTTTTTAAGGAAGACATTTTGTTCTTATTCCCTAAAATCAAGGAATGACACACACATACACACACACACACACACACACACACACACACACGAGCACGCATGATTACTGACTAATAAATGAATCCGCATTCACAACAACCCCTGCCACACATCCCAAGGGCTTGTTCTGTGAGTTTCTTATCATTTTATGAGGTACTAAGATATTACAGATTTACAAGAGCTAAACTACATTTTTAAAAGAAATTTCTGAAATATAGATCAGTGTGGGGGGAAAATGCTTAGTACATTGTGGGGAGCCGCAGCTGCCACCCTATACATATATATTGAACACCTGGTCTCCGGCCAGAGCAGAGAGCATTGAGATAAACAAGCCTTAGCTGGAAAAGCTGTGTGCCTCTAGTTTGTGATGCAAGCTGGTATGATTTCTCATAGCCTATTATGTTTTGCCACATAGCTAATGCTGATTGGGACCAAGGAAAGTAACCCACAAGGACTGGGGGCTGGAGAGAGAATATAAGGATAGGGAGTAAGTATGTATAGATAGTAAGTAAGATAGAGAGAATATAAGAAGTAGTAAGTATGTAGATTTAGGGCTGGTGATGGGTTATGTAAGATTTAGGAGTAAGTGTTTAGAATGGGGGCTGGAGTTGGAGAATAGTAAGTATGTAGGGGAGAGTAAGTAAGATGTAATAGACTAGGAGAGAATATAAGAAGTAGTGAGTAAGTATGTAGAATTAGGGCTGGTGATGGGTTATGTAAGATTTAGGAGTAAGTATTTAGAATTGGGGCTGGTAATGGGATAGGAGAGAAGATGTAGATATAGAAGATGTAAGGATAGATGTAAGATACAGAATTAGGAATAAGTATGTAACTAATAAGATGTAAGTAGTAATAAGTAAGATGTAAGAAGGAGATATAGAAGAATATAAAAGAAGCTAGCTAGTAAAAGAAGTAAATATGAGGGTTCCTGATTAAACTGCATGGAGAAGGGCTTGGTGTTTGCCTCCTTACTTCTAACTGGACGGGTAAGGCGGCCGACAGTACATAAAATCAGGTCCCATAAGTTCAAATGTTAATTTTGTTCACTAATTAACTGTGTGGCCTTAGCCTGCTTTCTCAACCCATCTCTACACCAAGACAAAAGGTTCCTTTTCAAGTATGAATACCTCCTTTCTTGTAGTCTAATCTGAGGTGCAAATGATATGATACATATTACAATGAGCTGAGAAGTAATGAACAAATACTATTGGACAAATTTTGTTTTATCATTTGTATATTTTGTTGTGTTGTGTTTTTGTTTTTTTATGACAAGGTCGCACTGGGTAGGCGTGGCTGTCCTGGAACTCACAGAAGTCTGCCTACTTCTGCCTCTGAAGTGCTGGCACCCCTCACAGGCTTCTTGGGTAAATTTTGTATCAGAGGCCCAATACATACCTCCAGTTTCATAATAAATGTCACATGTAACTCTACATTTCTCTCTTGTATCGTCAAATTTCCTAATTGCTAAATTCAAAATAAGAACAATTTCCATTGAAAAATTTGTTCCTTCCCCCAAAAATCCTAAAATTAGTTAGATTTTTCCTTTTGTATCAAATTATGCTTGCAAATGCCTTTATCAATATTTTCCTTACAACTGTTGGGATAGTCACCTACTTTTCACATGTACAGCTAACATGACACTAAGAAGGGTTTCAACATTAAAGTGTTTGGCTTGAAACGGCTTCTTACCTCACTTTAATGTCTTTACCCACTTTTCTGCCTTACAAACCACCTTCTAGCTTCTAAGAGCAATGACTACAACATTTACAGACAGGGATAAAAGATGTTATCCATGGAAGCATAAAAGGAGATGGTTGGGGACTGAAGGGATGTTCAGTGGGAAATGTGCTTGCCTCCCAAGCATGAAGGATCGCGTTATGATCCCTAGCATCCACACAAACACCAAGTGCATTCCTGTAATCCAGTGAACAAGCTGGCTAGCTAGACTAGACAAATGGATAATCGATGCCTCAATATATAAGATGAAGACTGATGGAGGAAGGCACATGTTGTCAACCTACACATGCGCCCAGGTGCGTCTGCCTGTGCAAAGCTAAGAAGAACACACCTCTGCCTTCTAAATGAAGCCAGTGTCTAAAAGGTTTAGTCTCAATGGAGACTCTTATTAGAACAGAGTTTATCCCAAAGCATCAATCTTGACATACATTTTTCTTAGTCTACAGACATTGAGATCACACAGAGAAAATCCAATGAAGATTCATTAGTTTGTTGTTACTGTCCATTTGTCTTTTCAAAAATTAATACCAGAGTGCTGGAGAGATGGTTAGGTAGTTATGAGCTCATTCAAAGGACCCATGTTCAGTTCTAGCACCCATATGGTAGCTTACAACTGTCTGTAATTCCAGTTCTGGTGTATACAACATTTTTTTCTGGCCTTTGAGGACACCAGGTATAAATGCAGTATACAAACACTCATTCAGAGAAACCATTCATACTGGGTAAAATAAAAATACTTTTTAAAAAAACTGATGTAGCATGATCATCATAAATAGCAAGATATCACTGAAAAGTTTTTTTTTTATCAACTTGGAAATTTTCATTAGGAAAATAGATATCTGGTAGATATTCTTAGTTGAAAATGACCAATTTTCTTTATCCTACAGAATTCAATACTACAAATAAAAGTCAAATAAGCATAAGAGATTTGAAAGCCCTTAATGGACAATCTTATTGATTGAAAAGGTTCTTTTTGTTTGTTTGTTTTTACATTCACGTATTTAGTTTGTGTGGCCTACATACATGTGCATGTGTCACCATGGTGCTTGTGTAGAGGTCAGAGAGCAACTTGTGGGAGCTGACTCTCCATATGAAGACTGGGTTTCAAACAGGTCATCAGACTCCGGAGCTAGCATCTTTACATCCTCTCAGGCCCGTGGTTCTCAACCTTTCTAATGCATCCAACCTCATGTTATGGTGACCCTAAACCATAAAATTATTTCATTGCTATTTAATAACTGAAACTTTATTAGTTTTAATGCAATCTGTCTGATATGTGACCTCCGATGGGGTCTAGACCCACAGGTTGAGAACCACTGCCTAGACCAGTAATGACTCTGCACTTGGTAGATGTTTGAGATGCTTAGAGTCTAAGAAATCTCACCTCCTTTATTTTTTATTGCATCTTTCTGAGCTCAATGCTTACTTAGACATGGTAACTATGTAATAAATATTTGAAGTGATTAATATGTATGACTTGTATATGTACATTTAGGCAGTGAAATATGAATAGTAATAAAATAATTTGTAATGCACAAAGTATATATATCCATATATACATATTCTGTTATATGTAGAAATAAAGATATATTTCAATATCTGGAACATTTTCAAGTGGTAAGCAAGTACTGAAGACATGAAGTCTTCAAGTAGATTAGGTTTAGAGATCTATCGAGGGTCTTTAGAGTGATACTCTATAGTGTTTTAATAGGTCATGATCTCTGAAGACTGTCGTTTTGCTTAGAATTTATCACTGGGGTCCCTATCACAGAAAATAAGAATGGAAGGAAACTTAGATGTGAACCTCCCACAGACTCCTTTTGTCAGAAGCCCTTTTCAGGTTCCCCCCCCCCATAGCCACACTCCCGCCTCGTCCCCCCCCCCCCCCCCACACACACACAAGACTGAGGACTGCTGTTGAAATTTTCCTCCCCTTCAAGTTGGTAGAAAATGCTATTGGTTTGTGGCCATTTGTTTCAAAAGGCTTAGAAAGAGATAATTTCCTCCAATCAGCTCATCATTGTAAAGATCACAAACTGAGATCTGTAGAGGCCAAGACTCGCCCAAGAGCTCAAGGCAAATGAATGAACGCCTTAGTCTAAGGACATCCGGAATAACGAGTCTTAGACTTACTTGACCCATTGTCCTAATCCGAGGTTCACAGAAATGGTAGAGAAAACAAGTGCTGATTGAGGACTATAGGAAAGGGTAGGAGGCAGTCATTAGCAAATCCCTGTGCTCGGGGTCACCTGCTCTCCAGGATCAAAACAGTGAAACAAGCCATTCACAGGCACATCAAGGGCGAGGAGCCATTGTTTTCAGAACCAGCTGTGGCGAATCTACTCAACAGTGGCCTTGGGACAGCTGCAGCTGCTGCCTCAAGGGGAGGGTGGAGGAGAGCAAACTACCGAGGCAGGCTGCAAGGACCCCGCCACGCCACCTCCCGGCCAGCTGGGAGGCATTTCTGCGCTAAGTACGTTGGACTAAACCACCCTCTCTCTGAACCAAAGCAAAACGTAAACCGCTTACGACAGGCCCAGATCCGCGCAGTAAATGCGGGCCTTCAGCAGGCTAGTGCGGGAGAACCTGCGGCTGGCAGCTGCAGAGTCGTGCGCGGGGAGTAGCACTATCAGAAAGTAGAGTACAGCCAAAAGAGCTTCCAGGGCACCCCGTGGCCGAGCAAAGTCCTTAGGGTTCACGCTTAGCTGTAGCCGAGTCCAGAGGCGCGCTCCCGCTCACCTCCTCCCATCTTCTCCCCTACTCCTGCGCTGCCCTCTCCGGTCCCAGGCCCCGAGGTCCCCAGGTCGCCGCATCACACTCACCATCTCCTGCCTGAGGATGTGCAGTTTGGTCTCTAACCTCTCCAGGGCGCTGGGGTGGCTACGTCTTGGAGAGCCAGAGGCAGGGGAGGATGAAGACGAGGAGGACACGGAGGGCGCGAAGCTGCTGCAGCTACTGCTGCTGCTGCAGCTCCCACCAACCCCGCTGGGGTCCGCAGCCCCTTCCCCGGGCGCCGGCTCCTCCCCGCGCAGCGAGCGCGCTAGGCTCTCGGGCACTTTGCGCCCCAGCTTCAGCTCGATGTCTCTGAGGTCTGGCAGCGGGCCGTCTTCCATGACTCTTTGCGAGGGGCGACACTGACAGTAAAGGCAGAGGGCGCGAGGAGGCGAGGCGGCGGCGGCCTGGCGGGCTCCGTAGCTCAGCACTGGGTTCCCCGGGCAGTGCCTGGGTCCCCGAGGTCGCCGGTGCGCTCCATGCCCCGGGCGCAGTCGGCAGATCTGCACCCGGCTGCAGTTTCAGGCTCCGCCGCTCCGCAGCCAGCAAGATTAACCAGATCACTTCATTCCTTCCTCGCTGGCCACTCCACCGCCAAGTTGAGTTAATTGATACTGCAGAGAAGAAGGGCAAAAGCTAATACGTTATACCGAGAGACCCAAGAGAGAAATGGAACCTGCTCGATGGGGGGAAATTCCCATTTCAAACTGTCCATTCACATCCCCGCGCCGTTCACGGTGCCCATCTGGTATTACACCACACTGAATAACGATGTGGCCACACTCCCGGGTCGTTTCATTTTCCAGCCATATGTCGCCAAGGATCAGACTATCTTGGACGGTCAAGAAAAAAAAATCTCTGATCAATGAAATAAGTGGGTTCGTCCTGTGTGTATGCGGTATAGACGCATTGAAAAAAAAAAAAAAAAAGAAAGAAAGAAGAAAAAGACACGGTTAGCTTAGCTGGGGTTCAAGGGCTTCCTGGTTGCCGCAGCAGTGTCCTTTCCTTTTAGGCTGTCTCATCCAAGTCATTGTGTTCCTCCGAGCCTCGGAAACTTTAAACTCGGCTGGCAGGTGGACCAAAGCAGAGCCAACCCTTGTACCGTATGTCATAGACAAGAAGGGCAGCAAGATCTTTCCCAATCCTGAAGCTAAGAAACTTGACATGCAAGTTCCTGCCTCAGCTGAGTATACCCATATTAGGTTACTAAGTTAAATGTTTTCCTGCTGAAGTCCCCTGTCAGCTACAACCTGTAGAACACATTTTTAACATTAGAGGAAGAAGAATGGCTAAATTTTATGTCGTCTTCCATCCCCCCAACTTTCCTAAAAGCCAATACACATAGCATTAGAAATCTTGCCCAACAGCTTCCCAAAGAACAGAGAAATTCAATCTCGATAAACAGTCCAGTGAAACTGTACAATGAGCTATAATTGTCTTACCAATATTCCAGTATACTACCCCAAGCAGAAATGGATAATAGAATAGCCAGAGCACATATATATATATATACATACACACATATATTTATTTATATATATATGTATATATAAATGTATATATGTGTATATATATGTTTATATATATATATATATACTGAGAGAGCAGGAGAATTTTAAATGGAAGAAATTGCAGAATCCTTCCTCTTTAATTATGGAAGAAAACCTCTGAAAATAACTAGTGAAATCATACTTGTTTTCTTTGATAATTTACCTATAATTTGCCGCTATTTCAGAAGCACCACAACTTTGTAAACCATTAACCTGGCATACTTCTACCAAGTAAATTAGCATAAAGTACATAGATTATAAGATTGCTTGAACATTGTATTTGTGTCAGTGAGAGTTGAGAGTAGTATTTTCAACCCACTGAACTATAATTTTAGGTTTCCATTGAAGTGTTTCCAAGTTGATCCTTTTTTTCTGGGACCTACTGGTTTGTGCCCTTGGTTCTTCTGGCCTCCTTTCACATTCAGCTTTTCCATTCAAAGCAACATAGATAAATGGAGTTTGGAGTTTGTTCATGTCATTTTTCTCATCTAAGAAACCTTAAAAGGAGAAAAAGCATAGACCTTCTGAATGAAGTATCTCGTGTCAGGGAAAACTTTGCTGAAATGATCCTGTCAACAAGCCAGACCTTTGCATGTGTTAACCGTTTTTAAATGAAAAAAGAAAAGAAAATGTTGTAAGCTAGGTGGCTCATTTCAACATCCAAACTACCATTTATGGAATCCAAGAAGAACCAACTTAAATTGTACCCTCTCCCATAAAACTGCATGTATTGTTTTAGAGCTGGCAAATCACAAGCTCATTGCATGAGGATTGCACTATGGCATGTAATTATGGACGCTTCTCATTTGAGTCATGGACAGCTTTTTATTATAAACTGTGCAAAGTCCAACTCAGAGCTGAATGCAAAACAAACCTCATGTGTTCAATATCTAGTTTGATCTTCGTTCAACAAGTCATTGTTGAGTTATCATCAGTGGAGTGTCTATCTGTAACTAAGACAGTAGTTGACTTTATAATAAATAGTGTATTAGAGTCAGGTGGTGGTGGCACATGCCTTAAATCCCAACACTCAGGAGGGGGAGACAGGCAGATCTTTAAGTTGGAGGCCAGCCTGGTCTCCCTAGCAAGTTCCAGGAGAGCCAAGGCTATACTGAGAAATCCTGTTTGGAAACAAACAAACAAACAAACAAACAAGTATATTTCATATAGTTAGCATTTTGTTCTGGTTAAACGTAAGACACATTTAAGCACTTAAAGAAACATCTGGTTATGTTAAGTTTTTAAAGTATTCTTTATGACACCTTATGATATATTTGTTTAAAATAGAAGTGTTTTGAATGCCCAGGTTGGGGAACAATTTAGAATTATAATCCTTACTGGGCCTATAATAAACTATGGTAGACTTTTCTTCTCTGTGGTCTGATATGATATTTCTCATTCTAAATATCTGAAAATTGGATTTTTTTTTTAAGTTTTAGTCTTGAGCACATTTTCTGTACATCTTAAAGATATATCTATGTAAATCTGAGGAAATGTGTGAGAGGGTTGGCCAGTAGTAGCCGGTTCCTTGATGTGGGAAATTAGACATAAGCTGCCACACTGAAGTCTAGATGGGCAGTGGGCAGGGTATAGTATCCCAAGCAGTGTAAGGGGGAAACCAGGGAGAAGAAAACAGACAAGGACAGACACACCCTGACTGCAGTCTTTTAACAGCTCCCTGCCCATTCCAGCTCAGTGCTTGCCAGTTCACTGTGTTTACCGAGGCCTAATGCACTGAAACAGAACTGTAAAAACATTGGGTTTGTGTGTGGCAGTTTTTATGCTTTAGTAGGTGATAGGTCTGGGGACTGCATTGGTTCTGACTTATGTTAGTCTTTCTACTTTATTAAGACGCATACGCAAATAAGAATGGATGTTGAAGTATGGAAACCAGGGAGACTGAACTTCCTCTACTGTTGGATTGTGTTCACAGAGAACAGAGGCCTCTCATTTATTATAGAAAAATCCCTGTTGGTTGATTACATAGGAGCATTTTTGGACTCAGATGACACAATCTCAAAGAATGCTATGGTCTCATCAAACTGAGGTGAGACCTACTTCTCCCATTCCTAGATAAGAACACTTCCTGGGCAGAGCGGGTGGTGAGGGGTTTGGGGAGGCGGGGGCGAACCTCAGAGCAACAGCAGACTCAGCAGGACTTGACTATGTGGGTAGCATCACTCCTTACTTAGTCTGCTGTTGGCATTTCAGTTAAACAAGAACGCCCTAGCACCTTTGCTCTGGCACTGACTGACAATCTGCCAGTTCCCAGCTCCTGCTGGCACCGTTCAAGGACTTAGGCTGTCCATACCTGAGACTCCACTCCCCACAGTGCAGAAGAAAATCAAGCTGCCAGCAGGGTCAAATTACCCTTAAGGGTTTTAGGAAGTAACTATTTAATGGGTATCATGTTCTTTGGGTCTTTTATTTAAAAGCGTAGATCTGCTGTGGGTGTAAATATTTGTGTTCAGCTTATAGGCGGAACAAGGAAGGTAACACGGCCAAGCTGAAGAATGTTGACCTTACCCATATATAGGAGAATTATATATCTAGTAAAGCCACTAAAGTTTTATCTGGCCCATTTATAACACCATTAAATCACCTAATGGTTTTGTTGCTGGCTTAGATCTGTTTATCCAGTAACATCATTTAGTTAACTAACAATCTGAGCAAGTTGTGCGTGTGACAGCTATCTATCTATCTACTGCCTATCTATCGTCATCTATCTATCTACTTACTTACTTTCCTATTTATATTTTCCCTTCTGTGTGTCTGAAATGTTTCTCTCTAAAGAGTACAGTGCCTTTAAAGAGTGCTCTTTGAAATCTAATTAATATTTATAATCAGAGCTAGCCACTTCCTGAAGAGATTTAGCACATAATACTAAAAGTAGGTCACTACCATCTAAGTCTCCCTTATCCCCAGTCGATAATCCCTGTCAAATCTCACTTTGTCTTCATCGCTTGTACTAGTGCCTGATTTTCTCTTTCATGCTTTGCTCGTTTTTTTTTTTTTTTCCAGACTGAACTCAGATAGAGAAATCTTGGTACTTTCCTCAGTAGCCATCCCAGTGTGATTTAGAGGATGACAGTTTTGATTCTGTTTTGGTACATGTTTACAACAAGTTCCATGCAAATATGCAAGCAGCTGATTTGTGATCTTCTAGGGTGGTAAAAACACTTCTGTCATATCAGTATATCATTCTGAGCCTGAGTAACCAACCTGAGCTGGGGAAAGGTGTATAGTCATATAGGTCAGTATATCGTCTCCGATGTCCAGGTCGGATAGTTGTAAATGACTGTGCTATTTATGTAAATAACAATAGGAAACGACTCACATAAATAAATATATTCAAGAACATAGAAAAATCAAATGTCAAAGATTTAGGGAATCTTAATGACATTTGAGGACTTAGTGTATTTATTTTCATTTACCTAGCCAAAAGTTTACAAGATAATTTATAAATAGTAGGAATATTCAGCAGAGGGTTTCCACAATTCCCTGGAAATTTTACAACAATCTCTTGCAAACTGGTATGAGCTGGTTCCTGGACACTTTTGTTTCTTATAATTGCTGAAGGGAAATCACTGAAGTGGTGGGAAGTCCAGGAGTTAGCCGAACTGTGACTGGAGAAGCATGTGACACTTCAGAAAGCTCAGGAAATCAATCACTTGTGTTGGTTTTCTTGGACTGCCATAAAGTCGCACAGAGCGGCTAGCTTAAAATGATAACGATTTATTATTTCAAAGTTTTACAAGCTAAAGGTCTCAAGAAATGGCTGAGTGCCCAGCATGTCCCCTGGCTTGTGTCAACACACCTAGGACCACAGCCTTCACGTTTGTTGCTTCTTTCCTCTGTGTACATATTTCAAATCATTTCTTCTTTAAAGGATGCCATATTGGATCCCAGCCCCATTCACCATATCGCAATGTATCTTACATTAGTGAATTATAACTGAAATCATCCCATCCCTCCCTAACCTCTCACTCTGAACACTACAGCTCAAAATTAGCCTTCATTGGCTACTGACGAGCCTTGTAGTGTGGATGTATGTACATGTGTGTGATTTTTTTTTAAAGCGGTTTGTGATTCAGTGAGAATATCCTTATAATCATAGGAATGGATATAGAGTATTTGTATCTTATATAAAAGATAAGTACAATAATTATGTTCTCAGGCCCTTGGTCCTGTGAAGGTTCTATGCCCCAGTGTAGGGGAATGCAGGGCCAGGAAGCTAGAGAGGGTAGGTTGGTGAGGGGGAAGGAAACAGGTTTTTTGGTTTTCTAATTTTCTTTTTTTTCTTTTTTTCAGAGGAGAAACTGGGCAAGGAGATATATGACATGTAAATAAAGAAAATATCTAATAAAAAAGTACCTTCTCAGAATAATAAAGCAATGGCTACTAGTCATTATGTCTATAGTATTTGTCATTTTATTTAAAATTTATCATTATATCATATCCCATTTGGGGGAGTGTATTGTAGTAAGGCTTTAATCTATATGAATCAGCAACACAGCAACAACTTTTTTTTTGTACCAGGAAAATATTTTAACTCAGAAAAGCAAAAATTGTGATAAATTGGGAGACTATAGAAAAATAATAGATGGATGGAAGCGGGTACATCCTGAGCATAGGAATTATGCCCAACCCCTACAGGTATTTAATGTTCCAAGCAATTTAGAAAACAAATGCTATTAACCCTCCCCTGTAAAGAAACTTTTTAAACTACAAAGGATGAAAAACTCAGTGGCAAGTAAGGAGGCTAGAACTGCTCCTAAATTGTATTCTACTACTAACTACATATTATTTTCTGTGGGCTTTTTGTTTGTATTTTCTTGTTTGTTTGTTTTGTTTTTAATATGCAAGAGTGTTTTGCCTGTATATATGTGTGTGTGTATATATATATATATATACACACACACTCACACACACACACACACACACACACACACACACACACACACACATATATATATATATATATATATATATATATATATATATATATATGTACTACTTGTATGCCTGATGCTTTCAGAGGTCAAGAAGAAGCATTGGATCCCCTGGAACTAGAGTTACAAATGGTTCAGAGGCACCATGTGGGTGATAGGAATTGAACCCAGTTCCTCCAGAAGGAGCAACTGAGACATCTCTGCAGCCCTATACCCAGTTTTCTTCACCTTCTGGTGATCTTTAATCCTAATTAGCACATATAAGGGAGGCTGGACAAGGTAGCTCACACCTTTAATCCCCATACTTGGCAGGAAGAAGCAAGTATATTTGTATGAGTAGGAGATCAATATGCTTTACATGATAAGTTTCAAGCCAGCCAGGGAGACATAGAGAGAGCCTGTCTCAAAACAACAAAAGCAAAATTACAAAAAAACAATAATAACAACAAAAGCAGAATTACTGAGTGGTTTAATTTCTGCCCTACGTGTTTGGGGGAGCATATTGTAGTAAGGATTTAACACAGGGCCTCATACAATTAAGGGAAGTACTTTTAACACCGGACATATATTTTTAAATTTTATTCATGTCTTTTTCTTTATTTTCCTCCGTTCCTTCCTCCCCCCAACCCAAGACTATCTCACTCATATCAGGCTGAACATACACTTTTAAGAAATCAAAATATGAGTGGCTCAGGTTGCTTCTGGTTTGTCTGGGCCGGTGCCCTGAACAGACCTTGGGCACAAACTCTGCAGCCAGTCCCACAACCCCCAGAGGAAGCTTCACTCCCAGGCCCTCTAACATGCCCAGGATCAGAGGTGAGGAGGACACAACATCTGTCCCAACACCAGGAGTAACTGGGACCAGTAGGACCCAGGCACACAGTAACTCCACTGGCCAGCCCAGTGGCTCAGGTTGCTTCCAGTCTGTCTGGGCCAGTGCCCTGAACAGACCTTGTGTGCAAACTCTGCAGCCAGTCCCACAACACCCAGAGGAAGCTCCACTCCCAGGTGCTCTAACAAGCCCAGGATCACAGGATCCCAGAATCACCAGATCCCAGAGACAGCCTGACTCTGAGGAGTTCTGACACAACCAGGATAACAGGAAAGACAGGCTCCAGTCAGATTTAGCAAGGGCAGGTAGCACTAGAGATAACCAGATGGCTGGGGTCGGGGGGGGGGGGGGGG
>NW_022196900.1:40940513-40941442 GCF_008632895.1 Mastomys coucha | reverse complement strand
AGGCTACTATACCCAGCAAAACTCTCAATTACCATAGATGGAGAAAACAAAATATTCCATAACAAAACTACAATATCTTTCCACAAACCCATCACTACAAAGGATAATAGATGGAAAACACCAAAATAAGGAGCAAAATTACACTCTAGAAGAAGCAAGAAAGTAATCTTTCAACAAACCCACACAAACCTAATTCCACCTTTTACAACAAAAACAACAGGAAGTAACAATTACTTTTTCTTAATATCCTAATATAAAAATTAATATTACCAACAAATCCTAATTGATTGAAATCTAAAAATATGAGGAATTAGAAATTTGTTGACTATCATCCAATGATCTCTCTAATTTGGTAATTGGAGTAATAGGTCCAATATTGTACAATCCATATACACTTTCTGCTTGTTTGTGCCTGACAGTGTCTTGCAGTGTATCACATAATGGTCTTGAAATGATGCTTTTCCTATCTCACCCTCTCTATTAGTAGGATTGTTTATTTGATGTGTTTATACTATACTATGGGTTTCAGAACAGCTTACATATTTCAAATGTATTTATACAGCCAAAAGAAATGTAGACAATTAACTTGGGAGGTGACTTGTAAGAGGACAACAAAGAGTGAGACTGAATGCTTTGCTTGACGTTTGTAACACTTGTATCAAGTTTGAAGAAGAGGACTTTATAAGTTACTCTTTCTCTGAGATGAATGCTTTTCAAAATTATCACAGCCATTGAACCAGATTCTTACTCTCACCTAATGTCTGTGCCACCCTCCAAGCAGAACCATTGTTCATTGAAACAGTTAGTGAATGACTTTATGGATAGACCATCTCAATACACACACTATTTCCTAAATGAATATAACCTGTTCTCTGTGGGCTGAGAATAAAGTCACTCACTCAAGTCAATTGGCTTTGACCATAGCAGGA
>NW_022196900.1:40935255-40940224 GCF_008632895.1 Mastomys coucha | reverse complement strand
CCAATGTCTAAAAATTGTTCTTATTTTGGGCTTGTACCACAGTAAGAGCCAAAATTTTAAGCTCTACTGAATACAAAACAAACAAACAAACAGACTTTATATATTTATGTTCATTTAAAAAATACTAGTAGTGATGTATTATTTTAAAATATACAGTTAATATGTTTGGAGTTATTTAAAATTTATATTGAGAAAAACGTATGTATTTTCAATATTGCTGTAGACAAGCATTTACATAAGACTGTTAAATTGATTGCTCTTTTATATCAAATAACTTTTATAATACTCATTTTTATTGTTAAAATATTTTATATATTTTAAAGAATATGACAAAAAATGGTATTGTAGTTATTGAAGGGGGGTCTCTGGGAAGAATTCATTTACAAAAGGGAAACAAGAATGTGATTTAGTTCTATTTACTTAAAATATGTTTTTAAATGTTAACAAATTCAGATAAATTGAAATCATGTATCTTTTCTCATCATAATGCAATAAAACTGAAATCAATAAAAAAAGAAAAAAAAAACAAAAGTTCATGACTTAAAAAAAGAAATCAAAATATAAAAACAAACTTAAATTATTTTTTTTCTGATGAATTAGGGGAGTTCATATACTGGGTGAAACAGAGCTCAAAAATATATAAGAGACAGAAGAAATAAAGAGGGGAAACTAGCTGGGGCTGTTGTAAAGGGTCACATTCAGAGAAAGGAAAGGAACATGGGACGGCAGCTCCCATTTCCTATGAACTCTCTCACCCTTGAGAAGGACAAGGCTAACACCTGATGCCAGATCTGTATGTGGGACAATGTAGGTCTAGATAGATGTGGCAGTTAGTGATTTGACTCACAAGTGATGGCCCCAAGGGAAGTACAGAGGTGTGAAATAAAGTGCTTGTGAAAGGGCGTCCCAGTGAAAACGTGTGCACCTAGTCCGTCCTGGGTCATGAGATTGTGACCTTATGGCCAGGAAGGCTGCACCTGTCTGTCTAACGAAGCAAAGGCCAGGCGTGTGGCAATTTCTCAAGGAGGAAATGTCAAGGCACCCTGACATTCCAGAAGATGAAAGGCAACTGCAAGGCTGTGTGTGGCTCAGCACCCCCACATCACCCCTCTTTGTTGGTTCAACCCCTTCGTTCCTGTGATCTTCTTATACCCAGGCCACTTATGGCAGCTGACTTTGTGGTGGTTGACCCTTAATTCCATAATAACCTTTGTCTGTTGTAGTTCAAACACTTCAAAGTTTAGTGTTAAAACATGCTTAGTTCTTTTTAAATTACATCATGCAGTACCAGAAATCATTTCATCTTTGGTTTAAATTTGTGACTCATTGTTGCCTCATATGGGGCCAATGGAAAAGATATGATCAGAAATATATCTGCAGAGTCACGGCCTAGATATGATCTTGTAACTGGATTGGGGTCAGGGATGTGTATGAACATCTTAAATGGAATGATTATGTTCTACTGAGAGATCTCTGGTTAGGTAAAGCAGAGTGTAGAATTAATCACTTCTTTTGCCTGCTATCAACTCGAGGCAGATTCCATAGGTATTTGGATCCTAGATCCTTGACAGGATTGATTTAGTTGATATATAACCTGAAATTACACTACTCAGAATTGAGTGTGAATAGGAATTAGGGAAAACAATTTCTAGTTTACTAAAATGAAGACTGTTTTACAGAACTTGGCATTCTGGGTGTAATCAGGAACTTTACTTTGTGTTATAGCACCTTCCCTGCTTATATAAGTTCACACTGGTTGAAAGAGTGCATAAAGGCCAAACCATGTCTGTCGGAGAAGACTTGCATTTCACATATCTTTTTTCTTCTATGGAAAATAGGGGCCAGGCAGTGGTGGCACATGACTTTAATCCTAGCACTTGGGAGGCGGAGACAGGCAGATTTCTGAGTTCAAGGCCACCCTGGTCTACAGAATGAGTTCTTGGACAGCCAGGGCTATACAGAAACACCCTGTCTTGAAAAAGAAAAAAGAAAGAAAGAAAATAAAATAGTTTTTTTTTCATACAATAAATTCTGGTTATGGCGTCCCCTCTCTCTACTCCTTGTTTCTCCTACCTCCTATGCCAATCACATCCAGCCCCTTTATGTCTCTTCTTAGAAACAGATATCTAAGGGATAGTAAAAATATACAATTTTTAAAAAGATAAAAATTAACACATTGAAATAGGACAAACAAGAAAAACAGCCCAAGGAAAAGCCGGAGAGGCAGAGATGCAAAGATCCATTTATTTGCACATTCAGAATTTCATAAAAACATAGAACTGGAAAGCCATATTATATATTCAAAGGACCTGTGGAGTAAAAATAAAAAATAAATATAAATTAAAAATGTAAAATTAAAAGAAGAAGAAAAAGCTCAGACATAGCTTTATGAGACAAGGAACTTCAATGCCATTGAGTACCTATTCTGTCTTCTGGTGGACAAGCACCCTGCTC
This sequence comes from Mastomys coucha, assembly GCF_008632895.1. Taxonomy (NCBI): domain Eukaryota; kingdom Metazoa; phylum Chordata; class Mammalia; order Rodentia; family Muridae; genus Mastomys; species Mastomys coucha. The sequence goes on along the minus strand of NW_022196900.1, from coordinate 40,937,770 downwards.
TTTTAAGAGTAATTTGTTTCCTCAGTGAGACTCCCTTGGAGAAAAATAAATTTTTATTTGCAAGTAGTTATCAATTAGAAATAGCTTCTGAATTGAGGATATGATGAGGGAGGGGGAGTGACCATTTCTCCTTTGAGCTCTAGGCCCTCATCTGGAATAAGCCATGCAGGCCCCATGCATGTTGCCTTGGTCTCTGTTGCGTTTAGAAGGCCTTATGTTCCCCCACCCCACCCCACCCCCAGCTCTTACAGTCTTTTCTCCTCTTCCACAGGGTTCCCTAAACCCTGAGGGGAGTGATTTGATGTAAAGGATTTGTGTTTAGGACTGAGTGTTCCAAGGTCTCTCACTCTCTCTATAATGTCTGACTGTGAGTCTCTGTATTTGTTGCCATCTGCTGCAGGAGGAAGCAAGCCTCTGTGATAATGGCTGAGCAATATATTGGTCTATGAGTTACAGCAGAACGTTATTAGGAGTCATTTCATTGCTATGATCCTTTAATAGAAGAGTTGTCTTTGGTTTTCCTGTAGGTCCCTGGACTATGTAATCTGAGGTTCTTGGTCACTGAAGCCGTGTCAGGCATGGGTTCCCCCTGACACTGGGCCTGAAGTCAATCAAATCAGATCCTGGTTACTCCCACAACCCCTGCCCTAGCATAACTTGCAAGCAAGACACCATTGTAGATCGAAGGGTTTGTAGCTGGGTAGGTATTTACTGTTCTGATTTGGTGTGGGCATTTCACAATGTTTAAACAAGCATTTTAATCAATGGTCAGACATATAAAGAAAAGAAAAAAGAAATAGAGGTTAGCATCCAGAAGCTGAGACAGGAGAATAGCAGAGTTTGAGGGCGGCATAGGTTACAGAATAAAGACCTGTTTCAAAAACCAAGCAAACAGAAACAAGCAAAACACAAAATAAAACAGATCAAAAAAAAAATCAACCAATAAAGAAAGGGAAATTTTAAGTCACGTATCACACTGTCAATCATTTGTCCATGTTCAATACCAAGGCCCTTCCCCCTTTGCCTTTTGCTCTCAGTGGGTGTTCCCTTAAACATTCTTTTCTGCTTTCATCACAGTAATGCTTCACTGTGCTCCTCAGCTGTTCTGAGGAGGAATGAGCAACTGTGAAGAGTTTGCAAGCTTAAGCAATGCACTGTTCTTCCTTATCACGCCTCTTCCTGTTTCTCTTGGTATTCCCTCCACTGCAATCTCCTCCCTCTAGTGCTGTGATTTGAGCCTAGGGTCCTGAGCATTCTATTCCTTACAACTGAACTTCCTGTTAATCCCTCTCCCTTCAGTTTATCCTTTCTTTCTTTTTTCTTTCTTCCTTCCTTCCTTTCTTTCTTTCTTCCTTCCTTTCTTTTTTTTCTAAATTTTGCTTCCTTTTTTTTGTCTCCCCCTTTCTCTGTCTCTCAGTCTGTCTGTCTGCCTTCCTGCCTGCCTTCCTGTCTGTTTGTCTGTTCTTATATTTCAAGTTTTTGACTATAAATGTGATGTGTTCTCTTACTGGTTGGAGTAGATTTAACAGTTTCCTTTTAATACTGTTCACTGGTGTTTATTATTCTGCATCTCATCATGCTTTCACAACCACCATAGAGCAGTTTCTCTAAAATAAAATTATAAATTAAGTAGGGGCTGGAGAGATGGCCCAGGATTTGAAAGCACTTGCTGCCCTTCCAGAGTTCCTGAGTTCGCTTCCCAGAACTTACTCAGACACTTACAAACATCTGTAACTCCAGTCCCAGGGAGGAATCCAGTGTTGTTTTCTGGCATCTATATGCACATGGTGCATAGACATACATGCAGACAAAGTAAGAACAAAAGCAACAAATGTACACATAAAATAAATAATAAATAAAATTTAATAAGAAAGTTGTTCTCTTACTATGTCATGTTCAACACAGTCAGTGCTCAGTTAACTTCAACAAAGTTCACAAAGCTGCACAATTAGGAGACATTTTATCTAAAGGCAAATTACCCTTCTCTGAATCCAGAGATTGTGTGCTTAATCAGTAGTAAATGCTTTCTTTCTCTGTTGGTCAAAATCTCCAGAGATCAGCTCCTTCCTCCACCTGATTGCAACTCTTTACAGACATGGGGTTTCTGAGAATACCAAACATTCTGTCACCCAGAACCTCTCCTTCCTTCCTCATCAACTTAGAGCCTCTCTTCTCATGTTTACTAAACTTGTAGAACCCATCTGCTCAATGGGAATAGAGACTATCTTATCATTTTATAGTAGTGAATATGCAGGCCAGGAGACAGAGGCAGGCAGAGCTCTGTGAGTTCTGGGGCAGTGTGGTATACATACCAAGTTCCAGGACATCTAGAGTTACATGGTGAGCCACCCCCTGAGCCTGCTCCTCTACTCCCATGCCACACCTCACATTAAACAATCCAAACAAAAAGAATGATTGAACTTTGGGCTAGAGCGCTAGAGGCCTCAGTGATTGAGAGCACTTGCTGCCTTTGAAGAGGCTCTGAGTTTAGTTCTTTTTTTTTTCTTTTTTTTTT
>NW_022196900.1:40903081-40935215 GCF_008632895.1 Mastomys coucha | reverse complement strand
CTCAGAAATCCGCCTGCCTCTGCCTCCCAAGTGCTGGGCTTAAAGGCGTGCGCCACCACCGCCTGGCTCTGAGTTTAGTTCTAGCATCCATGCCAAGTAGCTCCCAACTGCCTGTTACTACTACTCTAGCGTATCCCATGAGCACTTCTGGACTCAGTAGGTGCCTGCACATATATGAGATACACATAAACAAAATAACATTTGAAAAGAGAAAGTAGAAGTGCTTAGTTAACAAACGGAAACAAGCAGAACAGCTCAACCAGTCCTAGAATTTGTTTTGTCTCCGTTGTTTGTTTGTTTGTTTTCAGAGAATACATCCTGTACATTGTACCTCCTTTGCTCTTCTCCTTTCCCAAGCTTTTTAGGTCATAACAGGGGTCTAAACTCAGTGTCCAAGTTCTGCCACCAAGCTTCTTGGGAAGTGGATATGAGTAAGTAATATTCCCCTATAATCTCTGCTAAAGGGTACATATACCATCTCTACTTGGGTTAAGCAAATGGCTGTAGCTCTTTCTGAGTTCAATTTGCATAAGAATTGACAATGTCCCAAAATTTTACCAATCATTTTGTTTTATCCTTAGGTCATGATAATTACAGCAGAAACGAGTGTCTTACTAATATTTTAAGAAATAAAAAATCCAGAGATGTAAGCGAATTAATGAAAGTGATCATTCAGTATCCTTACCTCCTTTCCTGCCTTAGGCTGATATATTTGTCCCTAGTAGAAGCTTGTCCCCATGCTGATTCCAGGTACCTGGCTTTGGTTCTTCTCTTTGCCTCTGTAATCTGTAACATCTTCTTCATTACCTGTCAATGTATTAAATCATCATGTGCAAAATTAAATGTCTCATCCTTCTCAGATGATATTCCATACTTCCTTGTTTTGCCTGCTGACCCTGGGATTTCTGAGACCAGAATCTCACTGTACTCACTTTGTCTCCCACCGTTACCAGTGCATTCAAAACTTACTTGGCAGCACTGATGTTTTCTATTCTGAAGACTCTACTGTAGCTATGACTCACCAGCCTGTAATTCCATCTAGATTCTGTTTTTCCTTTGAGAAATGTTCTCTTCTCATCTAACTCACAAGACATTGTCTCTGAGTACTTTTTTAAAAAATTATTTTTAGGACTCAAGGGACTCCATTGCCTCTAACCTTACTCCAAAATTATCCCACTGTCATTACCATGATAGTTACAGCTTGGCTTCTAAAGCTTTGAAACATATTTTACTTATTCAACATAATGACCAAAGGCATCCTGAGCCAGTGTCTTGTTCCAGTAGAATGGCTTAGGGCCTTGCTGATAATGTCCTCCTGCCAGAAATCCTCACTTTTTGCTCATATCCAGTCAATTCCTCAACATCCTAGGCCCATTCTTCCTTCTCTCTAGTAGAGATTTCCTCTTCCCTATTTTCTCCTTTCTTCCTACTTTCTTCTTTCCTCCATTTCTCATGTCTTGTATATGTCATGGGTTAAGTTTGAACAAGAACAGTAAACGAAAGAAAACATTTAAAACAAATAAACAAACAACCTGTTCCCTGTGTTTCAGGAACTCACTCACAGTCAAGTGAATTCAACCTGCAATGTAACAATGTCAGTGAAGTGCTCTACTTCACTGTGTGTTCACATGCTGCTCACAGTTATCAGTATTCACATATAACTGAGATGGAGGGGTCAGTAGGACAAAGAAAGCAGTTGGCTTTGAAAATGGAAAATGGAAAAAAGATTCAGCTGGGTGGTGGTGGTGGTGGTGGAAATGTGAACAACTTTGATCCCAGACTCTAGAGGCAGAGGCAGGAAGATCTCTGAATTGGAGGCCAACCTGGTCTACAGAGTAAGTTCAAGGACAGCCAGGGCTACACAGAGAAACTGTGAAAAATAAACAAAGAGTAGAAAGGAATAAAGTATGGCTCCTGGTCCAAAGGCTTATAATCTAGTTGAGAAAGTAGATTTCATATAAAATTTAAAAATTCTAACACATATGCTAATTTGGAAGATATAGCTCAGAAAGTGGTCAAAGGAGAGTGATATGTATTATAGAGTATAGTGAAGACCTCACAGAACAAACAGGGATCTTGGGAGAATATGACTCACAATAGTGATTAAGTAGGGGAACAGTGTTTCACAGAATCCAGTTCTATATCTTAGTATAATTTCTTTCTGTCAATAAATTTTGTCTGACCAACTTCCCAGCAGTCTTGTTCATTAAGGTCTATATGCCATTTGTCTGTTTTTATCTCCATCCAAGAAGAACTGATCTAAGCAGTAGGACAGCTTACTTGCTTCTACATTCACACTAAACTTAGCACAGATACCCATGCTGTAAATTTGAGTACTATTGAATCAGTCATCCTTTCTACAACTCACCTTTAAGGTTTCCAGTTTTGATTTTTACATACAGAGATTAAGTAAGCCTTGAAGTTTTTATTTTGTTTTTTGTTTGTTTGTTTTTGTTTTGTTTTTTTGTTCTTCAGTAGTGTTAGGAGCTTCTTCAATGTGACCTGATAGCATAGCATTTTACCTTCCACTTTCTATTAGAATTCCTTGGAGCTATCTATGGGAGACATTATTTGCTTTTCAAATAAGACTATCAGCTTTCAGAAGCGTTCAGGGAATCCACTTATGTTCAAATTCTGTACATATAGGTAGAGGCTACCAACAATAACTCTATTCTTCATGTTATTGTTTGCCCTCATAAAATATTTCTTAGACATTGGTGTTTCCTAAATATCATTTTCCTAAACTATGCTCTTGAATACAAAAGTGAAAGTCATAGAAAGGACTAAACTGGAAAGAGTACAATTGGGTTTAAGAGTATCTGTGCGGCAAACTTTCTGATGGGTTTAATGCAAGTTGCTTAACCTCTCTGAACCTGAGATCTGTCATTGCTAATATGAAACTAGCTACAAACATATCATACTTAGTCATAGGACTAAGTGGATGCCTAAGGTAACTTTTCTTAGTATCTTGCTTTAAAAAGCTGGCCTCTCGGAAGCTGGGTAAGGTGCTGGTCTGTGTATGTAATTACAGAGTTCAGAATTTGAGAATAAGGCTGTGAATTTGAGAGTGGGATACCCAGAGAGACTTTCTCTCTAGAAAAGAATGGAATAAAGGAAATGAAAGAGGGATGGAGGAGGGGTGGAGGGAGAGAGGAAGGGGAAAAGAAGGAAAGAAGGAAGGAAGGGAAACAGGATGACCACACAAGCTTTCCATGGCTGGAAAGAGAGGAGGAAGAGGGCCCCGGGATTCCTTCTGACTTTTGTGAGAGGCTCAGCTCTGAACACTGCTTATGCTCTGTGGCCTGATGTTCATGTGTGGGGGGGCACACGGGATGAATGAACTTTTTTTATAATGTATTCTCTTATATATTATATCCTGACCACAGTTTCTCCCCCTCCTCTCCTCCCATCTTCCCACCCCGTCCACTCCTTAGTTTCCCTTCAGAAAAGTACAGGCCTCCCATGGATATCTTCCAATCAAGGCATAGCAAGTTGTAATAAGACTAGACACAAACCCTCATCAAAGCTGGATGAGGCAGCCCAGTAGGAGGAAAAGGGTCTCCGAAGCAGGCGAAAGAGTCAGAGACAGCCTCTGCTCCCACTGTTAGGGGTCCCACAAGAGCACCAAGCTACACAACCATAACATATATGCCATCAGCCTAGGTCAGACCCATGCAGACTCCCTGATTGTTGATTAAATAGATGAGTGAACTCTTAAATAGCCAAGGCATACATTTTGAGGCCTTTAGTGCCACTCACGTGATATAAGGTAGCAAAGCAAACACTTTAGATTATACTTAGCTGCCAAAGTTTCCCCGAAACCAAGTCATGAACTCTGTTGTCATAGTGACCCAACCATTGTTTGTGTTTTGTTTGAATTCAGTCACACAAAGCACCATCTACTTTACAGAATCAGTCTCTCCCCTCCCTTTCTCCCTCTCTCCCTCCCTCCCTTTTTCCCTCTCCTCTCTCTCTCTCTGTCTCTGTCTCTGTCTCTGTCTCTGTCTCTGTCTCTCTCTCTGGCAGAAAGTGTCTTATGTCAAATCGCCCTGCCATAGACCAGGAAAGTTGAACCAGAGTTTATAACATGAATCCTACCATTGTACTTTATTTACAGCTTATGTTGTTTCGGCACAGACAGTGAGCCTGAGAGGTCACCCAGAGGATACCAGAGATGTAGACTACCTCAAATTTAAGAAAATGTGTGTGTGACTCGCCCCCATGCTTCTGTCAGTCACTTGTTATAAACTCCTGCTCTATAGGCTAGCAGTTATTTTATAGAAAATCCATTTCTTTACTAACACACAAGCAAAGGGAAAATGCCTTAGAGTACAGGGGAAGACAGAAAGTTGACATTCAGATGAAGTTTTGAATGAAATGCTTATCATGATGTGAAGGTATAAGTGTGGGCACATGTGTAAAAGGGTGTCCTCTTCCACTGAAAAGAGAAGGCAGAGGAGCCTACACTCTCCTTGCTTCCAGAATTTGGTCAGTGCTCGAAAAGAACATTCAGTGGATATTTACTGAATAATTTATACAACATCATTGGAATTCAGTTACAGATGCTGGTAAAATAAATCATGTCGAATAGCCTTGCTGGCTTTATGAGTGAGGACGTGAGAAATTGACACTAACAGATTTTAAGGTCATTTCAACCATGAAGCTATTCTGGCTGTGATTGTGAGTGCTTTGGCTACTTGTTAAGTTGCAGACACTTTACACATTTTAGTGGCTTCAACTGTAAGGAGGACTTATAGAGGTGTAAAACAGCTTGTACAAAGTCACATAGGAGCAAGCTACTTGTATCTGACTTCACAGCTACTTCTTGTGTGCCACCAAACCCTAGATCACTGACAGTTATTATGGGTTAAATAACAAGACGAATGCATGTGTTGGCTTACATATTTCCCCTCACAGATACATGTAGGACCTCAAAAGCTCAAGCTTCAGCCCATGTCATGGCTGTAGAAAGGATGAAAAAGACCACTGGAAGGGGTTGGGGTCGGGTGGAGGGAGACAGAGACAGTGGGCAAACACAGGATCTGATCTTGCAACTGCTCTCTCGGCTATTAGATTAAAGCAATACGATATTTATAACCAAAGAAATTTGAAAAAAAGGAAAGAGTTTAGTGTATAGTTTGGTGAAGGCATGGGAGAAAACTGTATCTAATAGATCCTCACAGGGAAAGGAAAAACAATTCAACCAAATTTATCTTGGCACCTGCTTGGATGAGGTTCAATAAACACCCGTGTTATTTTTTGCAAGACTTTCTTTGGTATAAAGTGAATGAATGTGTCTCTGTCAATGAATAGACAGAAGTGACCAGAATGTTATCGATTCTAAAGAATATAGTGGCTCACATGTTAAAAGGCATGTATGAAAAAAGTTGGAAAATTTTGACTAAAGAGTATCAACCTTTTTGTTGTTGTTGTTTTGTTTTTTCCACTACAGAGCAAAAGATAAAACCAACACATTTGGTTAGGAGGACATCCTGAATCTCAGAGAAGGAAGTTTACTCTTTCCCCAATGTACTTAGCTGTTGAATGCCTCTTTTCAAAAAAACATCTGTGATGTTATTATTGTGTGTAAACTGCCTTTTGTGAAATACTTTCCTACAGTTTTAAGTAAAAGCAAGTGATAAACATTTGTAACCAGCTGTAATGGTTGGTGTGGAACTGGGCTTGATACTGTAGCTGGGCAACACAAAGTCTTTCCAAACCTTTGTTAGTGACTACTGCTGTGCCTGTGGTTACTGTTTTAATGTGCTCAGATTCTCTGGGCAACTTGAAGGTGTATTTTAAGGAAACATGGTAATTACCTGTTGCCCACTTCTCTGAGTTTATAAGTATGTACCTTACAGTATTATACACCGTGCCCTCCACAGTTGCACAGGGATGTCCACCCTAATCTGGATACACCATCAAAGTCAAAATACTTTTGATCCTTAGCAGGAGGGGTAACTTTAATTTTTCAGGGACTTTTGCTTCATACTGGCCCCTTGGCTCTTGTGTGACCATACCAGAACAAGCAAAAGGAGGGCTTGTTTTTTTTAAGATAAAGAACTAACCTGTCTTGGCAAGCTCATTTAAAAATGCAAATGCTCTCTCCTAGGAACATAAACAGTTGAGCTACATTTTCCAAAAGCCCCCACAGAGCTGAAGCACAGGCAGAGTGCCAGGCTCTTCACTTTGATCTTTGGCTAATTTGATAGGATTAAAGGGGAAAAGAAGAAGGAAGGAAGCTGAGGGTATGGACCAGCTTGAAGTTAAAAGACATGGTTACAGCTTCCATAAAGGAAACAAAACCCCTAAAACTGGTCAAGTTCCAGCATTACAGAATCAGAAATGTGGGTGGGTGGGTAGGGAGAAAAGGTTACCTAAAACATCAAGGGATCACCTTGGAAGCTTATCAGGATCCCTCTAGTTTGTCTAGGAACAAGTTTACACACAGGTTCAGCAGTAAAGAAAGCCAAGTCTAGTTTACTAATCTCATCTATGAGTGTCAAGTGCTTAGGTGGTCTTCTAAACACAGAAGAAAGACTGTACTGCAAAATGCAGGCACAGTGTAACTCACTTGTAATCTCATCAGGAACAAGTGGGAGGATCAGCCATCCAAGGTGGTCCCTTGGCTACACACCCTTGACTACACAGTGTGTTTGAAGTCTGCTGGGATACATGGGATTTTGTCTTGAAAGAAAAAGAAATAAAATGTTCCTATATATTAAAAAATCATTTAAATTTAAGCCTAAAAAGGGGTGAGCATTTAGTCCTTCTCCCGAAAAACTATGGGCTTCATGGAATAATTTTCTCAGCATTTTTAATCTATTTAAATGTGTTTATACTCATTGAGTATGTCAATACTCTAGATATGATGAGCTGGGTTTTGATGACTGTCTTAATTAGGGTTTTAGTGCTGTGAACAGACATCATGACCAAAGCAACTCTTACAAGGACAACATTTAAATGGGGCTGGCTTACAGGTTCAGAGGTTCAGTCCATTATCATCAAGGTGGGAACATGGCAGCATCCAGGCAGGCATGGTGCAGGAGAAGCTGAGTTCTACATCTTCATCTGAAGGCTGCTAGCAGAATACTCACTTTTAGGTAGTTAGGACAAGGGTCTAAAAGCCCACACCCACAGTGACACACCTACTCCAACAGGGCCACAGCTTCAAATAGTGCCACTTGGAGCATATGCAAATCATCACAATGATCCATCTACACTTAAGAGTTATGCTGTATCTCTGATGCAGAGGGTGCTGTCTGCACACATCCATCAGGTGCTGTGTGTAGACTAACATTCCCCTGCTACTTGACACCCTACAAATGCATAGCAGAGTAAATCTGAGAGCATCTTCAGATGTGTTGGGAACATGTGTTACCTAACTGTCCTTAACATTTAGATACATGCAACTCTAGAGATATAAATATCATCTTAAAAGATATAAATATCATCTTGAAAGTAACCAGAATCTTGATATGAACTTAGCTTTCTCATTTCCTTACAGACTCATGTGTATGTGATGCCGGTGTGTATGTATGTGTATGTAAATGCCCATACTGAAGCAGGCCGAGGAAGGAATGGTATTCTTGAAAGAAAACTTGAGAGGCATTTTATGAAAATAATAGAAAAAGCTATGTTGGAAGTACAGAACCTGAACATCTTCGTATTTAAGATTAATACCATATAAAAAAGAAGTCATAATGTATAAGACAACTTTATATTTGTAAATTACTTTGGAAATTGTACTTTGTATATCAGGATAAATATGGAGTTGTGGTTGAGGGGAAGTGTGGAACGGAGCCTAGTTCTGAGGTCCATGTCTTTTCTTGCACACTGAGTGGGCAGGAAAGGAGGAAGCAGAGTCTGGAATAGGTGGGGTCTGCAGAATTGCTGACTGTTTGGGAGTGAGTGGGGAGAGAGGAGAAGGCCCTTTCTGAGAATCTTATCATTACAGTGCCATCTTTGAGATGATCGTAGCTTATTCACATACCTTTATTCAGGGTAGGCTTGTATTCATAGGTCTTATTAGAGTGAGCCAAGGCTATATATGTGAACTTAGGAGTGTGGGAAGGGGTTCTTAGTCTGGGTGAAGTTTCATTGGCTGAGGCTTAGGGTACTGCAGACACCTCATTTGCATGGAGAGGCATTCCAGGAAGCTGAACTTGTAATTTCCTTAGGAATTACATGGCATTCCTCAAGTAGTGCCGGTTAGGCTTCCCAGATCAGGAGGAGAAGAGGAAGCCCTGCTAAGAAAAGGGAGTCCTCCATTTTGTATGGGACTCAGGAAAACTGTTGAGACATGGTAGACTACAACCTTAGTATCCAGGTGCAACATGGAGTAAGCATGCCTAATCCCATGTCTCCCTCTGAATAGAATCCAAACCCACATGAGTTCAAACAGCCTCTGTATGAGCACTTAAAGATCATAGTAGTTGCATTAAGAAAGGTCGGGGGGGAAGCACTTGGGAAGCAGTAGAAGGAGAATCTCTGTTGAGTTCAAGGCCAGATTGGTCTATGCAACAAGTTCTGGGACAGCAAGAACTACACAATGAGACCTTCTCTCAAAAACAAACAAACACACAAACAAAATTAATAGTAGCAAAATTATAAAAAGAGTGAACAAAACCACAGATGACCCCATACTGAGACTTAGACTATAATAAGCCTACATATATCTGTAACCAGATAAAAACAGGGACAACACCAAAGATGGTAAGAGGGTTTGGTGGTAAAGGTGCTTGCTGCCAAGCCAGAAGTTCTGAGTTTGTTTCTTCAGCCCTACATGGTAAAAAGAGAGAAACTGTTGGTTGTTCTCTGACCTTACAAGAGCTATAATATAGGCAAGAGTGTGTGTCCTTGCACACACATACACAGGAATGGACATGGAGGTGTATACACACATATATTAATTATATAGATAAGTGCAATTAAAAAATAATTGTCCTCTTTATTGTATAAAATATGACAGAAGGAACCCCTGGGACAGGAAGACTGGGGAAAACCCTTGTGTTTTCTGCTTTGTTTTCATTTGTAGTTTTCTTCTATTCTTCCCATGTGTTTTTCTGAGCCCATCTCTATTCTGCTGACTTGAAGCCTTTGATCCAGGCAAGGTGATGATGGTGTAGGCGCCAAACTCACACACTGCTCTATGAGTGGGCATTCCTCTAACCAGGTCTTCACGAGAACAAGGAAACAAAATTCAACTAAGTCTTTTTTGGTGACAGTTTTGATGTGGCTGAATAAACATTTGTGCATTTCATAACCAGTGAAGAAGAGAAAGTGGGGGGATGCTCTGTCACTCCTCTTTTCTCTTTTAACCTTAGTGGTTAACTTGGTGGTAAGAAATGTTCAATACAAGCTAATGCCTTGTCTTTCTAAGTCCAGGACCAGAAGAAGAACCCTGAAAGCCAGAAAATCCTTAGAGAAACTAATAGGATCAACATGGGAACATAATTCTACAAAATGTGCCTAAACCGTTGGCTCAGGATTGGATCTGATGACCAAGAGCATGGGTCAGATCTTTTTACAAGAGATCCATAATTTGGAGTCAAATGTTAACACCCCAATGACATTGAGCACTAGAAGATATTAGATATTGAAATCCATAGGTAGAAGATGTGGGGAGAATCTAACCAGGTTCATAAAAGAACAAATCAACTTTCACCAGAGTAAGAGTTAAGATTATACAAGTTAAAAGGAAAAGTACAAAGGAATTTGTACATTCAAATGGCAATCAAAGGAAGCTGGAAGAGAATCATTCACATCCCAGCAGGATTCAGATCAAGAAACATCATCCAGAGATATGTGTGTGTGGGGGAGAATAAAAGAGGAGACTCGCATAATAATGAACAGAAAAGTTCACCAAGAGGAACTTGCATCTCTAAATGTATGTAATTCAGCAGCATAAACTCAAAAAATACATTAAAACAAACTAGCAGAACTAGACAGCAACAACAAAAAATAGGTAAATCTACAACTGCAACTGCAACATCTTCAATGTGTGCTTCTTAGTAATTAACAGAGCCAGATGACACAGGGTCAGGTGTGATGGAGCACACCTTTAATCCCAGCACCCCGGAAGCAGCAATATTTGGATCCTTGTGAGTTTGAAGACAGCCTGATATGCAGAGGAAGTTCCAGGCCAACCAGGGGTATGTAGAAAGACTTCAAGGGTATAACTATGGGTAATTTGTCCAGTAGCTTGAGTAAATAAGCCAGGACCCATATATATGCATACAAGCAACCCTAATGAAACTCGGTTAGCTATTTAAAATAAATTCATAAAACTAAGAACCAGACATGCTGAGAAGGACTCCAGAAGGAGTGGGCATCAGAGAGAAATGCTGTGTGTGTGTGTGTGTGTGTGTGTGTGTGTGTGTGTGTGTGAGAGAGAGAGAGAGAGAGAGAGAGAGAGAGAGAGAGAGGAAGAGAGAGAGAGTGATCAACAAATATTATATATATTTCATATATATGTATATATTGAATAGCCAAAAAATAATTAAAAGTTATTAAAAATAAAATAAATATAGGTAGAACTACTATGTGACATTTCCAGGAAGTCAGAATATGGCTTGTCTTGCCTCTTTTCCTTTTTCCTCCCTGACTGGACCTATTCCACTTCTGTCCTGTTGACAGTGTTGGGGTATAAAGTAGTGTGTTGGTAAACACATGATTAGTCTGCTGATCCTATTGTTATCATTGTAATTTTCAGTATCAATTACTGCAAAGTAACCCAGCCTGACCTTAGTGCTACCACAACATAACTGACAAATAACAGAATTAGGAGCCTGTCTACTCACTGGATGTTCTCTTAGAGTCTCAAATAGCCTTCTTGGAAAGTCGTAGGTTATGCTTAATCAACGGACTTCTTGAGAGTATATCCTTTAAATGTTGTGTTACAATTATTATCCTGATTTCCATCTATAAAGACATTTTAGAATAAGCATGAGTTGAAGTTTTCAATGTTTATTCTTCCTTCAAGCCAAATTAACAAGCTCTGAGTTCTTAGCATAAATGTAGGTATAAATATGATGAAACAGATATGGAATTTAAACTCTCATGATCTAGCAAGCTAGGTTGCCAAATTGGTAAAAGTGCTTGCCACTCTATGAACCTGGCAATCTTGGTTTGGTCCTCAGAACCTATGTAAAAGTGGAAGGAAACAACACCACAAAATTGTCCCCTCACCACCACACGTACATGGTGGCATGCATCTACCCTCCCCGCCCGCCCCCCCCCCACCCCGCCGCCCTGGCTAAAATTAAAAACATAATAAAAGTTTAGAAACTTCCTCAGAAGATTCAATTTTTTTTCACACAGCAAAGTTATCACAAAAGTTGTTTTAATGTGCCAGAGTCCAAAGAAAGATGAATAGACTGATCTTACAAGAGGCCCAGGTAAGGAGAACGGAGGAGCATAGGATGGCTGAGAAGAGGCATAAGGATAACAATAAGCATTGAGCACAATTCCTAGGGAGTGCCTGACAAGGGCACTTACCACTCGTGGGGGTGGAAGAAAAGTTTCCTTTGATAACAGTAGAACCCCTTGGGCTTCGAGATACAGGCTGTATGCGGACACACTATAGTGTGTCCAAGTGGGAAACGTGGATGGAACATGGAATTCTCTGGAAATACTTTCTCAGAGTTGGTGAGACAATTTGCCTGCTGGGGAACTGAGCCACTGAAGCCACATTGAGAGAGTGTTGTGAGAACCAAGCCCATGCATCTCTGAATCATCAGTGAGTAGAGGCGCTCCAGGACCCAGGACATAAACAGCCTTTGTCTGTGCGAGGGTAAGGACAGCCTGGGCCAGACTCAACTGCTCTGCAGTGACTTGCATTGAAGACGAGGCAGGTGTTACCTCAGTTAAACTTTTTTTTTTTCTTGAAAACAAACAAGTAGCTATGCAAAAACAAGAGCATATTTAAGTTGCACAACTCCAGGTACAGAAAGCAGATACTGGGAAAGAGGTTGCTTCCCGGGCAGGGAAGGGTTTTCACGATTCCCAAATGGTGCTGAAGTGCTGGATATTCAAACTGAAAAAGAACATTAAGCGAACTTTGACTATTGCCTTATTCCAAAGAAGAAATGTGCACTCATGTATACGTCGACAGCTAAAAATACTTATAGTTTTTTTTTTGGGGGGGGGAGGGAGCGGAGGACTCATGTTGATTGGTAAACACAGACGGCGACAACCTTTTAAATGTTAAGCTAAACACACAAGAGAGTGCTTAGTACTTGAATTCATGTGGATGAAATCCTAGAATTTAAAAAAGCCGTTCTTGGATGGTGGTGATGATTTAGCTTTGACAGGGGTTTGGCTTCCACAGGGGGCACACATTTTGTTAAAATGCAGTAAATGTACACGGAAGAATTTCACATTTTGTGGGCATAACTTTACCAAAAATCAGAAAAATATTAGTTCTACTTAACATTACACATGCCAAAGTATCTGGTAGGCAATGGGCTGATAGCTGTCATTGCTTTGAAACACATTCAACAGTGAGCTAAATTCGTGAATGAATGGAGGAGTGGCTAAACTAAATAGCACAAACTATTTTTGCTATAATGATAGTCAACTTGAGTGTGAGACAGAAAATTACGCTAGTTTTTTCCAATTTTGCTCTACCTTGAAATTTTACCTAATCAAAAATGGGGAAATTTTCATCCCTGATATTTTCCCAGCCTACACTTTAAGTGTGAAATAATTGTTTAGCCTAACATTTCTTAGGCAGACAGCCCTGGAGTGACAACCACCCACTTCTCCTCCCTCCCATTAGAGCCAAATGAAGTCACAGGGTGGGTCCCTGCTGTCATAACTAGTTAATAAGGGGTCTCCTGACACTCCCTATTCCAACACACTGCCTCAGGGCTTTGGTCTGATGATAAGTAACCACAGCACAAGTCCCTACCGGGAAGGAGAGCTGAGAGCAAGACAAGAATCAGGTCATTATGGACAGCCGGTAAACATTCTAACTGTGGGAACAAGCTTCCATGAAATGTCCAAGCTAATAGAAACCTTCCAGGTGCTTTAGAGCAACCTCACCATCAGCTAAATTTTCCCCTTAGGTCTGCGTATGTATGTCCCCAGTCATATTTGCACAGATGACTTCTTAGGGAACTAAGAAGTGTAATTCCTGTAGTTCTCCATCCTTCTTATTTCCTCATACACGATGTAGTATCTCTCAGGAATGTTATCAGCCACCTAGTTAGACAATCCTGGAAACTAAGGGTAATTTCTGATTGCTCAGTTTCCTGAGCTTCAGTTACCCATCATCCAGGCTTATTAACTCTGGATGTTCTCTCACACAATCCTTTTTTCTTCCTAAGACTGTCCTCTGTGCCTACAGGCATCATCTTTGCCTTGGGTTTCAGCCTGAGTCTCTTTGCTGGTCTTTGATATATTCTTTCCTATTTCCCACCTGTTCCTTGTATTTTAAAGGTAAGATCATTTTTCTCAAAATGTATTTGCACTTTGTAGTTTGCTTGACGTCTTTCATTATTTCTCCTTGTCTTTGTTCTAATCTCCTCTGTGTAGATTCTAAGACAGCCTGACAGTCCTAGTTTATCTCTCTAGATTTTCCACCCCACCTATGCATCTCTGCAAAGAGCACATACCTGTCGAGTTTTACACACCCCATCCTCTCTGGAATGCTCTTCCTGCAGCTGGTGTACCTAATTCTTTCTGGTTTGGGAGTGGTTTTAGTATAAACTATCACATGTCCAGAAGGCTTCCCTTTTTCACTTGCTCTCTATGGCTTTTTTATCTTCCTTGAATGAACGGAGGCGGGTTTTCCTTGACGAATCTTCCAGTTTGTTTCTTCAGGATCTATATTGCTTCAAGAATGTTTTCTGTATGTATACTTGTCCTCTGAGAAGCTCTGCCCAGGCACTGATTGAAAGAAATGTAGAGACCACAGCCAAGAGAGCTGTGGACTTTTAGGGAAGAGTTGGGGGAAGGATTGAAGGCCCCGAAGGGGATAGGAATTCCATAGGAACTCTGGACCCTTGGGACCCTTGGGAGCTCTCAGAGATTGAGCCACCAACCCAAGAGCATACATGTGCTAGATTACCCCCCACCCCCAGGCATAGGCATATGTAGCAGATGTGCAGCTCAGTCTCCATGTGGGTCCCCCCAAGGACAGGGGAGCAGGGGCTGTCCCTAAAGCTGTTGCTTATCTGTAGGATCCATTACCCAACTGGGCTGCCTTGTCTGGCCACAGTGAGAGGCCTGATCCTGCAAAGACTTGATAATCCAGGGTGGAGGGGACACCCATCCCAGGGGCCTCCACCCTCTCAGAGGAGAAGGGGGAATGGGGAAGAACTCTTTGGGGGAACAGGAGTTGGGATGTAAAATTAATAAATAAAGATGTTAATGGAGGGGGACAGAAAGGGTATTTTGTATAAACTAAAACTTACTTTCATAGGTAATCGTTTCTATTTCATTTTCATACAGCCTCTCTTTCAAGAATATATGGTGGCTACTATGATTTAAAACACTTGATGTAAGTTCTAAATTTCTGGTAGATTTTTTATATTCCTTTTTTATAGAAGATTTTGTAGAAGATTATAAGAATAAAATACTCTTGTGTGATATTTTTAATGTTTTGTTTAACAACAAACCTTATATTTGAGCTGGAGAGATGGCTCAGAGGTTAAGAGCACTGGTTGCTCTTCCAGAGGTCCTGAGTTCAATACCCAGCAACCACATGACTTATAACCATCTGTAATGGGACATGATACCCTCTTCTGGTGTGTCTGAAGATAGCTACAGTATAGTCATATACATAAAATAAAAAATCTTAAAAAAAGAAAGAAATCTTACATCCACAAAATAAATCTAAAACACTGCTCCACAACCATGACAGTAAGTGAAAAATAAATGAATCGACTGATAATATACTTCAATTTTGGACTAAGTTCAATAGGTTTTTGTTAATTTTTGCTTTTTTTACTTATATTTAGATCGAGAGTGTTAGAAATGAAAAGAATCTCTGAAAGAAGATCCACTCAGATACAACTCCAGCAGATATGGAGGATAAGCTCTCTCTCTCTCTCTCTCTCTCTCTCTCTCTCTCTCTCTCTCTCTCTCTTTCTCTCTCTCAGGGCACCACCACACCCTACTGAGAAGTTATCTGCAGTTGATAGCTCCTGTGAGAGGAGAATTGTTCTTTTCTAAATGTATGGCCTCTGGTAGTTTTTCCTTTCTATAGTGATGCCTCCACAGCCAAGTACACATGGGTAGCACTGATTGGAATATTATGGGATATCAATAAAGGGAAACATAAAGTTAGGAAGGGTCATGTTTCAGAGGATGGTGAGGAGGAATATTATCATGTTTCACTGCATACATCTATAAAAGAAAAATGGCCCAGATATATGACTCAGTGGGTTCAACCAGAAAGCACTGGATGCTCCTCAGGGATTCCAGGTTCAATTCCCTGCAACCACATAGAGGCTTCCAACTGCCTATAATTCAATACAAGGGAATTTGAGGCCCTAATCTGGTACCAATCACACATATGATGCACTTATAAATATACAGACAAAACACTCACATATAAAATAAAATACTTTTGGGCAGTGGTGGCGTACACCTTTAATCCCAGCACTTTTAGGAGGCAAAAGCAGGTGGATTTCTGAGTTCAAAGCCAGCCTGGTCTACAGAGTGAGTTCCAGGACAGCCAGGACCAAACAAAGAAAAAACAAAAAACAAAAAACCAAACCAAACCAAACAAACAAAAAGATAAAATACTTTTTAAAGAATTAAAAATTAATAATTTAAAATTTTTTGAAATGGCTTAGCTTCATAGTTTTAGTTTATGGGAAGAGAATAGAGAGTTAAAAATGTTAAAATCTTCATGAGTCATATAGATAGCATTGTCCTGTCCTGGATGTCAACATGTCTCCCAGCTACCTGCTTCTTCTTGACACCACTATTTCCAAAGGAGTTAGATATTTCCTTTAGATGACTGAGATCCAGCGTCCAAATGGCTGACCAAGGAGTGGTTAGTACACTCATGCTCTGTCTAATTCACCCCTACCCTCCTTCAATCTATCATTCATTGAATCAATCATTTATTCTTTATTGGTAGTTAAAGAAATATGTAGCAGGCTATGTATTATCATGAATACGGCTATCTAACAAAAAAATGTAGTTAAGCAGAGGTGGTATACCTCCAGATAAGTAACCAGGAAGTTGTGCTGAGAGCTATAAAACATGCGCAGAAGTGCACACTGCCACCAAGCCCTTTTTTCACTGTACGATCAGACATTCCTCAGGCAGCATAAAACTGGAGCCCTGGGGCCAGTGGCAACAAACTGAAGACTTGATTTGTAATAAAGTTGGGTTTCCCAATGTTCCTTTAGGACATTATGATAGATTTATCAACATATGTAAGGTGTGCGCCTTTAATGTTTTTATAGATTTCTGTTATAACATCAAACTAAAGCCAATTTTCATCCAGAAAGTATGAATCTTAAGGTCCAAATGAACCTTCACTCAGTCTACTAGACCTAAATCTAGTATGGGTTTCTAAATCAGCAGATAATATATAAAATTCTTTCCATTTTAATTGATTTTCAGGGCTAGTTGGTTTTTTTAAGGGCAGGCTCTTAGGAGTGCACCACACACACACAGAAAAATAAATATGTTTGATAAAGAGATGACTCTGCAGTTAAGAGAACCAGCTATTATTCTAAGTACCCAGGTTCACTTCCTAGCACTCACATAGTGACTCAGAACCATCTGTCACCCCAGTTCTGGGGGATCAAATGTCCTCTTCTGGTTTTTATTGGCACCAGACCCATATGTGGATCACAGACCAATACACAGACAACACACAGATGTACTAATAATTAAACTTTAAAAAAAGGGCAAGTAAAAAGGAGAAAGGGGAGTGAGGGAGAAGTGGAAAGTTGTAGTAGGAGCCTCCCATTTTTAGTTTCAACTTTCTAGACAAACACAGTGCCTGACAGAGCTTTGGAAAGGTAGACATATAATTCCCAGCAGCCACGTTGGATGGCTTCAGAGGATCCAACAGACAGTTCTGGCCTCTGTGGCCACTACACTCACATGCACAGCACTCCCAATACACAGATAACTAAAGCTTAAAAAATAGCATAGATTGTGTTTTAGGAATGAAAGAAAAGCAGTTCAAAGATCTCATACGCTATCAGAATACATATAAAAGGGAACAGTAAATCTTTTTCCAGAAAGCAATCTGAATGTGTTTTTTCACAATATTCTGATTGTTTGGACATCATTTCTCATTGTGCATTCTTATATTGATAGATATTTACCATACAAGTTAGGAATTTTCAAAACACCATTTACTTACTGAAGTTAAACAGCAGTGACTGAAACAAGACAGAGTCATTAAGGAAATTTGGAGCTTGATTATTCACACAAGGATGGCAATACCACCAACACATCAGGCCTGTTGAATTTTAAATAATCTTGTTTTCCTTTCTTGCCCAATGTCTTTGTTTCCTGGCCCACAGGTGTCAGGCATAATGTATTTCCAATTACCTTTTAAGTAGGAGCAGATAGAATTGAGAAGTAGAACAATAGCCATTGTCCCTTACCCATATTGGCTTCATACCTTTGTGAATAACATTGTATCCTGTGGCTCCAGCCCCCCTATGCTAAATGCTACTGCTTTTTGAGTTAAAGTTGGGTTTTAAAAATCACCTTCAGGAAATCCCCTAAAAGTATTTTTTTGTAACTTCCTGTATCCTGTATACAATTTTACTTAGGAAATGTTAGGGAAGGGAAAAAAAAAAATCTTAGTTCCCTTTACCCTGTCCTGGCCCAGATAAGTTCATGGCTTGTTCAATCTAATAAAATAACCTCAAGAAAGCATAAGCATGTAAAGCCATGACTGAGCACATGCAGGAAGAGAGAGCCAGCAAGACCACTTTGAGTAAACTTGAAGGGAGGGAGAGAGGGAGGGAGAGAGAGAGAGAGAGAGAGAGAGACAGAGACAGAGACAGAGACAGAGACAGAGACAGAGACAGAGATCAGGATAGTCAAAAGGCAGGATGTTTACACAAAGCAATGGCATTTCCCTGTGAAAATCTCTGCAGGGATACTCATGCAAACCTTTGTCTTAAGGGTGAAGGAAGGAAAATGACCTTCCCTGTGATCTGGTTAGACAGTGCTTGGATTATTCTTCTCTCAGCATACCTGATGCATGTTTTCTGAAAATGAAAAACATGGATAGTCTATACTAAGTAGGCTCTATATCATATCTACAGTTATATCTCAAGAAAGATTCACAGATGTAACCAGCTGTGGTTGGCTATACGGTACTATGAAGTCTGAGATTTCATGTGTAGTAGCCCATGAAATGATAGGCCAATTGTTTTCACTATTAGGAAATTTTGAACTGAAAAAGAATGAACTGGTAACTACAGATGGAAATTATCCCAGCATAGGAAAGGTTAAAAGATCAACCCTGTAGAATCAACTACAGGAGGAAAAAGCTGCAAATTGAAATTACTTACGAGGTAACACAAACTAGAAGCGCGTGGAATTGAGAACTATCAGGAATAAAGTAGGAAAAAGAAGATAAAAAGGAGAAGGGGAGAGGGAGGGGAGAGGAAGAGGGGAGCCAAAAGGCAGGGTGTTTTAATGTAATAAAAATACAGGGATGCCATCAATGTCAGTAGTTGGAATAATCATTGATGACTTGCTTGCTTCTGCTCTGTTCCTACATGGCTTTGCTACCTGATGACATAGCAGCAAATTCCCCAAAACATTATGGCTTTAAAAAAAAGGACAAAATTCAGGAGGGAGGCAAAGCCAAGTACACACCCCCAGATGTACATGGGGCTATGCTCCTTTTGGAGGCTCTGCCATCTTTGACTTCCCCCAGCTGCAGACGTTCCATGGCCTCTTCCATTCTCTGTCTCTATCTTCACATGGCCTTCTCTATAGACATGTCTAATTCTTCTCGAGTTCTCTGTGATGAAAAGCACTTGTCAAAATGCAGGCATGGTGTAGACTCAGGAGCTAGAAAACTGAAGGCAAAGGATCACCCCTAGTTGCAGGCCAGCTGGGACTACAGAGTGAGGCCATGTCTCAGAAAGCAACAAATAACTAGCAAAGCACCCATCAAACGGAGGAGTTAAAGTAAAATGATTGGAAGGTAAGAGGGGACTATTTAGGAGAGAAGGAGCTGAGGAAGGGTCCAGAGAGTGTAATGAGAGATGATGACACTATGAAGATGTATGGAGATGTCACAATGAAGCCTATTGTTTGTACAGTTAACATGTCAATAAAATAAGAAATAAAGTAACAATCACGCTCCTACAACTCTAACACCCATCTTTCATCGATCTTCAACTGCCACCTCCATTTGCCATGGACACCAACTGCTCCTGCACCTCAGATGGATCCTGCTCCTGTGCTAGCTCCTGCAAATGCAAAGAATGCAGATGCACCTCCTGCAAGAAAAGCTGCTGCTCCTGCTGCCCCATGAACTGTGCAAAGTGCTCCCAGGGCTGCAACATCTGCGCCTGAAGTGGGGGCGTCCCTACAGCTGTATAAATAGGATATGTAGGATATATGTCAGCATGTAACTGACAATAAAAAACATTGACTTGATAAAAAAAAGAAGAAAGAAAGAAAGAAAGAAAGAAAGAAAGAAAGAAAGGAAAGAATGAAAGAAAGAGAGAGAGAAAGAAAAAAAAAGTAATTGCCCACCAATCCACACTCCTATAGACTGGAGTACTTGGCAGGCTGAGCACAAGTGGGTGAGCTGAGCCTGTAAGGCCAACCTAGGTTACATAGTGCAAGTCTGTCTCAAATTAAAAATTTAAAAGGGACTAGGGCTATGGCTCAGTGGCTGAGCATTAGCCCTTGGGCTCAGTCCCTAGTATTGCAAACAAAACAAAACAGAACAGAACACACAGCATGTCTGTCCTAATCTAAATTATAAGAAAAAAATCTTTTTACCAAATTGGGTAACATTCTAGGTTCCTTAAATTAGGATTTTTATTTTTATTTTTATTTTTTGGAGAATATGTTTTTGGAGAATGTATTCACCTACCACATTCTCCTTCTGTGTAACTTGAAATTAAGCTTATTTTCCATAAAAGGCTTAACTCTGCTGGGATGGGTGCTTCCAAAAGAAAAGTAGATAAAATGGGGAAATGCAGGCTTTGTAAGCTGCGCCACTTCTCAACCTTGCCTTTGAGGGGCAGGGTCACAGTGGGAGTGCATAATGTGGCAGGAATTGAGAGAAGCCATGTCTCTTGACAAGGGAACTAAAATAGTTCAGAACATAGCCCTAGCTAATAAAATTCTCCATCACTAAATTAAAACAAGGCTGCTAGATAATAATGATTTATGCATATCATTAATTCAATGAACATTCATTTATTATGTGTGGCTTTTCAAGGTCTACGCAAGCAGCTGGGTGCTAGACCAGGAAAACTAAGCCCCTTCCTTTCAAGCAGCTTGGCCGGTGATGGGAAAGACACACAGACAGAAGCAGACACAGGTACATGCAGTGTAGTCTGATGCTTATGATGAAAGCATGCACACAGGAGACAGTGGGGGACACTCCACAGCTAAGATGTTGGAAGGTTCAGGCCTTTGGGGTGTGAGCAGCACAGCTCACTGCTTAAACCTGGGTGGGAGTGCCTTTATCATGTCTGCTTAAACCTCGCAGTTGTAGTTTTCTGCCTTCTTTGGGGTGTATGTAAGCAGGTTAGTACCTTAAGGAAATACCTTTTATTTACCTATTATTATATTTTTGTAAGAATAACTTAATCTAGTCTTTTCATAAGAGGAAATTTTTGAAGTTTTTTTTAATAGATGTATGATAACTGTATGTATTTGTGGCCATGGTATGATAAATTAATGCATGCATCTAATGTGGGATCATCAAATCAGGGTATTTAACATTTGAATATGTTTCTGAAGGCAGCCATTTTAATTGGGAGCCTGGAGATGTCTCATTGTAATTGTGGTTTTGATCCTTTCTTCCTTCCTTTCTTTCTTTCTTTCTTTCTTTCTTTCTTTCTTTCTTTCTTTCTTTCTTTCTTTCTTTCTTTTTTTTTCTGACTGGCTTGGAACTTGAAATGTAGGCCAGGCTGATCTTGAACTCATAGCTATTGCAGTCTCTGCATCTTCTTCCAGAATGCTGGAATTAAGGACATGTGCCACCACACCCACCCACAAATTAAGTTGTTTATCTTCATTTACAAAATCTCTATCTGGTAATTTGCCCAAATGTGCTCTAAAATTTCTCAGTGGACTAGCAAAGTATATTCAACAGCATATTAAAAGTTTGTATGTCATAACTAAGCAAAATTTATCCCCAAACACAATGAAGTTAATTAAATGAACAAATGATAAGCAATGTCAAAAATGCAATGCCATGAGTTACTTGATGTCTCCACTTCATTGAACATTTCTTTGCTGAAACTTCTTGGTTTAAGAGAATATTTGTGGGTGCCAACAAATGCTTGCTGACAGGAGCTTGATAAAGCTATCTCCTGAGAGGATCTGTCAGTGCCTGACAAATACAGAAGTAGGTGTTCTCAGCCAACCATTGGACTGAGCACAGGGTCCCCAATGGAAGAGCTAGAGAAAGGACCAAAGGAGCTGAAGGGTTTGCAGCCCTTTAGGACGAACAAGTATATGAACTAACTAGTACCCTCATAGCTTCCAGGGACTAAACCACCAATCAAAGTGCATGCATGGAGGAACCCATGGTTCCAGCTGCATATGTAGCAGAGGATGGCCTTGTTGGATAACAATGGGAGGAGAGGACCTTGGTCCTGAGAAGGCTCTGTGCCCTAGTGTAGGGGAATGCCAGGCTGGGGAAGAGGGGGTGGGGAGAGAACATCCTCATAGAAGCAGTGGGAGGGGGATGGGATAGGAGTTTTTTATAGGGGAAAGGGAATAACATTTGAAATATAATAAAAGAAAATATCTAATAAAAAAGAGAGAGAGTCCTTTCTGCGCTCTCGCTGGACCAGTGAGTAGGGACGGCCTCAGAATGCAGAACGACGCCGGAGAGTTTGTGGACCTGTATGTGCTGCGGAAATGCTCCTCGAGCAACCGCATCATTGCTGCCAAGGACCACGCGTCCATCCAGATGAATGTGGCCGAGGTTGACAGGAACACAGGACGGTTTAATGGCCAGTTTAAAACCTATGGCATCTGCGGAGCCATTCGCAGGATGGGTGAGTCAGATGACACTATTCTCCGACTGGCTAAAGCTGATGCAATTGTCTCAAAGAACTTTTGAGCAGAAGAAATCATAATAATTTGTAACAAATAAAAGCTGTACCTGTGACAGCTAAAAAAAAAAGAGAGAGAGAGAGAGAATATAACCTGTTTATTGTTTATTTCACTGCCTGTGCTATTTCCCATACTTGTGTCTTAAAATTCTTTCCATGTTTTCTTCTAGGGATTTCGTGGCTCCAATGTCTTCTATTTAGGTTTTGACACAAAGAGCAGCTGTCTATAAGTGTGTGGACATATTTCTAGATTTTATCTTGAGTTGCAGTTAGGAGCCTCCATGCCGGCTTAGGCCAGCACAGTGCTGTTGTTCTGAGAACTATGCTTTGTGGTAAATTCTGGAGTCATATATTGTGTGGCACCGGTAAACAAAGGCCAGTTAACTATTCCACTCCTATTTAGAGAGCTTTGGTTTGTTTCTCTGGGGTTTTTACTTTTTCAAATCTTTCCAATATTCTTAATATTAAAAAAAATTTGGTGGCAGTGGGAATGGAATTCTGTTTGTTCCTACATTTTGGAGAAAACAATTTCATCCTTGACCATTCTATATAAGTTTAGCTCTCAGTTTGCCATATGTAGTTCTTGTTATTTGAGATATGCTCATTCTGTATCTAATTTCCTGACAGCTTTTAAACTTCAGAGCATTGATATCTATTGAATGCTTTTGTCCAGTCACTATGATGAGCATAGCTGCTTGCCTTTCCTCTGTTAATGTGAAATATTCTGTCTTTGGAGGGGCGTGTCTTGAATCAGCCCTGTGTTATTGAATAAATTGCACTTAGTTCTAACACACAGTCTTTGTTTTAGCTAGTGTTTGGTTAGAAGCCTTGTAGTTGTTCATCAGTGAAACTGGTCTGTTTTGTTGCACTCCTTTTTGATTGGTGTCAGGCTAAGACTGGTATCAAGAGATGAAGTTAAAGGAGTTTCAACTTTTTAGAATAGTTTGAGGATAATTTGTGTTCTCTGGTTTTGGACAACTTGATAGAAGTCAGCAATGGTACCCATTGGCTCTGGCTTTCCTTTACAGAGGCTTGTTATTTCTGACTTAATCTTATTATTTTTTATTGGTTTATATTTTCCATAGATTCATGGATGAGTTTTGATAGATTATGTATGTTTAGAAATGTACCGATGTATCCTATCTATTCCAAATTGTTGCTAAGAATCTCAGAAGATTCTGGGTGAGCTATTTCAACATATCAAACAACATATCCATTTATTCTGGAAGGCTGTTTATATGCAACCAGCTTAGAGATGGGTTCCCCTAAGTTTTGCTGGAATTGTAAGTGGGTACATAGCATAGTTCATTTATTTCAGAAGGCTTTCAACAGGCTGAATCATTCAGGGAAGACTGGTCCACTACCTTCTCTGATGATGAATGGGTAGATGTGGCTGCTGACCCCTCTTTCTGGATTTCTGAAAGGTGGGTAGGTCACTGGGCTAAGATTTTGGGACTCAGCCCTTCTCAAGAAAAACTGTCTTAACTTTTTCTCTTGGTTTCAGAAGCATGGAGGCGGATGCTTCCCAGGCTGAAAATGGTTAGGAAAGACCACACCATGATTCTCAGACTTAGCATTTGAGTGTGAACTATACAGATGATTCTAGAGTTCTAGAACGATGAGCACAGCTTCGGCTCATTGTCAGGGTCACGCTAGGGTGGATTGCTAGGGTAGTCCACCAGCTGCTTCACAAGACCACGTGTGGGTGGATCACGCTAGGGTGGATTGCTAGGGTAGTCCACCAGCTGCTTCACAAGACCACGTGTGGGTGGATCACGCTAGGGTGGATTGCTAGGGTAGTCCACCAGCTGGTTCACAAGACCATGTGTGGGTGGATTTTCAAGATACCACAGAACAGGTACTTTCTTTTTCTTAATGTTTCTATGTGGACTTGTGGCTTATACGGTCTCCTTGTAAGTTTTGCATTAGCTAAAGGACTAAGTAGCTCCTTCCAAGAAAAGATGATTAAGAGATGCTCAAAGCAATGGAGCTATGAACCACAGTGGGTCAATGCCTTTCCTTCACACTTTTATCAGATGTGTCTGCTTTGAGTCACTTTATGTATTTGAGTGTCTGAGTTGGTCTTCTTCTTCACTGGTTCCCGGTAGAGAGAAAAATGGAAATTGTCCAGAATATCTGCCAATAGAGGTTGAGCTAAATAAACAGTAACAGTCAAAACAGAATAACAGGAATTAAAGGTTATAATGAGTGTTATATCGTGCTTCACAATAAATACACTTCCAGATTTCTCCCTTTGTTTAAAGCTTTGCTTCTATTTGAACTTCTAATTTTTCCTAATATCTTCTGAAAACAATTGTCTCCTATTAAGTCACAATCAATGTATTGGTTTTTGCCTCCGACACTTCTACTCATAGTATATGGATTCTTTTTCTTCTAAAAGCTATTCAACTTGTAAGCAGTTTTATTTATTGGGCATGCATGTTTAAATTTGTACATTACCTAAAAACTTAAAAATATTTGTAAGTCAGTAGCAGAAAAAATTGCAAGATTTCCATATAAAATTGTATTTTGAGAAATGAAAAAGAAATGAAAACAATAAAATCTGACAAAATTGTAATCCCAAGTGAGAGGCTTTAGGCTATGTCCCCCCAAATAACATCCTCCTGGCATTTGAATGATTTAAGCTGAAGGACAGTGAAAGAAAAAGCAGAAGCTTGGGATGGAGGCACACTCCTTTTATCCAAGCTCACAGGAGGTAGAGGTAAATGAATTTCTGAGTTTGAAGTCAAGCTGGTCTACAGAGCTCATTCCAGGATAGCCAGGACTTCACAGAGAAATCCTGTCTCAAAAAGCAAACAAATAAACAAACGTAAAGAATAAAAGAAAGAAAAGGAAAAGGAGCAGAAATGGGAAGGTCTCTTTGTCTTTCAGTGAAGCAGGTCATGGACACCCTTTCTGTCCCATGAGCCAGGGAATGCAGGCCTTAACTTCCGGGAGGAAGACACAAGAGGAATTAGAGGAAATCAAATAACACTTTTCTATGTTTCTTCTACTTTGCTTACTGACCGGATCTCTCGATTCAGTTCTGTTTTCCTATGCTTGTCCATTCTACAGCAACCTGAACACAGAACCACTTTGCTTTATCCATTGAGTTATGTTGTCACTTTCCTATGAACTCTTTTACAATCACATTAATATTCAATCTACTTTATGGTGTTCTCTTATTCTGCCGTGTTGTTTATAGCTTCCCCCCCCCCCCTCTTTTAATGTCCTCATTTCTGAGGAGAATCCTATTAGTGATACCGGGGTAGGGAAAGGTATCCTTTTCTGTCCTGCATTGAGTCTTGTGATTACAAGCAGCTTGGCTGTGCTGCAAACCCTCCGAGAGGAGCATGGTTGGTGCGTCCCTGGGCAGCTCTGCTTCTCACAGCATCTGCCTCTTGAAACTGACTCCTACAGGAACTTGCTGGAGCTGTAGTCACAGCAGAGTTACTTGTGAACTTGTTTATGGCACAGCTTTGCATATATGACTTTTCCTTGTTACGAGTTCCTAGATCCCAGGTCCATGCTCTCTGCGTGTTGTAAACTATTGCCCCTTATGGGTGATAGGAATGGATTCAAGCAATGGGCACACATGAGGCCCTTGCTACGGCTTATATTCTCTTTGTTGTGATTTTTTTTGTGTGTTTTATTTTAAATAGTTAATTTGATCCATCTGAAAAAGAGTTGTGGCTAACCACATTTAGAGACAACTGAGATGTTACCACAAACAAAGCACGAACAATTTCTAAGGAAGCCTTGTATCATTGTAGAATTTATCAGAAGTTCTGGGTTTTGAAGAGGATCTATGAAATCTAGCCTGTTATTGCATTGCTAAACACTACCTGTTTACAACGAATCTTGATGCATTTGCTTTTCTCCTTTTATGGGTAGAAATGTTTTAGGGCCTGTCCAACAGGAGCAGGACCACAGTGTCTATGATCTCAGGAAGATTTTGAAGTTTCAGTCTTTGTTTAAAATGCTAGTCGTTACATCAGGCTGTGGTGGTAAAATCTGAAAATAATGATAGGGTCAGTGTCAGTTTCTATATTTAATTCTGGAAAGTAAATATAATTTATTTTTTACTTTATTTTATTAATCCATTTTTATTTCTAGAATAAAAAATCTAATGTATTTATTAATCTGGAAATTAAATATAAATGAAAGGAAATATAATTTAAAATATTCACTCCTGCTTTCAGGTTTCTGTATAGCATTTCAACATTTGAGCTGCTTTAGCTGAAGGCAGTAAATGGCTGGGACAACAAGGGAGAGGATTTTGGGTTGTAAAGACAAGTTGTGGTAACTCCTGTTCATGATATCTTCAGTGACATCGTGGCTGTTGGCAGATGAACCAGTGACATGTTCTGCAGATTTTTCTACATATATTAAGGATATTAGTATATGACAGGAGTGAAGGATCTAGACCATATAGAGGAGAGCTGTGAGCTTGAGGTTACTGTGTTCACAAGGATTTAAAGCCGAATACTCTGTAGTGGGAGGCTGTTGGAAGGAGAGCCAGTCCATCTTCTTTGCCCTCATTGTCTGAAAAATTTGCAGCAAGAGAATTTGATTTGAATAAAAGCTCTGCTACTTAATGTTTTTTTTCTCTGTGTCTCATTTTGTTGACAAATGGAAATTAATATATTAAAATATGAACTTCAGAGGCTGGTGAGATGGCTCCGCAAGTAAGAGCACTGACTATTCCTCCAAAGGTCCTGAGTTCAAATCCCAGCAACCACATGGTGGCTCACAACCACCCGTAATGAGACCTGACGCCCTCTTTTGGTGTGTCTGAATACAGCTACAGTGTACTTATTTGTAATAATAAATAAATCTTTGGGCTGGAGCGAATAGGGTTGACCGGAGCAGCAGAGGTCCTAAAAGTCAATTTCCAACAACCAGTGTGTACTCATATACATAAAATAAATAAATAAATCTTTAAAAAAATATAAACTTCAGCATGGCTGACAGAGGCTGTAGATCAAGCTACAGAGCTGCTCCACACTCCAAAGAGCCCCCTTCCCTTCCAGGTTTTATGAAACTTTCCTCCTGATTTTCTTTCTGAAATCTGCTTAAAGGGATGGAACCTGATAACATCAGTATGATTTAGATGCAAATATCTGATAAGACTTCAAGAGTCCCCTGCCCCTGGACGTGTTTACCAGAGGTCAAAGGCTTTGAGGCAGGAGAATGACTCTGTAGCTGTGGTATTTTAGGAATTAGCTACTTCTTGAAGTAGACACACCTTGCTCTTAGTTCCCTGCGCTTTAGTGCCTCAGAGGTTTGAGTAGTCCACAGCCTTCTAGTTAGTCTATCAAACTCCAATGCTAAGGAACATTTTAAGTGAGGCTCCCCAACCCCGGACCCCCCACGTAGTCTGTGTTTCAACTTCTAGGTTTGTCTGGCTGTCACCACTTTGCCTAACAGCCTGTCAGTGACCAGTTCTGTCGCTTGGAAAATGAACCTTAACGGCTTTTTCACATCAAAAAGTGTTGGAAGCTAGGTATGGTGGCTCGTGCCTGTAATCCCCGGCACTTGAGGAGCTGAGACAGGACAACTGCTGTGGGTTTGAGGCTTGCCTAGCTTCTATACAGTGAGGTCTAAGGCAGCCTGGGCTACACACCTCATCTCAATAAACAAACAAAATAACAAATCGATGAAAAAACAAACCCATCGCTACCACCACTAAAAAACAGGAGATTCTGGTCCTGGTAATCCTTTAGCTAGTGTCAAAAAAACAAAACAAAACAAAACAAAAAAACCTGGAATGCAGGTAGACTCTCTGTCCTGGGTGGGGACTTGACATTCTAGATGGGCTGGTTCAGTCACTTTTGGCCTAGAACCAATGCCACACCCACTTCCCCACTCCCCCACTTCCCCAGGAAGTCCGAGTCACCTCAACCAATGCTAAAGAGATAGGAAGGGTCATTTATTCCTTAATGAATTGCTGTGTTTTCTGTTTCTACTTTTTCCCCCTCCTTTTTAGGCAAGCGCTCTTCAACACCTCTTGCTTCCTCCAATTTCCTTACCTTTCTCCAAAGCTCTCCTCCTTTCTCTCTTCACTAGGTCTTTTGCACACACAGTAGATAGTATGGTATTTGATCCTTTATTTACTTTGCAGTTTAACTGCAAGTGGGAGGAGATTGAGACCTCCAGGGTCAGAGGTCAGAATTTTACAGGGCAGCAGCTTTGACTATCAGACTCTACATTTCCCTATTCTGTCCTAGATGGAAATGTGAAAGTGTGTGTGTGTGTGTGTGTGTGTGTGTTTATGCTGGGAGTAGTGTTTTCATTTTGGGTGATAGCAGTGTGACCAAACAAACAAAAACACCGTGTCGCAAGAGTGGCTATCGTAGTCATTCACTAGTTTAATATTTCTTTTTGTTTTTTGTAAAAAGCATATATGAAATACCAACATCTGCATTTGCACCAAAAAATAGACCTATTCCTCACAAACACACGTTACCCTTGAGGGCTCCGGATCGGATTCTTCTCTGCCGTTAAAGAATGACAAGAAAGCACAAAGGGGGTGGGGTGGGGAATCTCAAACCCAGCAACCATCATTAGCCAGCAAAGATAAGCTTTTATTTGGGGTGAGGACACTCAAGTGCGCACATGCATATAGGAAGGCACACAGAGAAAGTTCTTCCGCAGAGTAGAGGGGGAAAACCCAAAATTTGTTCTCTCTTTACAAGCCAAGGGTTTTCAAGGCTTTTCAGTGTCTTTTGAATGGCCTTCCTCCTCAAATTTATTGTTGGTCAGTTTGAACAAAGACGGAGACAGACCCACAGCTTTGTGGTAACGATCGGGTCTTGAACTTGCCCAGCTGTGCTCGGGTAGGGCATGGTGGTGGATGGGTGTGTGTGTGTGTGGGGGGGGGGGCTATTGGCAGGAGAAGCAGCCTGCTAAGCCTTTAAGGTCTTTGTTAGGAGTATGAGGAAAAAACCCCAGTTTACTAACTTTATTATCTATTTTAGGCCCCTCTTTCTGCCTGCCTACGGGAGATGTGTGTAGTTCCCAGCGCTTAGACTGCTCTGACCCTTCTCCCCTGGGCTTGCATGGGTTCCCTTTTTTTTCCTGATAAGATCCCTTTAAAGAATGACATACTGCCCCCTGGTGGAACATGGGAGATATTACAGAAGTAACAGCTCTGAAAATTCACTCAACAGATTTATTCGTTCTGATAAATTTCCACTTGCAGAAGACATTACTCTGTGCTGGGTAATCTGCATCTGCAAGTTATCATCACCAAAAGAAGACGTTTTCACCACAAAATAACAGTACAGGTAGGCGACTGGATACAGTCAAGGATATACATTGGACAAACTGGAGTGTAGAGAAGATCCACAGCTAGGGCAGGGTCTCAGGAGGACCACACCTTGCTGGGCACTTGATGGGAAGTCAGTCTGGAGTGGGTGATTCCTGCTGGTGTAATCCTAAAAGGCAGGAATGGAAGCACTGAAGAGAAAGAAAAAATGAAAAAAAGAAAAAAGAGCAAATCACTACTAAAAAACATAATAGCTGAATTCTAGCATTGAGGAGTTATTCACCTTAAGTATTCAATAGACATTTTGTACAACTGATCTGGCACTCCGCCCATGTGTTAATATCCTTAAAGCTTCATAATAGAAAATGTTGTAGATCTTTCAACATTAAACATAACATAACATTGTACTTGAGCAAGCCTGGGCTACCTGGAATTCTATCATACACACTCACAACAGCAGCAACAACAGCAACAGCAGCAGCAACAACAACAACAACAACAACCATCCTGCTGCTGCACTGCCAAAAACCAAAATCAACCCAACCAATGAACCAAACAAACACCCCCCCCCCCAGCCAAACCCCACAACCAACAGGGCAAAACAGAATAATCTGAAAAGAAGTGAATGCTGGAATGGTCTAAAAATGGATTTGAGAACAAGATGAGAGCAGGGCCATATTTTGGAGGATAAACGACCAGACATTACATACATTGATTAAACGATAGGATATCCAACGAGCAGGTAAAGGGGAAGGAAAGCATCCAGATTGGCTCCTGTTTGAGGCTGTGACTCGTTGATGGAAGCCATGTGCATTGTGGCTCTGGGCAGGGCAACAGGAGGCAGCATGTGGGTATACTATACAGAACTGAAGTTCTAGGTGACTCTTCAAATGGACCGATCTGCCTTGCCCTTTAGTTTGTAAAACTGAGGCTCATAGTGGTGGCCCTGTGCTCTCTTCCCTGTCATTTACTGTCAACCTGTCTGTGAAAATATTTAAGGGAAAACTTGGAAATGTAGAAGTTTCAGGTTGTGTACTCTTCTGAATATTGTAATGAAATCTTGCTCCCATCCCACGTCTGCCATTCAGGACATGGATCGTCTTTTTGTGTACAGTGTTCACACTGTTTGTGACACCTGAACATTAAAGTTATTTCAGTTGTCTTAGCACTGGTTGGCTGCCATGATATGGCAGGGCTTATGCTTAGGTCACCCTTATTTTCCTTAGCTGCTCATAACACAAAAGCCACCCTGCTGGTAACTGTTACAGTACATGGCTCCATGGCATTATTCTTTATTATTGCTTTGTTACTACCTTACAATTTTAAACTTTAAGCTCCGTCACAGGCACGTATATATAGGAGATAACACTATATGCTGGGTCAGCACTCCCAGTGGTCTTTGTTCTCACTGGGGGTTTTATGATACTCACTGGGTACACTTGAGGACAGAGAGACTACAGAATAAAAGGAGGAGGATTATTTGTTTCAGAAAAGGTGATTAAAACTGGGAGGAAGATTGCAAGCTCCTAAGAAGAATTTGAACCATAAACTAAGGACATTGCCTTCTTGAGTCTAGAAGATATTTACACAAGAGCGGATGAGCTGGCATTTATTCTCAAGGCTGTGGCTCATAAAGGCTTTGCTTTTCCTTAAGCATTTTTTAGCATTTTGATTTTGATTAAAATGCATAGTACATGTTGATGGGGTTTAGTGTGATGTTTCAACATAATATGCCCTAATCAGATACAGATTCTCCTCATCAAGCCTCCTCTCCGACTGCCCTTGCCAACTATAGCAATTACTCCTTAAACATCTATTTACCATCTATCTATCTATCTATCTATCTATCTATCTATCTATCTATCCATCCACCCATTCATTTTTTTTTCACCTCATATGTATACACACTGCCTGCATGCCTGGTGTTCTTAGAGACCAGAAGATGGTGTTCAATCTGGAACTAGAGTTAACAGGTAGTTGAAAACCATCTGACATGGGTGCTAGGAACCAAACCTGGGATTTTGCAAGAGCAGCAAGTGTTGTTAACTTCAGAGCCATCTTACTTAACTAACTTATTTAACTAACTTACTTAACTAACTTAGTTAACTAACTTACTTACTTCTTACCTAACATCTTAGCCATAACTACTTTTCATGTGGGTTGACAATTTTCAGCTTTTGATCATGAGGGAAAAACATGTGGTCTTTGTCATTTGTGGGGGACTTATTTCAGCAAATAATGTTCCCTTCTTGCATCAGTTTTGTGGCAAATGACAGGATTTTAGTTTATTTATGGCTGAATAATATTATACTGTGTATGTGTACCAAGTTTTCATCATCAATTTATTGACAGGCACTTAGGTTATTTATACATCTTAGCTGTTGAACACAATGCTATAATAGAAATGGGTGTGCAGGTGTTTGCTATACTGGCTTAATTTCCTTTGGAATATATATATGTATATATACACACATATATATATGAAGAATACATATGCATTTATATATGAAGAATACATATGCATTTATATATGTAGAGTATATATTCATCATATATAATGAGAATATATATGTATATATATTGAGAGAGAGAGAGAGAGAGAGAG